>NW_007726118.1:1902445-1904280 GCF_000696425.1 Galeopterus variegatus | reverse complement strand
GGTTGGGAAGTCCAAAGTCCAGGGAACACATCTGGTAAGGGTCTTCTTGGTAGTGGCATCAGCTACACAGGGTATCACATTGCAAGGTGGTGGAAGCAGAGAGAGAGACTAACCTCCTTATTTACTCTTTCTTTAAAGCCACTAGAACCACTCCAATTATTCCAAGAATGGATCAATCCATTCAGGAAGGTACAGTCCTCACAATCCAATCACCTCTCCAAGGCCCCACCTTTCAACTAGCACAATAGTCCTCCTAACACTGTCACAGCGGGGACCAAGCCTCCAACACATTAAACTTTTGGGGGACACAATTCGATCAATAATAATGCCCCAAATAAATCAGCAGTTTACATATGAATAACTCATTTTAAGAAGGGACTAGAGGATGTTGAAGATGAGGCTTGTAGTAGCAGACNTATTTTCTGTTTTTGATAGTAATCATCTTAATGGGTGTGATGTGATATCTCACTAGTAGTTTATTATTTTTTTCCACTAGTAGTTTTTATTTGCATTTCTCTAATGATTAGTGATGTTGAGTATCTCTTCATGTGGTTATTGACCATCTGTATATCTTCTTTGGAGAAATGTCTATTCAAGTCCTTTGCCCATTTTTTAATTGGGTTGTTTTGCTGTTGCTGAGTTTTGGGGGTTCTCTATATACTCTGTATATCAATCCCTTATCAGAAATATGATTTGCAAGGGCCGGCCTGTGGCTCACTCGGTAGAGTGTGGTGCTGATAACACCAAGGCCGCGGGTTCGGATCCTATATAGGGATGGCTGGTTTGCTCACTGGCTGAGCGTGGTGCTGACAACACCAAGCCAAGGGTTGAGATCCCCTTACCGGTCATCTTTAAAAAAAAAAAAAAAGAAATATGATTTGCAAATATTTTCTCCCATCCTGTGGTTTGCCTTTTTGCTCTGTTGATAGTGTCTTTGATGCACAAACTTTTTAAAATTTTTTGTGAAGTCCATTTTGTCTATTTTTTATTTTGTTGCCTTTAGTGTCATATCCAAGAAGTCACTACCAAAACCAATTGTGAAGCTTTTGCCCTATGTTTTCTTCTAAGAATTTTACACTTTTAGGTCTTATATTTAGGTCTTTTATCCATTTTGAGTTATTTTTTATACATGGTGTGAGGTCATTCTTTTGCATGTGAATGTCTAGTTTTCCCAGACAATTTGCTGAAAAGACTGTCCTTTCCCCATTGAATGGTCTTGGCATGTTTGTCAAAAATCATTTGACTATACATATGAGGATTTATTTTTCAAAATATTAAAAACAGGGGCCGAGCCTGTGGCGCACTCAGGAGAGTGCGGTGCTGGGAGTGCAGCAGCACTCCCGCCGCGGGTTCGGATCCTATATAGGGATGGCCGGTGCGCTCACTGGCTGAGCGCAGTGCGGCTGGTCTCAAAAAGGACAAAAATAAATAAATAAATAAAATAAAATAATAAAAAAATATATATATTAAAAACAGAATGACTATATGATGCAACAATTCCACTTCTGGATATGTGAGGGGTCTTCACAAAGTTCATGAAAAGTGCATGTTATGAAAAAACTATGTGTGGATTTCAAAATTTTTTCACACCAGAATAAACTCATGCTAACTTGTTATAACATGCCTGAACATGATCTTGCTTGAGGCACTGTATTAGTCCATTTCTGTTGCTTATAACAAAATACGTGGAACAGGATGATTTGTAAGAAAACAAAATTTATTGCTTACAGTTTCTGAGGCTGGGAAGTCCAAAGTGCAGGGAACACATCTGGTAAGGGTTTTCCTTTGTGGTGGCTTCAACGACACAGGGTATCACCTTGTAAGATGTCGGAAGC
>NW_007726118.1:1899846-1901404 GCF_000696425.1 Galeopterus variegatus | reverse complement strand
TGAATAACTCATTTTAAGAAGGGACTAGAGGATGTTGAAGATGAGGCTTGTAGTAGCAGACTATCCACATCAATTTGTGAGGAAAAAAGTGATCCTGTTCACACCCTAATTAAAGAGGACTGATGATTAACAGCAGAAACAATAGTTAGCACCATAGACATTTCGACTGGTTGAACTTACAGAACTCTAACTGAAAAATTATAGTTGAGCAAACTTTCTGCTCAATGGGTGCCAAAACTGTTGCTCCCAGATCAGCTGCAGACAAAGCAGAGCTTTCAATGGAAATTATAGACAAGTGGGATCAAGATCCTGAAGCATTTCTTCAAAGAATTGTAGCTGAAGATGACACATGGCTTTACCAGGATGCTCCTGAACACAAAGCACAACCAAAGCCATGGCTACCAAGAGGTGCAAGTGGTTCAGTCAAAGCAAGAGCAGACCAGTCAAGAGCAAAGGTCATGGCAACAGTTTTTTGGGATGCTCAAGGCATTTTACTTGTTGATTTTCTGCAGGGCCAAAGAATGACAATGTGCTTATCATGAGAGTGTTTTGAGAAAGTTAACCAAAGCTCTAGCAGAAAAATGCCCAGGAAAGCTTTACCAGAGAGACTTTTCCACCACAACAACGCTCCTGCTTATTTCTCTCATCAAACAAGGGCAATTTTGTAGGAGTTTCAATGGGAAATCATTAGGCATCCACCTTACAGTCCTGATTTGGCTCCTTCTAACTTCTTTTTGTTTTCTAATCTTAAAATATCTTTAAAGGGCCCCAATTTTTCTTCAGTTTATAATGTAAAAGAGACTGCCTTGACATGGTTAAATTCCCAGGACCCTCAGTTCTTTAGGGATAAATGAAATAGTTGGTATCATTGCTTACAAGAGTGTTTTGAACTTGGCAGAGCTTATGTTGAGAAATAAAGTCTATCTTTTTTATTTCTTTTAATTTTATTTTCCATGAACATTTTGAAGTCTCTTCATATACCAAAAAGAATGGAAAGCAGGGTCTTGAAGAGATATTTGTACACTCATGTTCATAGCAGCATTACTCACAACAGCAAAAATGTGGAAGCAACCCATGTCCGTTGACAGACGGATGGCTAAGCAAAATGTGCTATCTACGTACATTTCAGCCTTTAAAAGGATGGAAATTCCAACATATGCTACAACATGGATGAACTTTGAGGACATTGTGTTGCATGAAATAAACCAGTCTCAAAAAGACAAACACTGTATAATTCCAATTATATAAGGTACTTAGAGAAGTCAAGATCACAGAGATGGCAAGTAGAGCAATGGCTGCCAGGGGGCAGAGAGGAGGGGGAAATGGGGAGTTATTGTACAGAGTTTCAGTTTTATGAGATGAAAACAGTTAAGGAGATGGATGGTGGTGATGGTTGCACAATATTATGAATTCACTTAATGCTACTGAACTGTACACTTAAAAGTGGTTAGGATGGGGCCGGCCCGGTGGCGCACTGGATAGTGCACCACTTGGGAGGCGCGGCGGCGCTCCCGCTCGAGGGTTCGGATCCCACATACAGACCGGTTCCCGCTCACTG
>NW_007726118.1:1897131-1899176 GCF_000696425.1 Galeopterus variegatus | reverse complement strand
CCCTGGTCCGGTACGGGGGCAACACTGAGGGTTGCGATCCGTTGCCGGACACGGAAAAAAAAGACGAAAGACAAAAAAAAAAAAAAAAAGTGGTTAGGATGATAAATTTTATGTTATGTATATTTTACCACCACCCAAAAAAATTAAAATGTTTTTTAAAAAGTACATAGTATGTGCTTCCATTTATATATAATTCAAAAACAGGCAAAAGCTAACTTAATAGGGGTTACCTTTGGGGAGGAGAACAAATACAATGTCTGGCAAGGAGCACGAGAGGGCTACTGGGTGCCACTAAGGCTCTGTTTCGTCACCTGAGAGCTACACACAGAAGGTGTATTCACCTTGTGATGATCCATCGAGCACTTCAAGAAAAAATAAAAGCTTTTAAAAATAGAGAAAAAATAGACTCTGAGTGAAGGTCTGAGGACCTCTCCTTTTGTAGTACCGCATGTTACCTCTGAAACTGAAAACTCGGAAGAGCCAAGGTCAGGAGCCAGCTGAGAGGGTGTGGTAGCCACAGTTAGATCTGTGGAAGGGTAGGAATTGCAGAGTGGGCTGGAAGCAGGAACCAAGTCAACAGCAGGAAATGCCTGTTCAAATCAGAGTCGAAGGGACAGCCCAAGGTCAGAGGTTGGCAGGAAGGAAAGGCCAGGCCACCAAACAATTGTGCAACGTGTTCTGACTGAACTCTGTGGAGGAGGTGCAGTGGGACACAGGGGTGCACAACAGTGAGCCACACATGGGCTTGGTGCCCAGGGTCAGAGCTGGACCAGGGGCCACAACCCAAGGCAGTTGGTGGGCTGTGTTCAAACCCAAGTTAGTGTTTACCCCCGGGTGATCTGGGAAACTGAGATCTGCTGGAATATTCTAGAAGACGGTAGGGCTGAAAAAGGGGTTAAAAACCAAAGAGCAGGACATTTGGCCTGGATTCGGGGCAGGTGCAGTGGGGGAAAGGGGGTATCAATAAAGAATTGAGGATTTGGAGGGATTGTGGCCAATGAAGCTGAAGTTCACAGCTCGCCCATGTTGACCATTGGATGAGGGGAAATGGGGGGTTGGCATCCAGCTTTAAGATATAGGGGTCAGGGTGGCGGGTCTGTAGGACTTTAATACAGATAAAAAATATTGTGGTTGGGCTTTGCCCAGTAGTCAAGTCTTAAAGGCAGAGAACTCTAAACCCAGCTACCAACACATAAGGAGGCTCAGGTTCAGTCAGAGAGACCTGGGTTCGAATCCTTACTCTGTGACTTAATAGCTAGGTGAGTTTGGGCAAGTCATTTCATCTTCCTGTGGCTTTGTTTCCTCCTCTGTAAAATGAGCATAATAATACTTCACAGGGTTGATGTGAGGAAGAAATGAATGGAAGGGCATGCAAAGGACTTGACATGGACTTGCTATCATAAATGGCAGCTGTAGCCTGCAATACCAATTTCTGTGAGGGTTAGTGGGCAGACACTGTGAAATCTGTTCTGGCAACTCTGCTGCAATTTGGAATCTTTCCCAATTCTTGAGATGAGGTTGCCGGACTAAGCAGCTTCAGCCTAGTGAGCTGCAACTCTGTTTTGTTAGTTAGGGCTCTGTTAAAGATTTAACAGATTCTCAGGAACTGTTTTCAGATGCCCTCCCTTGAGGACAGGGCTCTTAGCTGGGGGACAGTCCCTGCCTTTTAGCCTGGGAGAGAGGAGCTGTCATGGCATGTCCCTGACTCTAAGCCTGTCACTCTCTGCCATCTCCCTTGGCGCTAGTCCTTATGAGGATTCTCTGAAGCCCCAGCAGGGTGAAGTCATAGATATCCGGCTTTCTGGCTCCTTTCTGAACTTCCCTGCAGACCCCCACAGCTGGCACTGCAGGGCCGGCTGAGAGATAATTATCTAGCCTGCCACGTCCCGCCTTCCCAAAGTCCCCACTCCCCTCCTCCTCACTTGATTCTCTCCAGTCCCTCTCGTGCTGGCTACACGCTGTTCTGGCTGAGCCTCCTAAGACAAAGTGGGACACACGCTCAGCCACACCTCCTCTCACCCACCCCAATCTCGCTGCGTATGTGC
>NW_007726118.1:1864788-1896904 GCF_000696425.1 Galeopterus variegatus | reverse complement strand
CTGGCTGAGCCTCCAAAGACAAAGTGGGACACACGCTGAGCCACACCTCCTCTCACCCACCCCAATCTCGCTGCGTATGTGCTAGCTTTTCCTGTTAGGACAACCTGATCTTCCAATCTTGCACCTTGTCCATTTCACCAGAAAATTCAGAATCAGTCTGGGCAACTTGATTCTCTCCAGTCCCTCTTGTGCTGGCTACACGCTGTTCTGGCTGAGCCTCCTAAGACACAAGTGGGACACACGCTCAGCCACACCTCCTCTCACCCACCCCAATCTCGCTGCGTATGTGCTAGCTTTTCCTGTTAGGACAACCTGACCTTCCAATCTTGCACCTTGTCCATTTCACCAGAAAATTCAGAATCAGTCTGGGCAAAAACCCAGTTCCTAACAGTCATGGCATATAACTACAGTGAGCGTGCTTTTGCAAGCAGAGTGTGTGAGTTCTGTAGATTTTGTTCATGGCAGTGTGATGGGAGTAGCATCTCCGTTTCTCCATTGCTCCACTTTCCTGTCGCCATTGGACATGGTGTCTGCTCCCACGAAACCTCTGTTTACCTGGGGCTCCCATGACCTTCCTGCTCACCTCCAAATTCATGTTTCATAATTCCTGAAAGAGGGAATCTGATTAGCTCAGCTCATCTTTTTGGGTTGGCCCATTTCTTAAGTAGTTGCTCAAACTATGCACTGGCTGCCTTGCATCTGGTACACACTTCTAATCCATCAGCTTCGTTCAGAAGGGGCGGGCTCAGTTGGAACAAAATATGGCCTCCGTGGCTTCCCCATGAGCAGAGCTGTTGGTGACACAGTTCCACCTCGTGGAGGTGTTAGATGGTGGCAAAATGCTGGTCCTGGCATAGTGGAAAGTGCAAACCTGGCTCTGTCTTGTGTTGTGACCTTGAGTAAGTCATTGAACTTCTCTGTACCTCAGCTTTGTTATCACAATACCTCCCTCTCAACTGTCACGGCATTGTTAGGAGGACTAAATAAAATCATATGTGAAAGAGCTTGGAAAACTTCCAGATGCCTTGCAAATGTAACCACACTGACATGTTTCTTCAATACCAAGATACATATTTTCATTGTACTACATTTTTAAATCCAAATGTCTTACAATTTATGCCTTATAATTGGTGTGAACATTTAATGCTGTAGTTTTTATTGTTTCCACAAACGTTATTAACTCAATAGCATGTCTTACAATGTCATGTCTTACAATAAATAAAACCTGTATTCGTTTTGTTTTTTCTCTTTAAAAAAAAATTTCTTTTAAAAAAAATTTTGTATTAGTTTTCTATCACTGCATAGCAGTTTAAAACAATGCCCACATTATCTCACAGTTTCTGTGGGCCAAAAGTCTGGGCTCACCTGGGTTTCTCAGTTCAGGGTCTCACAAGGCTGGAATCGAGGTGTCAGCCAGGCCTCCTATTTCTTATGAGGATTGGCGTCCTCTCCCAAGCTCACCAGCTGCTGTCAGAATTCAGTTCCTTGCAGTCGTGGGGCTGAGGCCCTCAGTGCCTAGAGGCCACCCACTCCCACCCGAGGGTTCGGATCCCACATACAGACCGGTTCCCGCTCACTGGCTGAGCGAGGCGCGGGGACAACACCAAGGGTTGCAATTGCGATCCGTTGCCAGACACGGAAAAAGACAAAAAAAAAAAAAAAAATGCATCCCTGGAGCTAAAACTGGAGGCACTCTGGTGATCCGTGGGACATCATGACTGCCCACTGAAAGCCTGGCTTTGCCTTTAGGAGTCCTTAATGTTACTGACAGATGGGCTTGGCTTGCCCTCTCACACTAAACAAATGATCTGAAAGTCCAAAAGTTGGTGCAAGGATTGGAAGGTTTGTTCACATTACCGGTATTCAACTAAATGTCTAACTAAGCAAACAAAGAGAAAAGAGGGGCAGTAGGGTCCAGTTTATCCTAGTCCTAATCAGCAGGGCCAAACTATTTCACTGACAGTAATTGATAAAAGTAGTCGTCCCCACTGTTATTGGCACAAAGAAGAAAAGTACTGACTAGTTTTAAATCAGTAAAACAAAGCATAGCCAGGAGCCCTCCTGGGTGCATCTACATAGTAGTGGATACAATCCAACTATAGTAGACCCCCAAAAGATGATTTCTAAGCCCCTTTGTTTTTAACTTTGCAGCTGGAATGTGCTCGCTTGTAAAGGACACCTGAGAGCTGGTTTAGTGGTTAATGGTTGATTGCATCTCTGGCTTCTGCAACTCAGCTGCCTGCCTGCTTTGGAGAAGCTACCCACTTGGTTTACAAAAAGCCTCTTAATCACATTTCCTGCCTCTGTAACCCTGGTTCATGAAGCCCCTCACCTGTTTGATGAAGCCCCCCAGCTTGGGTGACTCTGCCTGGATATAGACAGGGCCAATAAAAAGCTTGCATGTTTGCTCAACAGGTATAAAACCCCAGTTCTCCCTGCACTCAGAGCCCAGGAATTCAGAATGATAGCTCACCTGGGACCACTAACATAATAAATCTTTCTGACTACTCCATCTCTCTGAGTGTCTGATGTTTCCTTGGTAACTTTTCCATAACATAACCAAAGAATCCAAGAGGACAAAGAAGAACAAAGACAGGTAAAGATGATTTTAGTGGCTTCCAGACTTCCAATCACTGCACGGCTTGGGAATGAATCCTCCACTACTCTCAAGCATCTCCTGTCGGTGGATCCTGCTCAAGTAAGATCTTCCCTAGATGACAAGATGGGAGCCTCAAACTGTGCTTTCAAAGGCTCCCGGGAGTCAAGCCAACACTTTGCAAGGGAAAACATGGGCCTGATGGTGGCATCTGGTTAAACTCCAGACGAGAAAGATAGGGTGTACAAGGGGAAGCCAAGGAGTAAAAGTCAAGTGCTTGGCTACCATGGAGCTAGCAAGCTGGATGATATGCAGGAAGAAGACATAGAGAGGGATTCTCAGACAGCCTAACTCATTCCTTTGAAGTTTTTGCGGCTGCCCCACACCTCGATGCATCTGGGGTGTATACGTGCTGTGTTCCCACCCTGGAAAATGTAACTGCTCCTGTTGCTGAAGAACTCCTGGAAAGGACTGAGCCAATTCGGTCTTTCTTAACTGGCTCTCAGCATGCACATAATGGCTAGTTCATGAAGCAAGGTCCTTGCCTACATGTGTCACCTTCCTGATAGGAAAAAGGTTTGCCTATTTAGATATATCAGATATTAGGTATCTAATACATTAGTTAAATACTTGGGCTCCACGTGCCTGATTTATTCCCAGAGTAACTGGAGAAAGGGCTCAGGAAAGCTTCCTCAACTGGCTTCTGGTGCTACAAAAATGATTTTCTAGAAAAGAGTCTGCATTGAAACTCACATGCCCTCTGGGGCCAGGCAGGGAATAAATGAGAGAATAAGTGGGGAAGATTATGACAAATGACAAAGTCCATTCCCTACCTGAAGGCATTTGAATGCAGTTGTTTGCTTGTATTTTATAAATTATTGGCCAGTCAAACCAAACATTGCCATGGGCCACCTTTGGTTGCAGGCCAAACATTTGCATCCCTTGCCCAAGTGGTCCTCTGCACAGGCTGAATGTGTTGTGTTCTCCACATGGCCTTGGGGTGGGGAGTGGTTGGGCAAACCCTCCACCCCCCTAGGCCAAACATTTGCATCCCTTGCCCAAGTGGTCCTCTGCACAGGCTGAATGTGTTGTGTTCTTCACATGGCCTTGGGGTGGGGAGTGGTTGGGCAAACCCTCCACCCCCTCCAGCCCAGCTTCAACCACTTAGTGACTTTGGACAACTATCTTGTTCTGAGACTCAGTGTGTTCATTTGTAAAATGGAGATAATGCCCACCCACATCCTAAACTCAGTGTGTGAGGATTAGGTGAGACAGTGTTGACAGCACATGCCACCGTGCCTGCCATATGTTTAAACAACTATCTTGTTCTGAGACTCAGTGTGTTCATTTGTAAAATGGAGATAATGCCCACCCACCTCCTAAACTCAGTGTGTGAGGATTAGGTGAGACAGTGTTGACAGCACATGCCACCGTGCCTGCCATATGTTTAGAAATGGCAGTGAACCCACAGTCATGTGCTCATGTCAAGCCCCCAGTAAAAAGTACCATGTACAATCAGCTGGGTTGTGTGGGAAACCTCGGAGTGGCAGCTCACACACCTGTCTGGCTCCTCACCTTGAGATCCATTCCTGGGTCTCTCCCCTCCCAACCCCCTGCCTCTTCCCCCTCCCTGGGCCCACACTCGCTCCTGGGACCCCACTGCATGTTCAGCTCTCTGGCTTGACTCTGGGGGACCCATCATGGAAGGTTTGCCTTTGTGCTCCAGATCTCTCCAGAGGCACTTGACCCATCCCTTCAAGATGGGGAACTAATCTGGAATTAGTTGTACTGTCTCAAGCCTAGGTTCCAGGGGACCCAGGCTGCAGCACCCATGGGTGGGGAAGACGACTGTGAAATTGAGAACTAATTGAAGACTTGGTGCAGAGGGGCTCTGCTCACAGGGCCCTTCTTGGGGTCCCATCTGTGACCAAATTCTTTATTGCCTCAGAATCTTCACAGACGCTCTTTCCTAGTTCCTCTCTTTTTCTCTGACTAAATCTTACTTATCCAGTCAGTCCCAGCTTAAATGTACCCTTCTCAGAGAAGCCTTCCTTGACTGACAATTATAAACTAGCCCCTCCCCCTTATATTCTCTCAGGAAAAATTCTATGTATGTTTCTTCCATTGCAGGTATTATAATTTGTACTTATATACTGGATAATGGTTTGCTCAATGTTTCTCTTCCCTTGTATTTATCAGGATATATATAAGAGAAACTCCAAAAGACAAAGCCAAAGCGTATTTCTCCCATACATAACTTGGAGTTGGTATGGTAGCTCTGCTCCATAGAGTCCCTTGTTCTACCATCCGCAGTGTGTTGCCTCATTTATATGGTCTGAGACAGCTCACCACTATGTCCTCATTCCTGACAGTGGAAGGGATGGGAGAGGAAGGGAGAGGCACACCAGTCCCTTTAAGAGCTAGAGCCAAAAGTTGCTCGTGTCACTTCCACTCAAATCCCTTTGGTCCAGTTCTGGTCACATGACCACATGCAGCTACAAAGTAGGCTGGGGAATGTAGTCTTTATTCTGGGCACCTATTTACCCAGCTCAAAATTAGAGACTCTATTGCTATAACAGAAGGACAAGTGGATGTTGGGGGACAGTAGCAGACCTCTACCTGCCACCCTCTTTGACCATAAGAAATATGACTGCAGGGACCAACTTGCTCTCTGTCAAGACCTTGTACTCAGTGTCGTCCAGTGCTTGGTCCATATGAGAAATGTTGGTGGCTTGGATTAGGAATTGAGTGGAGATTTAGAGAAGAGGATGGGCTTGGGATGCAAGTTGGTGGTAAAACCAACAAGACTTGCTGATAAATATAAGCACAGGTATCTGTGGGGACTGTGGAAGGGCATCTCACCCAGACAGTTGCGAACTTTCTCTTGTATGATTATTCACCTTTTCCAGCTTTCCTTAACTGCCCAACTAAATTCTAAGTTATTCAAACTAGAAATCGAGGTAGGATATAAATACAGATTCAAATATTTTTTCTACCATTTAACTTGCTATAGGAATTTGATGCTCAGTCTTTTTATCTGTAAATTGGGGATTAATACACCACATCCTGAGATGAAATGGGCTGGTGTATATAAAGGCTGAAAACAGTACCTGACATATATTGAGTACTCAGTAAGTAAACTGTGGCTCTTCTGTGCCGCCCCTCACCCACCCCAGAACCTAGTGCAGGGAGTATCAATCACTATTTGTTGGTGGAGGGGTAAGCAAATTGGGTAATATCCATGCTCTGAAAAAACCCATGCAACATTTTCTAAAGAAGAATTGGTGTCCGCTGTGTCTCTACCCGACTTCAGGTTCATAGTGGAGCCTTCTCCACATGCTCCTCTTTCCCAGGAAACAGCCTCTTCTTCCTGGACTGGGCAGGCTGAGTTCTGAGGAGATGACTGTGGCTCATTTTTAGAGGCCTAGCACCCACACCTCTTCTTTGAAACCTTCCCTTGACCCTCTTCCTCCTCTTGCTCCTGCCCAGGAAGGCCTGGAAGAATGAGTCACTTCCTCTGTAGTCTTACTACTCCCTGCTGGAGTCCGCTCAAGCTTTTATCCCACTGGTAATGGGGAGAGACCTCACTTGTGCAGATTCCATTTGGTATTGCCCAAGCACAAGCCTGTGAGGCTTTTCCTTTTTCCCTTTAAGTACTCAGAGTTGGGCCATTATAAGAAGGTTGTCCATACAAGGTTAGTTAGCATGTGACGGAGGAAAGTCTTGCAGGCACACATGGGCACCAATTTTGGTAATTATCACAGGATAACATGCTGGTTGCTGATGAGGAGGTCAGATGCCAAGGAGAGGGACATGTGGTAGAGCTCCCAGCACAGGCAAGATGTGCTACTCGGATATACAGAAATGGCACCGGCTGCAGGGGCTCATCAAGTTTCCAGTGATCTCCCTGGTTCTGATGTTGGACTAAGTTTGCTGGAATGGAAGCCAGCTGGACCTGTGAATACTGATTCCACGTGGTTCCTCTACATCAGACTCTACATGGTTCCTCTAGGCTGGGACCCCTCATCTTGGACCGGTCCCATTGATGTCTTCCCTTCAGGTGCCCTCAAAGACTCTTTTCTAGTCTCAGAAGAGGAGGGTGAAGCTTTACCCTGTCTCACCTTGTAATTTCTAAACCTCAAGTCTCCTTAAGGATGGACCTTTGGCAAGACACTTGAAACCTTTTCCTCTGATTCTTTTGCATCATCCCCCACTGAGGCACAAGAGGCATGAGTGGGTGCTGGGGGGAATATTAGTTAAGGTTTCAAAAATCTACCATGTCACACTGTCATGTAATTGTTTTCGCTCATCTCCCTCCTTGCACAGAGAGCTCCTCGCAGGCTGAAATTGTGCATTATTGCTTCTACATTCAAGGCCTCATTGGGCCACATTTTTGGAAAATGCTTATTAAATGAATGACCATAAATGTGGATGTGTTTCCTTTGTTGAAAAGTGACAATGACATCGATAAGCACCTTACAGATTTGTCTTCATGACTTTATTTAACCCTCCACACAATCCTGGTAAGGAAAGACAGGCATTATTATTTCTTACTTTATGGAGACCAGAGAATTGAGGGACTTCACCTGGAGTTCCCTTTCTGGCTAAAAGCAAAGCTGAGACTGAGGCCAAGGTCTGCTTGCTTCGAGGCCCGTGTTCTGTCCATCAGGAGGGAGAGCAAGAAAAGGAAATGGAAAGGCGATGTGCCATTATCAGAACCCTGGGTCCCCTGACAGCACGCTCAGGTGTCCTCGGAACTGAAGCCCTTATTTCAGGATCATGTGGAAGCCTGGGGTGGGAGAATAACCTGAAAAAGGATGCTAATGCTGAATAATGCCTCCCTTGGTCACAGTGGCTAGTAGGAGACTTCACCAATTTAGCAAAGAGTTCTTCACCCTTTAGGTCCCCTTACATTCTTTAAAATTACTGAGGACCTAAAAGAGCTTTCATTTATATGGGTTGGATTTATCAATCTTTGTAACAGGAGATGTTTATTAATTTAAAAATAAAAATGTAGTGTATAGAGTGGTGTTGCTTTACATTATTACATCTTCAACACCTGGTTTAATAGAAGACAGATTCTTCAATCTGCCTCTGCATTTAGTCTACTACAACATGTTCTTTTAGTTGAAATATATGCAGAATGCCCAGTTTCATGCAGCTAGGGAGTTTAGAAAGGGAACAGTATTATGAACAGCCTCTTCAAATAATTGTGGGTATTCTTCATTAATACTACACAAAACCCAGTAAGTGTAAGTTTCCTAAAGATTCATTGCAATGTGGAATCTGAAACCATACCAATGAAATGTCCATACTCTGTTGCATTAAAACCCATTGATCTATCTTGCACTTTGAATAGGCCTTCAACCCATGCTGATTTGTACCATCATGCGTTGGTCACTTGGAAATTGCTAGTTTACTAAGTTATCCAGCTCCTCCAAGTAAGTGTAAGCACATTTCTTTATGTAACAGCAAACAATCATCACACATTAATATTGCCACTGATATTGTCAGAAACATCTTTAAGTACTGGAAAGCTGTCAAGGACATAGAGGCAAATGAAAATTTTTGCCCCAAAATTCTAATTTTCACTCAAAAGCTCAAATTTTGTCATTGGCTTTAATAAACACTGCCAGTTGCTTTCTTTTGATGTGACAGGCTCACTTCGTTCATTTATTAAGAAAATGTCTGCCAAATACCCAAGTCTGCATAACTATAGTTTGTCAGTTATTCTCTCAAGTAAAACTTGCATTGCATGAAAAAAAAAGAGTATAGTTTAGCTTGCAACTCACATAATTGCAGAAGCACTTTTCCTCAGCCTAACTGTCTTATCTCAGCATGCAGCAGAAGTGCTTTTCGTGTTCTTCCCATTTATGAACACATTAGTGTGAAATGGCTATTTTTCCCCTGAGAGTGCACAAGGGCAGGGAGAAGAACACAATGGCAAGCAGTTCAGTTCAGTGCCACTGCTTTGATTCATGCTAAGGCAGTTTCACCTGTCTGTGCTTTTGCACCATCAGTTAAAATGTCAACACAGCTGAAAAGGGAAATAATGTTCTAGTATTATTAGGGATGTAACTTTGACCTTGCAATCCACCTGAAGAGGTCTTGGGGACTCGTAGGGGGACAGGAATCATCTTTTGAGAACCACTGACCTCGAGCAATAATCAGTGGTGGGAATTCAGTGTCAGCTGCTATAGGAAAACAATAGTTATTCTCAGTATCAGGAGATTTGTGTTTAGTCCCAGACCTTCTCTGGCCTCAGTTGTATCTTCTGTGAAATGGGATAATAATATAATATTTTCCTTACAGAGTCATTATAAGAGTCAGTCAAGATAATGTGGATAAAGCTCTGTATGGATAAAAGGAACTAGACAACCAGAGTCAGACAAGACACAGAAAACCAGAGACAGGTAAAGAGAATTTTAGTGGCTTCCGGACTTCCAGTCACTGCATAAGAGTCAGTCAAGATAATGTGGATAAAGCTCTGTATGGATAAAAGGAACTAGACAACCAAAGAGTCAGACAAGACACAGAAAACCAGAGACAGGTAAAGAGAATTTTAGTGGCTTCCGGACTTCCAGTCACTGTGTGGCGTGGGAATGAATCCCCACTACTCTCATGCATCTCCTGTCAGCAGAACCTGATCAAGCTAGATCTTCACAGTGAATATCCTTTTCAGGGTCTGTGAGTATTCTTGGGGAAGGCAGAAGCTTAAGCCTCCAGACATATTGCCAGGACAACCATCCGCTCAGCCCATGTAACTCAAGCTAGCAGGGGAAGGGGCTTCAACTCCGTAGTGCCCTTCCAGTGACTAGAAAGCTCCCTGAAGTCTCCTTCCTCTCCCATTTCTTTGCTGCCTACCCCTGAATCTCCAGTGAGCCCTCATTTCTGCCCAGCTACCCTACATTGCTTTAGTCAGTCTACCCTTGCACTTCCTGAGACGATCACAGGAGAAGATCTAGCTCTAGGGCTAGGCAAAGTGATTTTTTATATTCGACACCAAAAGCACAATGTATTAAGAAAACCTGATCAGATTTCATCAAAGTTAAAGGCTCTGCCAACACCTCTGTTAGGATAAAAAAGCAAGCTACCGACTGGGAGAAAACATTTGCGAGCCACGTATCTGACTAAGGACTTTTCTCTAGAATGTATGAAGAATTTTCAGAAGTGAACAATGAAAAAAATATCAGAAAATTAAAAAATAGAAAATGAGCAAAAGTCAGGAAAAAATATTTCACCAGAAGATATACAGGTAGTAAATATGCCCATAAAAAGATGTTCAGCATCTTCACCATTGGGAAAATGCCAATGAAAACCACAAAGAGATATTATACTACAATTTGGCAAGATGTTAACACTGGGAGGAACTGGGTAAAGGGGACACAGGTTCTCTATTTCATACAATTGCATGGAATCTATAATTATCTTGAAATTAAAAGTACTTTTTTTTCTATAAGTTAAATAAATAAGCTGCACCACAGCCCTGCTCCAAACTTCCAAGATTTTCCCATCACACTTGGGATAAATCCAAGCTACTGATTGTGTTTTACAAGTTCTAAAGGGTCTGGCCTCTGCCTCCAATGTCATTACTACTCTCTTCCTCACTGTTACAGAATGGACAAACCCAATGCCATTTTGTGTCCCCTGCCATGTTGACTTCAGCTTAACCTAATTTTTCTGCTCCACTGACCAGCTACGCCTTAACCTCAGGGCAAATGTAAAGGGAACATAGGTTTCCAGGAGTGACATTACAGCAGGTGGCATCAGTCGTCTGAGAACTAGAATCACAAGACCCCTCCCTCATGGATCACAAGACACCTGGTGAATGATCACCTTATTTTTCTTTAGATGTTTTCTTGAAGTTATTCTTTTTCTTTCTTTCCTTCTGTTTCTTTTTCACTTGAAGTTATTCTCAGTAACAGAGGCATTGCTAACCTCAGAGAGTCAAAGCTCTCATCTGTTGAGTCTGGTTCTTCACTGCGTACAGCTTCCTTGTCCATAAGTCACCTGATTTATATATGTCCCTGATTACCGAATGGGCTTGCCCACTTCTTTCTGTGGTCTCAAAGTACCTTCTCAATCTGGAGGGCATTATACTTTAACCCCCTCCATGCACACTCACCCACTGTTTTCTTGGAACACTGGCTTTCTTGTGACTCCTTGAATATCCAAGTTGTTCCTACCTCAGGGCCTTTGCATTTAAAGTTTTAGTTACTTGGAACCCTCATTCCCCAGATCGTTGCACGATTTTCTCTCATTACTCCAGTCTCGATCNTATTAAGAAAACCTGATCAGATTTCATCAAAGTTAAAGGCTCTGCCAACACCTCTGTTAGGATAAAAAAGCAAGCTACCGACTGGGAGAAAACATTTGCGAGCCACGTATCTGACTAAGGACTTTTCTCTAGAATGTATGAAGAATTTTCAGAAGTGAACAATGAAAAAAATATCAGAAAATTAAAAAATAGAAAATGAGCAAAAGTCAGGAAAAAATATTTCACCAGAAGATATACAGGTAGTAAATATGCCCATAAAAAGATGTTCAGCATCTTCACCATTGGGAAAATGCCAATGAAAACCACAAAGAGATATTATACTACAATTTGGCAAGATGTTAACACTGGGAGGAACTGGGTAAAGGGGACACAGGTTCTCTATTTCATACAATTGCATGGAATCTATAATTATCTTGAAATTAAAAGTACTTTTTTTTCTATAAGTTAAATAAATAAGCTGCACCACAGCCCTGCTCCAAACTTCCAAGATTTTCCCATCACACTTGGGATAAATCCAAGCTACTGATTGTGTTTTACAAGTTCTAAAGGGTCTGGCCTCTGCCTCCAATGTCATTACTACTCTCTTCCTCACTGTTACAGAATGGACAAACCCAATGCCATTTTGTGTCCCCTGCCATGTTGACTTCAGCTTAACCTAATTTTTCTGCTCCACTGACCAGCTACGCCTTAACCTCAGGGCAAATGTAAAGGGAACATAGGTTTCCAGGAGTGACATTACAGCAGGTGGCATCAGTCGTCTGAGAACTAGAATCACAAGACCCCTCCCTCATGGATCACAAGACACCTGGTGAATGATCACCTTATTTTTCTTAAGATGTTTTCTTGAAGTTATTCTTTTTCTTTCTTTCCTTCTGTTTCTTTTTCACTTGAAGTTATTCTCAGTAACAGAGGCATTGCTAACCTCAGAGAGTCAAAGCTCTCATCTGTTGAGTCTGGTTCTTCACTGCGTACAGCTTCCTTGTCCATAAGTCACCTGATTTATATATGTCCCTGATTACCGAATGGGCTTGCCCACTTCTTTCTGTGGTCTCAAAGTACCTTCTCAATCTGGAGGGCGTTATACTTTGACCCCCTCCATGCACACTCACCCACTATTTTCTTGGAACACTGGCTTTCTTGTGACTCCTTGAATATCCAAGTTGTTCCTACCTCAGGGCCTTTGCATTTAAAGTTTTCATAACTTGGAACCCTCATTCCCCAGATCGTTGCACGATTTTCTCTCATTACTCCAGTCTCGATCAAATATGTCTTAGAAGGGCCTTTCTTGACCACCCTATCCAAAATAGCACCCACACTCTCACTCCTGCCACTCTTTCTTGCCTTTCCCTGACAGTATAGTATATATGTATTTTCTTATTTGTACGTTGCCTATATGTAGACTATAGTCTCAATGTGGGCAGAGCCCTTCCCCATCAGTTTCACCAGTGCACCTCTACGTGTATGGCACATGGTGGGTGCTAAATGAGTGAATGAATATAAAAATGGCAGGTTGGCTTAGGTAAGTGTTTGCTTTGCCACACATTACTCTCTATACTGAGCTCTCCATACATTCCTCCTAAAACAAATTTTCTTACGCATGGGGAAAATAATTTCAGAAATAGAAAGATCTACATTCAAGTCCCACTCCTGACACACTATTCTGATCATTTTCAGCAAATCACTCACCTTTTTGAGTCCCTATGTCCTCATCTGAAATAAGCGTTGCCCTAAGGAGCCTGGGGGGGATTAAGATATCAGTATCTCTCCCCTAAACCTGCCCCTCTTCCTGATTCACGTCTCAACGCATGGTGCCATCATCCTCCCATGCACCCAAGACAAGAAGCTGGATGAATCAGCCTCAGCGCCTTCTTTCTTCACTTCCCCCACACCCAAGCAGTTGCCAAGTCTTGACTAGTCAGTCTACCTGTAAATCTCTCCCACGTATTGCTTCCACCTTTACTCATTATCTCTCACCTAACCATTGCAGTATCCTCCCTAATTGGTCTTTCCCATTCATCATCCATACCGCTGGTGGAATAATCTTTCTACTATACAAATCTGATTATATCAGTAAGTACCTTGCCTAAGACCCTTAAATCATTCCCTGTTGTTTTCCAGACATAGAGATAATTCCTTGCCTTGGCTCTGATCTGGCCCCTGCCCATCTCTTAATCCCACTGCTCACCCCTCCCCAACACTTCTTATAAGTTCCAGCTGTATGCCCAGTCACACCTCTAACTTTGCACATTTTCCATCCATCTGGATGCCCCTCTGTGCTACCCGGAACCTATAAGACTTTCAGGCTTCAGTTAGCATCCCCTGGTGGACATCCCTGAATTTGCCAGTCTGTTTGGTGACCCTCTCTGCAATTCCATGATAACTTATGCCCAAGTCTATCACAACATAGGGTTTAGTACATAGTAGGCACTTAATAAACATTTATCAGATAAATGATTTGGATTAGACATTAATAAAAATGTTAAGCCTACAAATCCTTGTACCAGCTGTCATGAGTTGTTATGGGATGGGTTTTTTTCTTTTCTCTAGCACTAATTTAAGATTTTCACTTATAATCTTCTGGAAATAATCTGGCTTCAGCCCTGCCCAGAGACAAAGGAATGGAAAAGATGACCGCAGAAATCACCCATCTTCAAAGTTCTTCCAGCTCAGTGTGTGATCCTGGCTAACAAAAGAAACCTCGATTTAAAAAGACATGGGACTAAATCTCAGCTCTGCCACCTGGTAACTGAGTGACCTTGAGATTGGACCTCAATAATTAAAATAATGGGACTTCTGCAAAGGGTCGTCATGCAGACTCAGTGAAATCGTGCAGGAAAAGCCCTTAAAATGGTGCCTGGCACATAGTAAGCATTCAGTAAATATTTGTATGTCTCCATCTAGTGGTCTTGGCGCAAGAAAGAAGGCAAAACAGGAGACAAGTAAGAGGGGCAAAGGCAGCGTGGAAGCAGGATGGATTGGGAGGAGTAGCGAGGTGAGCTTGGTTGAAGAACTGGAGCTCCTTTTTGTTTTTAGTTTGTTTTTTGTGGTGATTTTTTGGTGGCTGGCGTACACGGGGATCTGAACCCTCGACCCTATTATGAGGCTGTGCTGTAACCAGCTGAGCTAACCAGGCAGCCCTGGAACTCCTTCACTGTAGACCAAATGAAGTGGACATAGAAAGGCAGAGAGGGAAGTGGGCAGGAGAGAGTTTGTGGGGATTGGGCATTGCTCTTTATAAACAACTAGGGCAACTAAGGTTTAGGGATATTCATTCCCACCACAGGTACCCGGGGATTTTTTAGAGTTAGAGAAAGTAGAGACCTAGGTCCCCCTGCCAGCCTGTGCCATTCCTACCTGAAGGCCATTTCTGTACCTTAATCCCACCAGTGTGTCACAAGCACCTAGGCAATGCCAAGTATGGGCTGTGCTGAAGGGTGAGCCCCTGGGTGAGGCAGAAATTGAAATCCAAAGTGGTTAGTCTGGTGCACTGCAAAGAGCACTGGCTTTAGAGTCCAAGTAGCCTGGGTTACACTCTGGTGGAGCTATATACCAACTGTGTGGCTTTTCTTCATTTAACTTGTCTGGCCTTCAATTTTCTCATCTGTAAAATGGAGATAAGCTACCAACTTTAAAAGATTTTAGAGCATTAATTGAGATAAAGAGAAAAAGTATATAGTACAAAATAAGCAATCTAAATTATAATTCCCTCCCTTTTATCCAACTAGCTCGGTTTTCTTTTATTCTTAGCTCTTATGACATAATATTTTATGGAATTTACTCATTTATTTTATTTATTTTCTGTCTCCCCCTAAAACATAAGCAACACGAGAGCCTGAACTTGGTCTAGTGTCTTGTTTGCCACTGCAATCTTGGTACCCAAGCAGTAGCTGCTGGTGTTAAATAAACAGATTCTACTCATTCAATCTCTTTCAGTAGAATGTAAACCCCACAGCAATAGAAGTTATAGCTTGCTGCATAACAAATCACCCCCCAAATTTTGTGGTTTAAAATAACAATAGTCAAGGCATCCATAGATCAAGAATTTAGGAACAGCTCAGCTGGGCAGTTCTGGCTCAGGGTCTCTCATGGGGTTGCATCTCAGATGACAGCTTGGGCTGCAGTTCTCTAAAGGCTTGGCAGATCCTAGAACATGCATTTCCAAGGTGGCTCATTCTCATGTCTAACAAGTGCTGCCAAGGGGGTGGATCTTTCCATGTGGACTTCGGACAGGGTTGTATGGACTGTCTTCCTGATATGGCAGCTGGCTTCCTTAAAGCAAGCAATCGAAGAGACCAGGAAGAAAGCTGAACACACCTTTATGATCTAGTCTTATGCCACACAGCAATAGAGTCACATCTCATCACTTCCTCCATATTCTGTTGATCACACAAGCCAATCCCGATTCAGGTGGGAGGAAGTCACACAAGGACATGGAAGCCAGGAGGCAAATATCACTGGGTGCCATGTTGGAGGCTGGCCACCACAGGATAGTTTATTTGCCAACATAACACCAATGCCCAGCATGTGGTTGGCATTCAAAAAGAGTCTGTTAAGTCTGTGAATGTCAGGCCTTGCCTTCAGGGAGCTGGCATTCTAGTGGAAGAGACAGACATAGACAGGCACGTATAATTCTGTGTCCTGTAACAGAAGATGATCTAAAAATCAGGATCAGGAAAGAGTTCCTGAAGTGTGTGACATGTGGGCTGAGTTTCAAATGGTGGGCTGAAGTGAGCCAGAGGAGGAACAAAAGAGAAGAAGTTCCAAGGAAGCAGGAAGGGCATGTGCAAAGGCCCAAAGAAAGAAAGAGGTACATGAGCCAAGGCAGGGTGAAGAGGAGAGAGAGCCAGGTGTCAGAGCCCCATTTAGTTCCCTTTTACATTCCTCAGCCTTCCAGGGTGCCTCTGCTTGTAGTAATAGTAATATAAAGAGGTGAGAATTGAAAACAAATGCTGAGATGATGTGTCACTGAGTTTGATGATCTCAGGACTGTTTCTATTCAGTCTGTGTCGACTGCCTACAGGGACCAGGCTTTTGCTAAGTGCTGGGGATACAAAGACAGATGACATAGATGGTCTTTGTTCCTGAGTGGCCAAGGACATGAAGGTCTAGGGCAAAGGCATGTGCCCAAATTACCGTGATGCAAATCAGGTGCCACAAGCACTGAGAAAGGCACATGAAAGGGCTCAGAGGGCCAAAGGAGGGCACCATCGCAGCCGTTTGGAGGAAGGAGCCAGCTATACCTTCCAGTTTAAGAAAACCGAAAACACCACCCGATTCACTGTCAACAAAGATACAATTCTTTGCACCAACTGTTTCAGAGCCTCTTTTTCATACCCTTCCTGCATGTCCATATGAGCTGCCATGAGGGTCCTGGCCCTGTTCACCTGGAAGCCCAGGTAGAGACGAGCTGGGGTGGGGTGGGTTGTGGCAGGGGGCACTTTGAGGGGCTCTGCACACCCCTCCAGCCTGCTGGTCTCCTTCATCAGTGGTGGCAGCAGGCATAAGGGAGGGGAAACTGGGACAGCGGGCAGCAGTGTTCCCCAAGCACAGCTCCAGACAGCAAAGGCTTGAGTTATTATCTAATATCAGTTCTCTGCAAGGCGGCCCGCACATCCTCACTCCTAAGGAAATGAAAGTACTTCTCGCATATTCTCCCCTGGTACTCATTGCCAAGCAAGCTGAGTGGAGGAGCAAGTAATTGCTCCATTTAAAAGGGAAGAACGTGGAAGCCAGGAGGCAGGCAGTAGCAACTTGCCCATGCAGTGACTTAAGGAATGAGCAGGGCTGTGACCACCAGACACAGGCTGGGGAAAGGCCTCTAGAGATGGCCTGGGAATCGAGGCCCATAGGAGGGGCCTGAGAAGGGACTTGAGGGATGGAGCTCAGCCCTACAGGCTGCAGGGTGTTGGAGGAGAGCCACTAGAACCCAGGCTGCAAGTTCCCATCTGGTGTTTGCTATGGCTTCATGGACTAGCCCTCATCTCACCAGACCTCTTTGGAAATTTGAGGAATTTAGAACCAAGAGGACCACAGACAGCTCTTGCCACCTTTCCTGTGCTCTCTGTTGTCCTGAGGAAGCTGTTCCTCAGGCTCTGAGGGCCTCCCTGCTCCCCAAGCCATGTCCTAGACCATCGGCACCATTCAGCCACCTGTGTGCTCTTCTTTACACTAAGAGACAGTAACATCACACCCAATCATTATCGCCCTCATCACTGAGACATGAGAAACAC
Source organism: Galeopterus variegatus (assembly GCF_000696425.1). Classification (NCBI taxonomy): domain Eukaryota; kingdom Metazoa; phylum Chordata; class Mammalia; order Dermoptera; family Cynocephalidae; genus Galeopterus; species Galeopterus variegatus. The sequence goes on along the minus strand of NW_007726118.1, from coordinate 1,879,800 downwards.
CCTCTCCAGGCCACAGACACCCATAGAGCACTAGCACATCCAAAGGAGGCAGATCCAGCCCCTGTCCTCACCCATGGTGACAAACAAGGTCACAACATGGGGCTTGGCTACAGCAAAGCCCAAGGGAGGAAGAGGTCACTTCTCCAAGGGGTGGGGTGGGAGGCAGTCTGGAAAGGCTTCATGGAAGAGGTATCCGTTCAGCTGAAACTTGGGAGATGTGCTTGTTGGACAGACTGCACGGGAAGGCAACTTGGGGTAAGAAATATCTTGAACAAAGACAGAGCAGTGTAACACATGGGCATCTCTAGAGAAGCTATAGGGGGCTCTGACGGGCTCAAACCTAGGGGGTCAAGGTGGAGCATGGGGGGTAATAAATCTGAACAGAGAGGCAGAACTTGGGTCACAATGGACCTGACCGAGCTGAAGGTGTACATTTTGTGCTGAAAGTCAAGACTGCGGGAGTCATTGAAGACCTCTAAACCAGAGAGTAACGTTGGAGCACGTGTTCCCTCTTCTTGGTCATGCGACCCCAGACAAGATATTAACCTCTCTGTGCTTCAGTTTCCATACTGGTGAAATTGGGATAATGAGAGCTTCTTTTTAATAGAGTTTTTAGGAAGCTATACAAAGATGTTACACATGTAAAGAGCCCAGCATAGTGATTCACATACAGTAAATGCTCCATAAGTCATACCTGTAATAATGATAACAAACTATTACTATTGGTACAGTTTAGAAAGATCACTCTAGTTTCTAGGTGGAGAATAAAGCAGAAGGAAGCAAGATCGGAGCAGGGGCTATTGCTACGGTCCAGGTGTCAGGTGGTGATGGAAGCAATGGGGAAGGACCAAGCAGGACTGAAACAAGAGGTGTTGAGAACAGAGAAACTTCTGGAAAGGTGGCTCTTGGGAAGTGGGGGTGGTGACGGAGAGGGAGGAATGTGGGTTTGCCTGTTAGTCACTGAGACAGAAAATACAGCTTAGGAGACAAGAAAGAGAAACGATACAGTGGTTGTCAACATGCTGAGTTTCAGAATGTCGATGGCCCAGGAGGAAACAGTGAGGCACATGCGGCTGGAGAAAGGGCGTCAGGGGACAGAACTGAGACAGAGCTGGCAGCTGAAGCCATCAGAGAAGACGGCTCAGGGACTGCCTGTAGCCCTAAAGAGAGAAAGGACAGAACCTTGTCAAAATATTTGATGGTGTGGGCTGAGGCCTCCCTTCTCTCACCCATAACCAGAGTAGGAAATAAAGAGACCGTCGAAGTTGTTGGCTGGATCAGCCATTCAGAACGCTGGGTTTTCTGTAAATTAAACTTTATTTTCCATGTCCTAGAAGTGGCAGGAAATAAAAGTGGAAAATAAACTTTTAATGTGGACAATTTTCTAAATACAGCTCTGCATCTCTTAGGTAACAGGACCCCTTTAACATTTGAAATTTGAAACCAGCGCTGTGACCCACATGTTGGGTTTAACCACATGCCCTCCATGGACAGGTCAAGGTCATCACAAGAATTCTTCCCCACTCCCCTAAGCCAGAGCCCACCTGTCTTTCCAGACTCGACACAAATGCTACCTCCTCCACCCCCTCTCCCTCACCCACCCACCCAGAGCAGCCTCGGAGCATGGAAATGGTTCTAAGCTATGTTCCACAGGAAAAGCAGCAAGACGTGATTTTTGGTATAAAAATCACCTGTGGAGTTGTTTTGTTTTGTTTTGTTAATGCCCCTGTCTGGGCCCTTCCCCAAACAGTCAGGGAGATTCGCTGTGAGGCCAGAGGTGAGAACCATCAGGTGGGTTTTCCTCATCTGAGTAACCCGGTCACTGGTCAGTAGGGGACGATGTCATCAGAGACCTGAGTGAAGAGGCGCAGCCCCCAGCTGCACGCCTAAGGGCGCCAGACCTGCAGGAACCAGCTGGTGCTGGTGCAAGTGCTTTTCTAGACAACTGCTGTCTGAGGGTGCAGGGAAAGGCCACAAACTGAAGGTCACACCTTCTCTGTGAAAACCTCCCGGGACAGTCCTCTGGGTTAGAAGGTTTCCCTTCAGCCATCTCGATTGAATAAGCCTCCAGCCCCATCACCTCATCACTTTCTTCTGCCTGGCATGACAATTTGCATGTCCCATCCTTGTCATCATTGACACTTGGGTCTGATAATTCCTTGCTGCAGATGGGAGGCTGCTGTCCTGTGCATTGTAGGATGTTGAGCAGCACCTCTGGCCTCTACCCACTAGATGCCAGGTACCACCCCCTCCTCCGGTTGTGACAGCTCAAAATGTCTCCCCACACTGCCAAATGTCCCCTGGGGACAAAATCATCCATAGCTGAGGACATCCGCTCTAGAGGAAGAACTCTCTGAGAGCAGGGTTCATATCTAGTCTAGCTTTTTATTCTCCTCTGGTGCATGGTGTGTGGTAGGTGTCCACTCGGTGACAGGGAGATGAACTCCCTTCTGTGTGACGGCCTGTGTGCTTCTAAATGTGGGGGATAAGGAGCTTTGTGAGATGGTGATGTATGATTGTCCCCTCTCTTGTCCTCCTCTGTGCTGCTTCTCTGCCTGCCCCTGGGGAGATTTGTGGCCTGACTCTTATTTTCAAAAATCCCCTGAGGTCAACGGGGTTTGAGAATGAAAAGATTTTCCTCTGGATGAGGTAGAGTTTTCTAGAGTTGGGAAAGAGTTAAGAGACAGGTCAGCAGGTTCACGAGCATTCTCAGAATGTGATTGCAGAGACTTGGTCTGGGCTGAGGTACCCAGGCTTGAGTCTCAAGTATGGCATGGAAGCATCAGGGACCTCCTGGGTGAGTTAATGAACATCTGAGTGGATGGGGGGCTGATGACCATCAGGTCCCTCTGGAGACCTGGGCATTATGTAAAATCTCAGATCCCTGGCACACACTCTGCACAACTTTGAGAAGAGAAACTCCAAGAATGACTGAGCCAGTATGAAGGCTTGGAGTTGAAATCAAAGTGATTAACAGAAAATAAAGAAACGCCAGGATTTCTGGCACACCTGACTTCTGGCTTGGGATTCATATCCATGACAAGTACAAAGTGCCAAATTAGTAATAGCTAATATTTATTGAGTGTTTATAATGTACCAGACTCTGTTTTCTCAGCTTTTGGTGCATTACCTCTTCCAATCTTCACAAGATTCCTATTAGTAGGTTCCAAGTTAGAGATAAGGAATTGCAGACATATTCTACCTAGCTGACTTGCTCAAGATCTCACAGCATCTAAGAGGTGGATGCAGAATGTAAGAACATAAACACATATAGCACTTATTCTGTGTCAAGCACTATTTCATGGGCTTTGCATGTATTGATTTATTTAGTTCTCCCAGCCTATTGAGATAGATACTATCACCACTCCCATTTTATAAACAAAAGGAGAAGCAGAGTAAGTTATTGGCCCAAGTCTCCCAGCTCACAGTTGGCAGACCTGGAATTTGAACTTGGAAAGCTTGACTCCAAAGTCTGTGCAATCTAACCACTAAGCCATGCTTCTGAGACTCCAAGACCCAATTTCTTAACCATGCTCTGCTGGATGGGCTCACTGGATATTTGCAAATGACTGAGCAGCCATTCCTTTAATCAAGAATGTCCTTATTCATGGTTACATGAAGGACTCGCACATTGATCCTGAGACGAGAGCTTCATCAGAGGTCGAATTTAGGGTGGCCCTCAACCACAGAGAAGTCAGCCATAGGATATGAAATCTTGAAAATTTGGCATTGAGTCATGGAAATGGTCTCCTGTGTCAGTCTTTCTTCTCCATTGAAGGCAGACTCAGTGCCTACCACCACGCTTTCAATATAGTAGCCACTCAGATACTTCAATTAATACAGAAAGCCTTGCTTTTAGGACACACAACAGCATTTATAGTATGCAAACTTTTGCATAAGAAAGGGGGTAATAGGGCCAGCCCGGTGGCGCACTGGATAGTGCGCTGCTTGGGAAGCGTGGCGGCGCTCCCGCCCGAGGGTTCGGATCCCACATACAGACCGGTTCCCGCTCACTGGCTGAGCGAGGTGCGGGAGCAACACCGAGGGTTGCGATCCGTTGCCGGACACGGAAAAAAGACAAAAAGACAAAAAAAACAAAAAAAAAAAGAAAGGGGGTAATAAATACAAGTAAATAAACATAAAATACATATTGGTTTATATTTTCAAAAAGAAACAATGGAAGGATAACCCCAAAACTAATGAAAATGGTCATCATTAAAGGAGTGGAGGAAACAGGAGAGAGATGGAATTGAAACCTCTTTGTCAGTATCAGCCACTCAATACTATGTTTTGCATGACTGAAAACAAACTAAAAACAAATCACCTCATGGCATATTTTGACTTTGGAACAACGTAAATTTTTTACATTAAAAAAAAAGTAAAAATCAATCTCTAAAACCTGAAAACCACTGAAACAAATAAACCTAACTATACATCCGGTTAATGGCATAACCATACAGAGAAAATAATAACTTCAAAACACTGTAAAACTCAGTATTTTGACTGCACATTCATAAAGCAGTAGTCTTTAGCCTGGGGCACTTTTGCCCCCCAGTGCACATTTGGCAATGTCTGGGGACATTTTTTGCTGTCACAACTGGAAGGTTGCTACTGGCATCTAAGCGGGTAGAGGATAGAGACTACAATGAACAGAAATACCCCCACAATAAAGCATTATATGGCCCAAAATATAGTGTTGAGGTTGAGAAATTCCACCCTAAAGGAATATATCGTAAAGGCAAAAAGAACTAAATGTTATCTTTTCAAGATCACAGTATCGATGGTACTACTAAATACTGACATTATTCTTATTACTATTTGAAAGGTTTATAGATATACTGTAAGATAAAGTGAACAAGTGATTCTGTTAATGAATATTTTGCCTTTCTTTATAGTACCTTATTCTTCTCTCATTCTCTTCCTTGACATTGGAAAGAGGTACTCATTGAAACATAACTTAGTAGGAACATTGTGCCAACTTGAAACCTTGATTTAGTAAGCCTCAACGTTTAGATCTTTTTCCAGTGGTAGTATTTATTGGGAAATGAGCTTACTCAAAAAACCAAAAGATCATTAAAGCCACAAAAGCATAAAAACACAAGAAAACTTCCCATTTTTGGATCTTATTAGGCTTTTTCATTGATGAGCCAAATGCTGCAACACCTGCCCCTTGATTGGTTTGGATTCATTATGAGTGGCATTTCAGGAAGTGAGGTTACACATACCCTCCTTATAGCAGCTAAGTATATCAAGTTGAATGTAAGGATGTTTATTTACTTGTTTGGACTTAGCCCCACTACTGATTCTTTAACAACCTGCTTGAATTCTTATATGTAAATGATTTGGTAGGAATGTTCCAACATAATTTAAAAATTGTTATGCACCAAGGTAAAGCCCTAATTTGTATATGCTTTAAACACAATGAGATTTTATTTGCCTTTGGGATGTTTTTAACGTTTTTCTCATGGGAAGAGAAACCTGTGACTTCTGTACCTAGATCATTTGTTACATTAAAAAGCTGCTCTTTTCAGCATGAGAGCTATAAATGAATGTTAATCTTGTGGGGAAAACAATGTAGTTTTTAGCTCTATGAGCTATGTTTTGCTATGGTGCTAATGTTTGACAGCTACCTTTGAATAATTTCTCCATCATCTGTGCTTTGCTTGCAGCAGAGCTCACTTATTCATGCGTGGACATATTATAGGGCTTGGGCCCTCCAGCTAGCTCCTTTGGGGGTTTGAGTCCATATCTTTTTAATGTGCTTTGGTGGGAAGTATAAAACAAGTGTCTTGATTTCTAAACCCAGGAATTTTAGAACTGATCCCCTATGAGTGAAGAATTTTGGAGCTGTATAAGACCTCTTTAGCAGTAGTGATCTCAATTATGAGCTTCCAAGCTCCCTTCCCATGTAAGTGTTGGGAGCCATGGCATGCCCCCCAGAATGGCTCGAAGTAATGTGATCTTGTAAACAGGAAAGCTGTTACTTAAGGAAAAACTGTGTTGTTTGCCTACTAACCATGTATCTCTTGATTTTGTTATATTTACAATGATGTATCTTATTGGTAACAAATTAGTTTCATGTTCAACAATAGTGCCTTTAGTAAATTATTTTACAACCAAAAATAAATGAATAATGAATGCTATTGGAATTCAAGATTTTGAGCATAAAAGAAAGAGATACAAGTATAAAATCAGAAAAATTCTTAAAATTCTGTAATCTTGAATGTTCCTACATCTGGTGCCTCATGCTCCTTGGCCCGTCCCTCCCTCCAGGGACTATTTCATCTCCAGGGCCTCTCCAGTGGGCTTCCTGGGCTGCCCACAGCATAGTGGTTTCAGGAGATAGATGAACTTCTTCCATGGTGGCTGGCTTCCAAGAGGCAGAAAGCAAAGCCACCAGGCTGGTGGAGGACTATGCTTGGAAGTAAGTAGCACAGCATTACTTCTACTGTCTTCTATTGTTCAAAGCAACCCCAGGTCCTGCTTGCTTCAAGGGGGTGGCAAATCAGACTCCACATCTTGATGGAGAAGTGGCAAGGTCACAGCACAGAAGACTATGCAGGGTGGGAGGTACTGTCATGGCCAACTTTGGAAAATATGATCAACCAGAGTGAGGTGGTAGATGATGCAGCACGGCCCAGCCTCCACAATGGTGCTACACACAGGGCTTCTGATTCCAGGAATATCAGAGGGTGGCGACTTCCCAGCCCACCTGCCACCTGACATTAGCTTACCAACCCTTTTAGATTCATCAAGAGTCTTCCAAAAATCTCTGAGTTAACTCCTGATTTCCAAACACAATTCCAGTTCCCCCAGGGGTGGTGTGGTTCAGAGAGCAGTGTCGGGAACTGAAAGAGGAAATCCCCTGCAACCTCTGCACTGCAGGAGACTGAGATTGGAAGCCCAGTCCCCAGGAGAGGGCTGCCTGCAGGGCCACTCACGAGGGCAAAGCAGCAGAGCTGGGAAACCATACACACCTGCCTCTCCATCCACCATCCAGCCGGCCGGACTGGGACAATCAGACAAAACACTGAAAAGCCTGAGCAACATGGGTCCTCAAATTTGGAGAAGGCAGCAGCGCAGGAAGGGTGCTGGGATAGAGCAGCACAATTACAAAGGCACGATATTGCCTGAGTGCTTTATCATGCTGATAGCTTGTCAGACATGTGGAGACAAGCAGCTTTGTCTGTGCAGCGCCCATGCTTTGAAAGTTCTAGGAATGGATATGTGGGTCAAGGGAAGTGAGCTGGAGCCTTGAAAGTAGGACTGGGGGTGGGGGGACTGTGGACCAGGAGGGGTGGGCTGCAGGCTAGGACATGCCCCTGAGTGGAAGAGTCTTGTTCTTCATTTAGATTTTCCTAGTAGCTCTGGTTCTAGCAGGCTCCGTGGGCCGCACACCCTCTCAGAGGTGATGAGGTGAGAGAAGGCTGGCTGGGAGAACATTCCTGGCTTCCTGATTTGGCCAGCTAGGTGAGCGGGGAAGGTGCCTCTCCCACCTCCCACCAGGGGTAAAATTTCATTCAACCCTGCTGGCTTCTCTATGAGCCCAGCACCTCTAATTCAACTCAGAGTCTCCCTCCACACACTCAGAAACTGCCCCCTGGCCAGATCAGGTTCAGGATGCCAACAGGAGGAAGACTCCTTCAGAGAGGAAACAGAGAGAATGAGGAGAGGAGAAAGCAGGTCCATTCTGAGTCTCGTCTGGCCAGTGGCAGGACCAGGGACAGGACCAGGGGCAGGAATACAACCACACTGCAGACAAGGGTCAGTTCCAAAGAGGAAAGCCTTCTTTGTCTCCATGTGTGTTCCACCCTGGCCTGCTCTGGTTGTCTGAAGTAACAGTGAGCTCTCGCTGAAGGGTGCTTGCAGCAATATAGCCCATGTTGATAAGTCTTATTAAATACAACAGAAAGTAAGTGTTCCTTAGTAGCCCTACCCATCTTCACTAAGCCCTCCAGGTCCTACGAGCACTGCTGCCCCTGCTGGCGGCCAGATGTTCTGGGGTCTGTCATTTTTGCTTGCCAGGCATACCTTCCCCTTTGATAGCGCCTCTCTCAATTTATTTGGGAAGATAGAGACTGCCACCTCTTCTGCACTTTATGTGGTCCTGGTCAAGTCCCCTATGGTGACCTCCACACTGTGGTGGGCAAATGTCCCAGGCTGGCCAAAGAGCTCCATCCCCTGGGCATGATGTCTGATTGGGGGTGGAAATGGGATGTAAATGGGGCCAGTCAGGAACTTTCCAAAGACTTTATGTATGGATGCTGGAAGAGATCATGAGTGTCTTCCTCAAAAATCAAGCACTGAAAGGACTCTCTGAGCTTAGGAACATGATGGAGGCTGCTTGAGTGAGAATAAGCCCAGGGGACAGAGCAGCCAGGATACAGAGAGTGAGAGAGAGCTAATGATACCTTGTGAGTCTCTCCAGGAGGCTCTAACTAGGAAGCTTTAGCAAAAACTCACTTTGTCCCTAATCCTTTCTCAAACATGCTCTCCAGAGCTCTCTGCCAGATAACAGAGAGCAGCAAAGATTGAATTAAAAATGGTACCTTCCCACCCAAACCCATCTATTCAAACTAACACAGGACGATTGCACTTACATTGAGATGCAGGGGCTAGGCAGAGCACAGATCCCAGTAAATAAAAGTTTATAGGATAAAATCTATACCAAACCAGATGTTGCCTGTAGTTATTTGCACATGAGATGGACTGGAAGCAAATATTCTCAAAGCCTACGTGGGTTTCTTAGGGAATTTTATTGCCCAGGAAGCTATAAGTCTGATCTGACAATGCTTTTGACCCAGAAGGTGGCCTGGACTCCAACCCAGCACCTGCGGGAAGGGACAGTAAAAGCACTGCAGCTCCGAGAGGGACATCACTTCAATGCCTGCCTCAGATGGACAGGAGAGAACCTCCCAGAGCATGTCAGTCAAAGGAGGTTGCCAGATGGGCCAACCAAGCGACTTGTCTGCTGACACAGAAAAATGTCTTCTTAGTTCTTGCCCAGTGGAATTTGACCATTGCTATGGACCCGTAGCTGATGTGTGTTTTCTATCTCTTTTCTGAATGGGAATTTTTATTGCAGTCTTGCTGTTCCTCACCACCATTATGTATTGGGAGTAAGAGAGTTTGGGGTGGTGTGGGGATCGCTTGTTTTTCATGCCATCAATCTACCCCTGGCCCTGTTGGCTTATCCCTCACTGCCCCTGGTCTTTGCACTGAACCAGGGCATTTGGGACTTGACTCTCTTGGAGAGGGAGTAGGTGTGTCCTTGTGAGAGAAGGGAAGGGCCCACAAATATTTAGTGGCCCGAAGCATGTACTACAGCAGACACCATTAGATGTCACCCAGTGCTAGTTCTTCCCTTCTTTTAGACTAATAAGACACCGATTTTTTGTCTAGGCAGGTGTAACATATTTCCAGCCTCTCTTGCTGTTAGGTGTGGCCGAGTTCCCAAATAAAAATGTGCAGAAGTGATATAAGCAACTTCTGGGTCATGCTCATGAAAGGTCACGCTCCCTTCCCTTCCCTTTTTCCCACATCCCTGCTTGAACTCAGATGTGCTTGCACACCATCTTGGACCACACTGTCAAGGGCAATCCTAGCAATGGCTGGTTCTGTGTCAAAACTCCTGAACCTATAAACTCAGCTGTCCTGAAGCCGTTTTCTTTTCCTTTGGAGACTTTTGTAAATTTGGCGACTCTGTCTGGGAAGGTACAGAAATCATAGCCTACAAAAAATACTGCAAAGGAAAGGTATAAAAGTAGTAACCTTGGGAAGTATAAAATTAAAGAGTAAAAGTTAGAATGGAGAGAATAAAGAAATTTAAATTCATGGTATTGGTACCTTCATTACTGGTTTTAGCAGCGCAAGGGCATGTATCCTTTCAGAGTGGGAAGAGACCCTTCTTTTTCTTACTCTTGCTCTCCCTCTCTCTGTAAAGTTCCTGATAGAATTAGCCAAGGATGCAGAATGTTATCTGAAGTCTGGGGCCATAAGGAGCTTGGGTAGCTAAACACATCCATGGTGCAGCCCTTGGCCCCCAAAATTCCCAAAGAAGCAGCCCCGCTGGAAATAGTGCCCTCAGGGTAGGGGACTAAGAAAGCTAGTGAACTCATTTCTACTGCACCACAGCCCGTGTTTGCTATGGGACTGAGTTGTCATTTCAGGAAGAACGTATGCCAACAATCCATGCACTTAATTGAAAATATGCTTATAGACCGACCACCTCCCTAGTTTTTGAGTCACATGGCACCGGCAAGCCCCCTCCTCAAACAGAAGGAGAAAACAAAAATAGGTACCCTCACGTCCATGAGCAAATCTTCCCTCTGCCTTTCCAGGGTCTCAGAAAGCCATTTCCCCATAGTATAAACATTTCTGTAATCAAAGTGCCATTCTGTGTATGTGTTGTCTGCTTCTTAAGGTATTTAGGGCATACAAAAGAATCTGATTTATTAGATTTGTAGTTTTAACGATTTGTAGTTTGTTTATACAAGAGCTTGATTACAAATTTGGAATGAAAGCTTAAACACCTGGAAAAATTTAGTGTAAAGTTTTTGTGCTTTGGTTGATTATATGTAAATAAATATTTAGTGAATAAATATTTAGAAATGTTAAATGCTAAATATGAAAAATAAATGTTAATTGTTTTAGAGATTAAGGAGTCAGCACGTTCATTAAATAAAAGACAGGTAACAGTTTTTCTCTCTGTATTAATAGCCATTCATTAATGCTATGCCTAGCAAAGGGTAAATGATATAAAAACCAGTTTATTAAAGTCTATGGACCTCCATTTCTTCATTCATATGGGTAAGGGGTTGGACTCAATCATTGCTAAAATTTCATCCATCTCTAAAACACTAGATTATCATGAAAATTCAGGAACTCTGTTGCACATTTTTACCATCCTGGAACAATCAGACACACAGATAAACTGAAGTCATATTTCCATAATAACTTAGACCTTCAGCATGCCTTTCATTCTTTCATAACATCACAGCTGTCAGCTTTATATGTCTGATTGCTAGGTCTGCCAGGCACACTTACCTACAATCAAAACTCAGCCTGTCTCACAGATAATTACCAGCATCAGCACATCTCAGGTGCTATCAGTAAACTTTCTTACTATGTGTTCTGGCTTCCCATAGCAAAGAAAAAACAAAAACAAACCCCAGAACTGCCCACTATGTATAATGTTTTCCATCAAATTTTTACAAAGGCTGAACATTTGAAGCAGCTTCACTGCTTTCAGAGCGATTTCCTTTTCTCACAACCACCCACGTTTTACAAATGGACTAAAACTCAGAGAAGCCACAGCTAGTAAGCGCAGGATCTCAAACCCAGGCACGTCTGACTTCAAGCCCAATGGCTTTCCCCTAAAAATACCCCCAACTCATAGCGACATCTATGTACCACGTAGGATTGTCATGGAAGCTGCTTCCCAGTTTGGTACAATTTTTATGTAGGTCTCTAGTATTAGGAACTCTGAGTAACACTGATCAAAATATCTTTTCTCTACTATTTAGCTCTGGGAGAGCTTTGTCTCTAAGTGCTGGAGAGAAAAAAAAAACTGAGGGTGAAATGAAAATGTACCAATAAAGAGAACTAAAAGGAGCTCCAAAACGTTGGTGTCTTTCAGCCTGCTTGCTCTGTGTGCCCTATGCCTGCTCCTTAGCTCTGTCACAGCACTGTGACAGAATGGATTTTTCCCTCCCAACTGTTAACTGCCAACTGTTAACTGCCCGGAGTTGTCATGCTGATGTCATACCTGACCATGTGACTTGCTCTAGCCAATGCAATGAGAGCGGCAGTGACATGTGCCCCTACCGGAGGAAGCTTTAAAGAGCTATTGCCTGTTCCCTCTCTCTCTCTTTCCCCTCTGTCATGAGATCAGCATATTCCAATACAGGCTGCTTGCTTTGGCCTGGTCTCATAATGTAAAAGATGTGCAGCAGAGCTGCAGCCACCCTCTAAAGATCAAGGAATGTGTGGGAGAAATAAACCTTTGGTGTTGGATATCACTGAGATTTGAGGGACCATTTATTGTTGCAGCATAATTTACCCTAAGCCAACAGATTCCAGCACTTATGCAATTGCATTGTGAATATTTGCCAACTCCGCAGGATACTAGGCACCTTGTGAACAAGTACTATTATTTGACTATCTTTCAACCCCAGAACCTAGCCGAGTGCATGGCTTACAGTAGGTACCAAATGAATCTTTGATGACTGACTGGATAAATGGAAGGAAGGATGGTTGACCAGTAGGGTCTTAGAATGATACTACGAGTTCAAAATGGGGCACAAATTCCTCAGGATGGAACCGAGCATTAATGCTCACAGGGATACAACTCTGTGCTCTGATTTTATCAACTCCACTGCTATCCAAATGATAGTGTACACACGGCTGATTTCTGTTATAAAGAAAAATGTAGCTTTAACCTGCACTGTTGCCTGTATAACTTAACTTCAACTTAACCTGCACAAATTGTTCCTGTAAGCACGTACTAAAAATGAGGAAAACATATCTAGAGGTATTTTAAGTGAAGCAGCTTTTTAGAGGTCAAAGCAGAACTAGACACACATTCCAGGGGCCAGCCGGTCTCAAGGACTAACCAGCCCTCTTATCTTCAGGACACCTGGCAGGGCCCAAGTAATTAAAAAAAAAATTGAACAGTCTCTTATCGGAGTGCTAGCCTGTTGAGCCTGACCATGAATAAAGGCTCTGTCCAAAAAAAAGTGTATAAAAACTCTCATGTCAAGGAGCTAGGGGACGTTTTTCCAAAAGGCAAAGCGCCCCAGCATGCTGGATAATAAAACCTCATGTTTATTGCAGCGTCTCTCGTCTTGTGGTCTTTGTGAAGTGAGCCACCCCTGGTGTGGGATTTGTGCAAAGTGCACGGGTCTTACATTTCCTCACATCGTAACATTCCATTTCCTACCATCCAAGTCTGCACTTCCTAAACATCCACATCATACTGGATCTTGTTTTTTCGTGTCTCCATGAGTCAGCAACTTATGTTGATTGACCAATAAAACCCAGTAGGAAACATGACACAATAGCCCTGTCCCTGATCTCTTAGATATGGCTGACCCTCCCACCCACCGTGCCCCTGTGAGCAGGAGAAAGGCAGGTTTGGGCAACAGTTCTTGGCCCAAGTATTCATTGAGCGGACACTTGTAATGCACTTCTGGCTGTCTTCTGCATGGTTTTGCTAGCAGAATAGTATAGTAGTTAAGAGTGCAGGATCTAGATTCAGAAAGACCTTGACCTTGGCATTGATGCCGTGAGGAACTCAAGCTAGAATGGCCCTTCAGAATTGTCCCACGTTCAGCTGTGATGAGCAGGCCATATCGTGACAGTCATTGAATGCAGGCTAGTGCAGAGAGATCCATTTCTTGAACCCCTTCTGTCCTTTCCAAGTCCCTGGTCTCACTTTCAGCCTTTCATCAGAGCTGCCTGTTTGCTTTGACCCTGAGTTCAGGAAACTGCTGGGCCACAGCCAGGGAGCTGGAATATGCAGGATGGAAGGACCTATTATGAGACTCCCCTTCCAGCTCTGACAATAGATCAATGCACGTCTCCAGAGTCTGCCACAGACAAACCTAACCTGCAGCTGTCAGAACAGGTCAGCTGTCACCTGCTACATCACAAAAGTCCTCCAGAGTCATCAGGAACCCCTCATTCCTGGCACTTGCCTCCTAAGCCACAACCCAAACAGCTCTGTCTGCGGTTCCCAGGTGAAGTAGAAGCAGCCTTTTATTACATCCCCTTCCTTCCTGCGGTAAGTGATCAACTTCCAGCACTGTTTTCTCCCCTGCATCTTTGTTCCTAGTCACAGCCAGCACCTGTGGGCTCATTCACTCTCTTCTCTAAAGGATACTGTTGACAGAACATATACAAAATGATGCACCCAAACAGTGCAATGCTGAGTAGTTCTCCATGGTTTGGTACTGCAGCCTATTAAGATCCTCAGACTTTGCCTCTTTCCTGAGGCAGTTCCACCAAGTCACCAATGTACGAGGAAACTCTTCCTGCAAGTTCCCCTCCCAGGCTGCCCTCTGCTGCAGCCTGTGTCTCTCTAGCTCTGTCCTGCCTGCCATGGGTCTCATCCCCTGTGAGTGATCTCCTCTGACTAGTAGCTGCCCTACCCTCCCTTAGAAGCTACCCTTAGAAGGACTCATTCAACAGAGCAGGGAGTGGTGGGGGGAATGAGACAGTGATGCATGAGAGAGTGCAGAAGGCATGGCAGGGGGCCCAACACAAGTCTGTTCTTATAAAGCTTGTTCGACTTAAATTTCTAGTGACCTCACTGGAAATTTTGATTCATGGGATTTTTTCAGAGGAAACAAACACAAAAGGCAAGTTTAACAAAGGGGATTGCATGACTTGTTTCCACCTGAATACTGTCAACTGATTTAATTCTTAGAAACATGGGGAGGTCCCAGCATGCATGTTAAGGGTGTCCAGCAATCTGGGAACAGGAGGAAGAAAACCTAATACATCAGGCTTACTGAATGCCAGCCCTGTTCTCAGCACTTCCAATGCATTAACTCCTTTATTCCTCCTAACAACTCCATGAGATAGGTTTTATTATGATCATTCCCATATTGCTGATAAAGAAACTGAGGCACACAAGTGTTACTTAGCTTGCCCAAGTGGCAAACTTGCCAAGTGATTGCAAAGTGGCAAAGCTGGGTATGAATGATGTCACCATGATGCACATGGAAAGTAACATTGATTGGGTATGTAGGTGCTCAGTTCCCTAACTGAACTCTCAAAAACCTTTGGTAAGTATTGTCATCTCCTATTTCACAAATGAGAACTGAGGTTCAGAAAAAAAATTAAGTGATTTACCAAACGTCACAGAGCTAGTAAACCAGGATTGGAACACTGAAATTGTTACCAGGCACAAGTCTGGCTGCGTGTCCCCTTTCAAAAATAATCCACTCAAGGGGCCGGCCCGGTGGCGCACTGCTACAGTGCGCTGCTTGGGAGCGCAGCGGCGCTCCC
>NW_007726118.1:1858084-1863621 GCF_000696425.1 Galeopterus variegatus | reverse complement strand
AAAATTGCCTACAGCCCATGTAGTTTTAGGTCCAAACATGGCTTCAGTTCTGCTCACTTCAACAAGATGGCATTCCACCGCTGAGGTGGCTAAGCAACAGAAAGACGTTACTTTCCCAAGGAAATAAGCAGTGGCTGTATTCAGCACAAATGCAGGTTCATGGCAGGAAACTTGAACAGTGCCGCTGGGCACTACCCTGTGTCCTAGCGGATGGCTGCCTTCTGGCTCCAGAGCCTTGGCCAGCAGCCCTTCTATCCTCAGGCCATGACCTATTTTTGCTCACCCAATTAGCTGTATGGCCTATTTCTTTTCAGAAGAATCATTTCATAACCTTCACTGAGTATCTTTCACACGCTGAGCACAGCATTCATGAACTTGGACACGAAAAAAAAATTTTTTGCAGAGCAATATTTGCAATCTAGGTAGAAAGACCAAAAGGAAAATTAAGACCAGAGTCTCAGGCCTGCCCTCCCCTTGCATTCAGGTGGGTTTCCTTTTTACAACTGCCCTAAATCATGGGTATGTGGGTCCTGGATTGCGCTACCGGATTGCTTACCAGCTGGTCCCTCTGCATCCAGAAATTTCTGCAACCTATTAGGATGAAAATCTTTCTCAACCCTGCTTTTCATCATTGAGGTACTCAAGATGAGTACCTCATATGGGTTCTCTATTGCCCACAAAACCCACTGTCCATGTAGGGTCAGGCTGCCAGAATCGAGGAGAGAGTGAATTAAGTGTTGGTAAGTAATGTAGAAGTAGTAATCAAGCAACTTAGATAGTGTTGAAAGAGCTGAGCTATAAAACACAGTGTGATAGGGGCTGCCTGTACAACCAGATGGGCATAATTAGATGCAAAAGCTCCCTTTCTCTCTCTCTTTCTGCTTCACAGGCCTTTCTGCTTCTCAAGTCCAAACCTACTGGTTCTGGTGTTTCCTTCCATTTTTTGCTGCAGGCCTGGGGACTTGGCTGGCATTCTCCTCCTTGGCCAGCTGCCTCCTCCTACTCTTCACTTTGGGGTTCCTTCTCTTTGGCTCCACCTCATTGCCCCATTCTCCAAAGACAAATCCACAAGGCATGAGGATTTTACAGAACATGGGGTTACAAAACATAGTAAATCAGTCCGTTTTCTTTCATTTATAACAGAATACCTGAAATTGGGCAATTGGTTTAAAAATGAAATTTCTTTCTTATAGTTTTGGAGGCTGGGAAGTCCAAGGTCAAGAGATTGCACCTGGTAAGGGCCTGCCTCCTGAGATGGTGCAGGGTATCACATGGTAGAAGGGCTAGAGCATTCTAACACATTTCCTCCTTATAAAACCCACTAACCCACTAATTCATTAACCCATGAGTGGATTAATCCATTCATGAGGGCAGAGTCCTCACAATCCAGTCACTTCCTAAAGGCCCCCCTCAATATTGCCATATTGGCAACTAAGTTTCAACATGAGCTTTGGAAGGGACAAATATTCAAACCATAGCACATACGGAAGTGAAAAAGCCTACTAATTTCTTACAGGCACAGCCCCTCATCTTTAGCTTCTGACTCTCTCTCAAATGTTGTCTGGAAGCCCCAGGAGGAATTAGGTCTCAGCTCTGAAGATGGGGCTCAATCACATGCATTCTCCTGACCTGACTACCACCCCGAGTGATCTTTTCAACATACAAATCAGAACATATCATTCTCCTGCTCAAAGCCCTCCCATGGCTTTCCAGTGTGCTTAAAGGGACCTCACGGCTCCTTACCCAGGCTCCAGGTCTTCCCTGATCTGGCCTCTGCTCTTCTCTAGCCTCATCTCTACCCCTCTCCTCTTCACCTGTGTGCTCCAGCCCAATCTGGTCCTCTTGTTGTGCATTTAACACCTTCAAGTCTCTCCGCCTCAAGAGCTCTGCATTGTCTATTTCTCTCCCTACAACACCCATATCTATAAGACTGGCTCTTTCTCATCTTGTGAGTTCTAGCTAAAATGTCACCTCCTCAAAGAAGTCTTCCTTGATTGCCTTATCTAAAGGGAACCTCTCACCCCAGGCATTCTCTATCCTATTTCCCTCTTTTATTTTCTTTGAAGACCTTAACCACTATTTGAAACTATCTTGCTTATTCATGTGTTTGTTTCTTGATTGTCTACCTCTCCTGCTATACTGTAAACTCCTCTACATGAGGGTAAACACTGTGTTTTCCCAGGAGCAGTGTGCCTGGAGGCCTTCCAATGTTTGTGAAATGAAGAAACAGATTGTGTTATTTCACCTATCCCAACCTGGTTAACTGCACTCAACCCTTCATCTCAGGTCAGTGATGACTCTCCTGCTCCAAGAAGCAAGCAGTGTGCCTGGAGGCCTTCAAATGTTTGTGAAATGAAGAAACAGATTGTGTTATTTCACCTATCCCACCCTGGTTAACTGCACTCAACCCTTCATCTCAGGTCAGTGATGACTCTCCTGCTCCAAGAAGCTATGCTCACCCTGACCTTCACATCACACACTGGATTTCCTGGATTGTGGTCATTCACTTACTAAGCACCTATCAGGAGTCCACGTGCCAGGTGCTGTGTTAGGCAATGATTTCACTAAGGTAAAGGAGCCAGGGTTCTTGACTCCAGAAATTTTCTAATCTAATGGGAGGACAGGCAAGTCAATCAGTGGCAGTAGTCCTTGCCAGGATGCTATGGCAAAGGAATACCCACAGTGGCAAGGGATAGGGAAGAGGAGCATCTCAATTAGCCTAGCTTGTTCTGGCCAGGATTCCAAGAAACGATTCTTGAGCTAAGTCTCTGGAGGTAAAAGTCAGGTACAAGGAGAAAAGCAGTATATGTTGAGATAGGAGAGGCAGGGTCTTTTAGTCCCAGGAGTCAGAGGACCATGGTGTGAACACCAGGTACACCGTGCTGACCTTAGCTGGCAGTGGGCTCTGGGGGAAGGTATGTTCGGCAGGGAGTGTGGGGATCTGGTTTCTGTCTACTCCATCTCTCATGAGCTGTGTGACCCTGAGCAGATCACCTGTCTTCTGAGTTTCAGATTCTTTCTATGGCTGGCAGAGAAAAAAACAAAAACAAAACCTAAACTTGTCTTAATATTCCAGACCTTTTACTTATTCCACAAGTGTTCAGTTCCTACATTCACTGTCCCCTGGCACCAATGTACTGGATACTCACTTTATGTGCAGCAGATCACCAAGTGTTCTGAAAGATACAATTAGTGGAAAATGTGATCTTTGCTCTGGATACAGTTATAATTTGGAAAGGGAGGAAATAAACCATAATAAAATTAGAAAAACAAAACAGTTAAGCAGAACGTCTCACACCGTTTGCTAATCATTTCACGTGTGTTGGTCTTATCATCCCAACTAGATGCCAAGCTTAATGTCAGAGACCCTGTGTTCTATTTCTTTGTAATATAGTGTCTACCCCTTTCTAGCTGTAAGCATTGCTCTATTACTTTACTTTTCTAAGATTTCATTTTATCATCTTCAAAATGAGGAAAGTACCTATTTATAGGGTTGTTGTGAGGAATAAATGAGGTATGTCATGGGAAGTGCTTAGCCCAGAGCCTGGTATATAGCATGCCCTCAATAATAATCACCTCTTCTATGCTAGAACCAGAGGGATTAGAATGTATAACAGTAGAGTTGAAACATATGCAATGGAGTTGAAGAGTCATAAATGGCGATTGAGTGTGCACACCTTCTGGAGGAGCCCTGATTGAGTTATTTTTAAGGAAGTGGACTAACCAAAGTGCTGGTGAGGAATCACCAGAACAAAGGAAAGAGGCTGCCATAATGGCTCAAATAGAAGGTGGGGTCAGGACTGGGATGGAGGCCAAGAAGGAGAAGGTAGACAAAGAGTCAATAGGATGCTGAGGATGCTCTCTGTTAAAGATTTTGATATCTTCTCTGAATTGGCAGGTCACCAGCATTTTTCACCCTTCACAGCTGCTTGCTGCAGAGGCTTAATTACAGGTGAGTGCAGCTGAAGAGGTCTGCGGCTCCTGCTTCCACCTAGCCCCTACTCATAGACAGAGGCTCTACCTCAGGTGCAGGATGCTGAGTACTGGGCTCACAGTTATCCTCACCATTGTTTGTTCACAGAACAGAGGTTCTATGCCAGGAGAAATAACCAATAAGAACAGAGGTCATCACCTCCACCATGCATCTGCTTGTAAAGCAGGGGTGTCACTCAAAGAGAAGTGTGCCCTTGTCCCCACCCCCAACTCTGGAGATACAGGCCAAACCATAGGCCAGCTAGTTTATCAGAACAGGGAAAGAGATAGCTAACAAGAGCCACCTGGGGTCAGAACAAACCTCAGGTCAGGTCCCCATACTAGCCAGCTGCTAAAAAAAATAAAGTTAACTAACATCTTTAGCAGACTGGCCAGTTAGCTCAGTTGGTTAGAGTGTGGGTAATTGTGGAGAAATTTTCAAAAATAATAGAGCAATCAGCTGGAAATTAGTAAAGTCTAAAAACTGGATGTGACCAGAGAAAGAGAAGAAGACAGCGCTGAAAATAACAAAACAAAAAAACCACTGCCATCCCAGAATGACAGGCAGTCCACATGTGACTTCACACTGTGGGGGAAAATAGACTTTACTAAAATAGGCCAGCCAGTCAATAAACAAACAAACAACAATAGTAAGCCAGCAGGGAGGTGCAAATCCAGAACTGTTATATTATCGGAAATGTCCAGTTATCAGCAGAAAATTATGAGATACGCAAAGAAATAGGAAAGTGTGTCCTATACAGAGGGGTAAAAAAGGCAGGCAGCAGAAATTGTCTGTGAGGGGGACTAGATATTAGATTCAACAGATGAAGACTTAAAAGTAATCATTAAAAATATGCTGAAAGAACTAAAAGAAAATATGATTAAAGAAGCAAAAGAAGGTATGGTTACAATGTCACATCAAATACAGACCATAAAGAGTCATAAATTATTATTTAAAAAACAAATGGAAATTCTGGAGTTGAAACATATAATAATTGGACTTAAAAATTCATTAGAGAGGCTCCACCCAGAAGCAGGCAAGAGAGCATGCCTGGGGTCCTAGGCAGGAGCCGAGGGCAGCACCCTCTGCCCCAAAGCAGCAAGACAGAGTGCTGAAAATGCCGCTTCTTTGTGGGTGGCCCACCACAGCCATGGCTGCTGCAAAAGCAGTTCAATGCCACAGCAGTAGCCCCAGCCACCATGCAGGCAGCCCACCAGACACTCAACTGCATTGACACAAGGAGAGTCACCAGCAGAGACAGGAAAAAGAAGAGGACATCTCTCTCCTCCAAGCCCACTACAGAGTAACAGAAGAAGCAATTGCTCCACCAGATGACCAGACATCAATGTAGAGATACTAGAAATATGAAAACCCAAGAAAATGTTACACCACCAAAAGAATACAGTAATTCTCAAATATTAGACCCTATAGAGCAGGAAACCCTTGAAATGACTGAAAAGGAATTCTGAGCAATAATCTTAAGGAAACTTACTGAGATATGAGAAGACTCAGACAACATAATGAAATGAGAAAAAAAAATCCAGGATATGAAGGAGGAAATTTA
>NW_007726118.1:1856995-1857680 GCF_000696425.1 Galeopterus variegatus | reverse complement strand
ATGAGAAAAAAAAATCCAGGATATGAAGGAGGAAATTTACAAAGAGATTAATATCTTAAAAGCAATGTAGCAGAGCTCATGGAACTGAAAGATTCACTCAACAAAATAAAAGCACAACTATTAGCTTTAGCGGCAGGCTAGAACAAGCGGAAGAAAGAATTTCTGATCTTGAAGATAGTCTTCTTGAAGTAACCCAAGCAGATAAAGAAAATAAGGAAAAAAGAATTTTAAAAAATGAAGAAAATCTAAGAGAGCTAGCAGACAACCTTAGGTACACAAACATTCAAACCATGGGTGTTCCAGAACGAGAGGAGAAAGGAAAAGGCATGGAAAACTTATTCAGTAAAATAATAGAAAACTTCCCAGGTATAGGGGGAGACATGAACCTCCAGATCCAGGTGTTTCAAAGATCCCCAAACAGATTCAACCTAGAAAGATCCTCTCCAAGACACATTAGAGTCAAACTGGCAAAGCTCAAAGACAGAATCTTAAAAGAAGCAAGAGAAAAGCATCAAGTTACCTATAAGGGAGCCCCTATCAGACTAACAGCAAACTTCTCAACAAAAATTCTACAGGCCAGAAGAGAATGGGATGATGTATTCAAAATACTAAAGGAAAAAAACTGCCAGCCAAGAATACTATACCCAGCAAGGCTATCCTTCAGAGATGTGGGAAAAATAGTATA
>NW_007726118.1:1852326-1855657 GCF_000696425.1 Galeopterus variegatus | reverse complement strand
TCTGTATGTGGTATCTGAACCCTTGGCGGGAGCGCCGCCGCACTCTCAAGCGGCGCACTGTAGCAGTGCGCCACCGGGCCGGCCCCTGATTTTTTGTATTGTTTTAAATTCCCTATTTCATGTATTTCTGTTGTAATCCTTATTCTTTCCTACTTATATTTGCTTTTGGTTTAGTTTTCTCTTCTTTTACTATTTTCTTAAAGTAGAAGTTTGCATTACTGATGTGAGATTTTTCTTATTTTTAATATAGGTGTTTACAAGTATAAATTTTCCTCTAAGCATTGTGTGAGCCACACATCCTACAAATTTTGATATGTTGTGCTTTTAAAACATAAATTAAAGATTGACAACACTAAAAAAATAGAGAAGCTAAACAGTAGATTTGAATTGGCAGAAGAACTAGCAAACTTGAAGCTAGATTGGTAGAGGGTATGTAATCTGAAGAACAGAGATAAAAAAACGAAGAAAAATGAACAGACCTTAGACAATGTGGGACATCATAAAGCACATTAATATGTGAGTAATTGAAGTATCAGAAGGAGAGAACAGAGGGAAAGGAGAAAAAATATATTCAAAAATATAATAGCAAAAAACTTTGCAACTTTTAAAATTTTTTTAAAAAACTAAAACATTAATCTAAACATCCAAGAAACTCAACAGACTCCAAGTAGAATAAATGCAAAAAGATCCACTCACAGACATATTATAGGAAAATTCTGAAAACCAGTGACAAGGAGAAAATCTTGAAAGAAGAAAGAGAAAGATGACTTATCACATATAAAAGAACCCCAATAAGATTAATAGCTGATTTTTCATCAGAAACAATAAAGCCAGAAGGCAGTGAAATGACAGATGCAATGTGCTAAAAGAAAAAAAATTGTCAATCAAGAATTCTGTATTCAGCAAAAGTTTCTTTTAAAAATAAAGGAGAAATAAACACATTCCCAATAAACAAAAACATATAATTCATTGGTAGGCCTACAAGGGAAGACTGAGGAACTGTTTCAAGGTGAAGGAGACTGAAGAGGCTTGGCAATGAAATGAATGTGTGGTTCTGAACTGGATTCTTTTGTTGAGATCACTGGAAAAACTTGAATGGGTTCTGAGAATTAGACGGAAGTAATTATGAATGTTAATTTTCTGATTTTAATGGTTATGTTTTGCTTATGTAGAACTTTTTTTTTTTTTAAAGATGACCAGTAAGGGGATCTTAACCCTTGACTTGGTGTTGTCAGCACCATGCTCTCCCAAGTGACCTAACCGGCCATCCCTATACAGGGATCTGAACCTCTAGCCTTGGTGTTATCAGCAACACACTCTCCCAAGTGAGCCACAGGCCGGCCCTTGTAGAGCAATTTTTGAAAAGACATACTGGGAAAGATAAGCAATTATGGTGGCTTATCTCCAAGATGGGTGCCACCATCCATTCGTTCTCCCCCTATCCACACGAGCCAGGGTCGCATTTATTCTTCCACTCCCTTGAATGTGGCTTGCTTTGTCCCTGCTTTGATCAACAGAATACTACAGAAGTCACACTGTGTGACTTCTGATGCTAGGTCCTAAGAAGGCTGGCAGCTTCTGTCTGCATCTCTTATAGAATGCTTGCTCCAAGAGAAGGCAGCTGCAATGTAAGAAGTTCAAGTACTGTGAAATCACCATGCCACAAGAAAGCCCAACCTAGCCACGTGGAGAAGCTGGTAGAAAAAGATGTCCTCTGACCAGCACCATTTGAGGCACTCCAATTAAAAACTACCCAATGAGCCCCTCGGCCCTCAGAACTGTGTAAGATAAGAATAAATTGTTGTTTTAACCACTATGTTTTGGGATTATTTGTTACATATTTATAGATAACAGTAATAGCATTATATTTGTGTGGTAATGGAATTATGGATATGTGTAAGCTTGGTGATTTGTTCCTTTTTTTTTTTTTTTTGCATTACACATATATTAAATTTTCCCCCAGCACTTTGATTTCAGAGTGGCACTACCTAGAGTGTACCTCTCAGGATATGGCTGTACCCACTACACAGAATAAATTATTCACTGTGATATCCTTAGCATCCAACAGAATGCCTGCATGTAGTAGGTGCTTAACAAATACTTGTTGAATAATTAATGTGTGGGAGAGTATAGGATAAACTCTCCCAGGATGAAAGGCTATTTATTTATTAATGTATTTACTTAGTTTATGTGAGTCTGTCCTGATTTTTTTTGGGGGGGGTAACTAGATCTGTGCTCTCTTTAAAGGACCCCTTTAAGGAACCTTTAAGAGAGCCAAAAGAGAGGCAATGTGTTGAAGCCATCTATGATTTATTGCTTTTTTCCCATATACATTTATCTCTGCACATGATTATCTCCTCTGCTTGCTTCTGTGACTTCCCATACTAACTGTGTGTACATTTTGCCACCATTGGTTTCCTTTTGTACATGCCTAGCACAGAAAATAAAATTATAAACCAACCTCTTTTGTGAATAAAATTTAGATGAAATACAAATAGCTCAAATCAATTGACACGTAAAAAGAATAATAACCATGACCAGGTAGGGTTAATTTCAAGAATACAAGGATAATATAACACTAGGAAATTGGTTAATATTAATAAACTTTTATAGATTGAAGGAGAAAAATATGATCTTCTTGGTTTTTAAAAATATTCTTAGTAAACCAGATCTTGAAAAACACTTCCTTAACATAATAAAGATTTATATTAAATGAGCATTTATATATATAGCACAGGCAAGATACTGTTAAATTTTAGGAGTTAAAACATTAAATAAGGCAAGTCACTGCTCTTAAGAACCTAAAACATTAATCACACAACATTGCCAGTTTACTTCTGCAGTGGATCTGTAATGTCACAACTGGAAATTAATCCAAAGGAAATGTTTCAAATTAAGACATTTGCATAATGTTCATTGTAGTGCTATTTTCAGGAGCAAAATATCTTAACCTAAATACATGACAATAGGGAGATATTTATGGAAATTATTCCATATTAACTCAAAGTAATATTACACACTCATTAATAAGTTTCATTCAGTACCCATAATGTACAACCTAACACATAGATTAAATTAGTTCAAAGACAATGTAGTAATACTGAACACTGTATATGAAGTAAAATTAGTTGTAAGAAGCATAACTCAGGGTTTCTCAGCTTTACTGACATTTTTTTTTTTTTTTTTTAAAGATGACCGGTAAGGGGATCTTAACCCTTGACTTGGTGTTGTCAGCACCACGCTCACCCAGTGAGCTAACCGGCCATCCCTATATGGGATCCGAACCTGTGGCCTTGGTGTTATCAGCACCGCACTCTCCCGAGTGAGCCAC
>NW_007726118.1:1812468-1851326 GCF_000696425.1 Galeopterus variegatus | reverse complement strand
GTCAGCACCACGCCCACCCAGTGAGCAACCGGCCATCCCTATATGGGATCCGAACCTGTGGCCTTGGTGTTATCAGCACCGCACTCTCCCGAGTGAGCCACAGGCCAGCCCTTTACTGACATTTTGGACCGGATAATTCTTTGTTGGTGGGGATGTGGGGAGCTGTCCCATGTATTTCAGGATGTTTAGCAGCATCCCTGGTCTGTACCCACTAGATGCCATATAATGTCCCACTGCCCTCCCCCCGCCCTTTCAGTTGTGACCACCAAAAATGCCTCCACACATTGCCAAATATATCCTAGGGGGTAGCGGGGGAACTCGCCTCTGGTTGACAACCACTCCTATAACAATATTCCATATATATTTTGACTTCAACTATATTAAAAACTTGTGTGCAAATAAATGAAAATTGGAGGAAACAATAAGAAACTAATATTTGCTATGATAATTGAAGGAATTTTGGATGCAATTTTTTTCTCGGATTTTCTCATTGTTTTAGCAGTAAAGATAGCATGCATTTATTTATTTATTATTTATTTATTTACTTATTTTTATTATTATTTTTTAATTTAATTTATTATTTTTTTCCTGCTGGCTAAGATTGCCCAGTTTTTAAATGTGCTTTCTAAACAGGCACACTTAGGAACATTGCTCTCAGCCCAGAGATACCATTTATTTATTTATTATTTATTTATTTACTTATTTTTATTATTATTTTTTAATTTAATTTAATTTTTTTTTCCTGCTGGCTAAGATTGCCCAGTTTTTAAATGTGCTTTCTAAACAGGCACACTTAGGAACATTGCTCTCAGCCCAGAGATACCAGCAATGCTGTCTGGCGGTGTTAACTCCCTCTGGTGGGCTGATGCATGGTCTTAATTTCCCTTGTCTCTCTTGATTTCCAGCACTCTACAAAGAGGCCTTTGCTAGCTGCAAGCCTCCCTACATGAGTGTGTTAAGATCACTCACTTCTGCTGGTAGCAGTTCCCAGATGACTCTTCGTAATTTCTGATGCATTTTTAATACCAGCAAATGCTTATCTCTTGGGCAGCTGGCTGGTTAGCTCAGTTGGTTAGAGTGCAGTTTTATAACACCAAAGTCAATGGTTCAGATCTCTATACCAGCCAGCTGCAAAAAATAAAAAGGTTTAGCTCAGGCTGAAGGCCTGGACCTTTTCAGAGAATTCCACAGCAAGGTGTCACCAGCCTTTAGATGTCACCAGAATCAAATCCAAGTACTCAGCACTCTGGGTCCCATGTCTAATTCTCAACTGGCTCTGACCTTGGGTTGGCCCACAATATTGGATTATCCCTATTCAGATCTGGCCTCTCAGAGGGTACTTTCCCTCTCAGAGCCTCAGCATGCTCATCATAGAGGGCTTTGGTTCCCTTCACAGACTTGTGATGAGAATAAGTAGCATATTGGCATGTAAGCGCTTGGTCAGATTTGCACCACTAAACAGATAAAAGCTTTTTTATGATGACAGTATAGATCAGGAGTTCATCATTTAATCCTATTATCCAGTAAATTATCAGATTTCTCCCTAATGCAGGTGAAGAGAATCTATTTTAGAATAGTCACTGTCCAAGCTAACAAATGACTCATTCTGCATGTGAACTTGACATTACGCAGATGTCACATCGTAAACTGCCATACCCTTTCTGGGTTTCCCCTTTTTCCTTTTCCTCCTCTAATAAAGAGTTACCATGTAATTCATCCCAAAGGAATGTTGTTGACCTTTCTGGATATGAATAAACAAACTGATGGTCCCAATCCTTTGTAAACAGGCATATTCTTGGCCACTTGACCTGATGTTTCCTAGGACATTTGGTGTGTGGCAAAGAAAAGTCCAAATTCTGGTTTCTAAAACTCAGTGATCTGAATGCACAGGATTTCCTGATAGAATTGTTTTCTAATGCACAATCTTGTCTTCACCTTTTCACCCCAATGCACTTTCTGCAGAGATGATGGACAAGAAGTAGGTACGATCTCCTTTGGTGACATGACGTGCTGCTCTGAGCAGCCTCACTAAAACGCAGTGCCCATGAGGTTCCACTCTCAAGAAGGGGTCACCAGTCATGGAAGGCATTCCCTAGTTTGCTTCCAGGAATAGGCAGGCACCCAGGGTATCAGCTCTATTTTGTCAGTGCACTTTCTAAACAATCAGTGGCCCAATGCCATTCCAGATGTCATTTGTCACACTAGAGACTTTGTAAAAGAACTCAAAGGGAGCAAACATGGAGGGCAGAACAATGAGCAAGAAGTCAGATATGTGCCTGTCCTTAGGTTTTCAGGATGTGATTTTATAAAGCCAGTTCCTGGGGTTTTCTCCGCAAGTAGAAGAAATCCAGTGAATGGCTTCAAAAGCTTTTAAGATGTCCTCTTGAATTCAATGCTTTCTTCTTCTGTTTGTTTAGATGTGGAAAGGAGATGAAGAGAAAAGAAAATATTTATTCATTTGATAAGTATTTATTAAGCTGTCAGGTACTGTTTTAGGTATTGGGACTACAGCAGTCATTAAATTCACAAAGAACTGTCTCATGGAGTTGACATTCTAGTCAAAGAGAAAGAGCAGTCAAAGAAACAAGTATAAAATGGAATGGCAGATAACTAGAGTTGACTGGGGTGCACTTTTTAGAGTCAATAGCTCCCCCTCCCAGTGTTACCTCTGTAAAATCTAAAGCTCTTCACCTTCAGCCAAAGGACTTCCCCAACCCTGACCCACTCACTTCATCTTCTGTGAGGAACTCCCTTAGGAAGAGCCCGTTGACTGAGCCCCAACCCAGGCCCTGGATACGCTAATGGACGTTAGACAATCCTTTCTCAAGACAATAGCTTGGCAAAGAATGTCATTACTGTCTTGCAGCAAAATCCCATTTTTGAATGTCAGAAACTAAATATTACCCCAGTCTGTTTTTTCTCAGTCCCTCATTAACAAGTTGCATGTGACATCCCCCCATGAAGATGTATGGCTCAGGTGAACTGAAACAAAAGGTAAAATGTACAAGCGTATGAATAATTTTAAAAATATCACACCCTCACAATTACTAAGCTCCTACTGAGTGCCAGACACTACACCAACCACAGGCAGGACAAAGGTGAGTGAAATATAGTGCCTTCCCTCAAGGGAAGGCTACATGGGGGCACATGGGGGCTAATGGGGTCATCTACAAAATGAAGAATCGGGACCAGGTCAGTGTCTCTTAAGAGGATACTATATGCATTTGGGCAGGACAATTTTTCAGTGTGTAGAACCTGCCATCCCATACTTTGTAGGGCATTTGGTATCCGTGTTCCTTCCTGTCTCAGTTTGCAAGGGATACCATAACAAAATATCACAGAGTGGGCGACTTAAGTAACAGAAATTTATTTCTCACAGTTTAGGAGGCTGGAAATTCAAGATCAAGGTATAGGCAGGTTTGTTTTCTCCTGAGATCTCTCTGTTGGCTTGCAGATGGCCATCTTCTGGCTGTGGCATTGCACGGTCTTTCCTCTGTTTGTGCAAACCTTCCTCTTGTTATAAGGACACTAGTCATATTGGATTAGGGCCCGTGCACATGACCGCATTTAATCTGAGTTACCTCTTTAATGGCCCTATCTCCAAATACAGCCACATTGGGAGTATGGGCTACAACAGATAAATTTGGGGGTGGGGAAGACACAATTCAGTCCATAACACTTGCCCACTAACTACTGGTAGCACCAAGCAAAAATAATGAAAAATGCTCCCCCACCCACATTCTCAAATATTTCCTAGAACTCTAAGAAGAGTTTCTCTTCTGATCTTCTACAATGTTGAGAATTTCAGCATCTAATTTAAATAGTTACAAATGCCTATTTGCTTGCCAATTTTGGCTTTTTCTGATGACAGGTGAGAGAGTTCTCTAAGAAAAGTGCTTTTTAATTGACTTCTGGAAATCCAATGAATTACTGATCTCATTAGATAAAACTGATATCATCTCTCTTTTTCGGAGTTTTCTAGCCCTAAAGCAATACACTATTAAGCACAGACAGACACAAAGTTTTTTTATGTATTGCCTCCCTAGATTGAATATATTTTTTTGATAAATGAATATCAAAAAAATCAATAACATTCTGTTCTGAGATCTAAAGGAAAAAGGATTTAGTGAGAAATTTAAAGAGAGAAAGAACCTCAGGGGAATTATAAGATGCATTCTAAGGAGAGGAAGAAGACAGTTTGGCCGAGTTGCAGTGATGATATTAAACACACTAACCAGGAAGTAGTTTGCACGTGACTTCCATGTTAATACTAACCCCGTGGAGTCGTTACAGCACCAAGCACGGTGCTATGAACATTCCCTACCTTTTATCATTTGATTTAATATTGTGAAGGACAGTTGAAATGTAAGGATATTTCTGCAGCTCTTTATTTGTCCTCCACGCCTGCCCCCCCCCCAAGCCCCAACACACACCTCTTGATCCAACCTGGGAGCAGACACACGTAAGTGAGAAAACATGGTGGACGGACCTAGGGAAGTGACTGTGGGGATGCTGACTAGTGGACAGACCTTATAGTTATGAAGGAGGTGGGATCAACAGAACCTGGTGAGTGGCTGGATATGGGGTAAGGGAAAAATATAGTCAAAGACTGTGCCCAGGTTATGGTCTCAGGCAATTTGTTGCCTGAGGATGGCTTCACTGCAGTAGAAAAGACAGAAGAAGTGGGCCGGCCCGTGGCTCACTCGGTAGAGTGCGGTGCTGATAACACCAAGGCCCCGGGTTCGGATCCCACATAGGGATGGCCGGTTCGCTCACTGGCTGAGCGTGGTGCTGACAACACCAAGTCAAGGGTTAAGATCCCCTTACTGGTCATCTTTAAAAAAAAAAAAAAGAAGAAGGAACAGGTTCATGAATTCAAAAGAGATCGTTA
Source organism: Galeopterus variegatus (assembly GCF_000696425.1). Classification (NCBI taxonomy): domain Eukaryota; kingdom Metazoa; phylum Chordata; class Mammalia; order Dermoptera; family Cynocephalidae; genus Galeopterus; species Galeopterus variegatus. Next base: position 1,846,435 of record NW_007726118.1, on the reverse strand, counting down.
GGGCTGCTACTGGGCAGGAAAAGGTTTTGTTGAGGACCTTCACTCCCTTGACCTCCCAGTGCTTTTGTGATTATCCTCAAGCTCTTTCTGTCAGTTTCCTCAAAAATGTAGAACATTGCAATACTAATCCCTCCCTTGTACAAGATGATTGTGAGGTGAGAGAACATATGTGACAGTACCTGGGCCATGGAAAGCATGGACCAAGTACTATTCTTCACCTTCTTTCCCCCTTCCAGCTCTAGGTCTATGATTCCACGGATACTCTTCCACCTGACCCTTGAGAATATCAGCACCTACACGGATAGGTGACGAGTCAAAGAATAAAATACAGGGGGCTAAATGAGGTGACACCTGGTAGCTGCTCACTAATGGTAGATCAGTCCAAAATTGATGGGTAGGTGCAGACTTGGAGGCAGAGGGTTGACATCAGAAAATGTGTGGAAGGGCCGGCCCATGGCTCACTCGGGAGAGTGTGGTGCTGATAACACCAAGGCCACGGGTTTGGGTCCCTATATAGGGATGGTCAGTTGGCTCACATGGGAGAGCATGATGCTGATAACACCAAGTCAAGGGTTAAGATCCCACTGGTCATCTTCTGAAAAAAAAAAGAAAGAAAGAAAAATGTGTGGAAAATTATCCCAGAGGAATATTACAGTCTTTACAGTTTTGGCCAGTAATCAGCCTGATTTCCAGCATTTGGCATATTTAGAAATGAATTGGGTGTACTTGCCTTAGGCTGTGCTTCTTAATGTGGACTCAAACTTCAAATTTCCAAACTGGTGTCCTCTTCTCCCAGATTCCTGCATAATCTGAGACCAGTTTTGTAGGTTTCTAAAGCTTTGTGACTCCAAGAACTAGAACAGGACCCAGGAACTAGAATTCTCCAAATAGCCAGGAATGAGGCCTGCCTAATCTTGATCTCTTGTCTTCTAGAAGAAGACTGGCTTGCAGTACTGTGGGTGACAGCATGAGAACATTCGGAGACAACCAACTTTAGGGAAAATCTGTGGCCAAAGAGAAAAGTAACCCTTAACATTCAGAAGCTTGGTATTTGGCATCTAGGAAAACAATCTCTATTTCTCTCTCTCCAGTAATTAATTCCAAATGGTTGACATTAGGGCGTATCCATGCTCTTAATCTATTGCACTCAGGTTTATTCCAGTTAATTCTAATTGGTACAGATATCACTTTATGTTTGCCTAAAGATTCTTAGGGATTTTATAGGGTTTGTTTATGCTCCACAGCATAACTTTCATTTGCTGCAGTCTTACCAAACTAGCTGCCTCTGGAGCCACCTGCTGACACAGTGTAGAATTTTGAGCATTTGACATATCCAAGGAAAATGCCATCCCCAGTGCACATGTGCTTCCCCAGGAGCACGGTCTAGACTCTGCTCTATTGATCCCCTGAACTTGCTGCAGCACCAGAGTCTAATTATCCTGGACATTTCTTCCCCCTCCCAATGCCCATACCCACACTCCCACCCACCTTCAAAAAGGATGTTGCCATCTATGTTGGTATTCATTTTAATACAGGCAGGCCTCCGCATCAGGGAATCTATGGTTCTTGGGGTTCCAATATTTTGGGTGCTCTGTGCCAGCCCACACTCTCTCCCTAAGCCATGTCTCTACTCTGTTTCACTCCACCCTAGGTAATGGAAAGGTAACTGGAGCAGTGATCATTCTGGTAGTAACAGTTCTCAGTACCTATTTCCAGGCCATGTCTGTTATGGTAAACAGTTACTTATTCAACTGTTGCTGTCCCTCTTTTTACTTATTTGGTTCGGGCAGCAGTACACTCAGTTCCAGAGGATGAATCATGATTGGCCTCAGCCAATCACAGCAATCCCATTCTCCCTTGGCAGTGATTGGTCTAGTCAATGGGCATGTGATCTAGTTCTGGTGAGTGAGACAGTGAAATCTACCAGGGAGTTTTGAAAATACTGTCTTTCTCCTTGATAAGAGAGAGGCATGTGAAAATAAAGGGTTTTTTGCCCGCCCCCCCCTCTTTCCGGCTTTGGATGCTCTGGTGTTAGGATGTAATGGTAGGAGTTGCTGCAGCCATCCTGTAGTCATGAAGTGGGAAGCCAAAGGGGGGATGCCATCAAAATGCTGAGGACAGTGAAGAAGAAGGAAGTAAATGGCCTGGCCCTTGAACACATCACTGAGTTGCTCATTCTATCATGGGACTGCCTGCCTTAGACATTTCTTCAGTGAATAATAAAGCCTTTATGGTATAAACGACTGTAAGTCATCTGTAACTTGAAGCTGAAAACATTCCTAGAGGACTGATATCAACACAGTTTCAAGTGTTATTCTCATTGACACTGATGCCTAGAAATAGGCATGGATAGGCAAAGGCAGAATCTCACTCTTCTAGTGCCCTGTATCAGCTGGCCAGGGACCAGGGCAATCTATATGAACTGTTCAGGTTGACCCTCTCAGGGAGTCAACAGCAAGTAACAGTAAATATTTGTCAAATAAATGAATGAAAGAACAAAGGAAATTAAAGGAGAAATAAAGGACTTGACAAATTTTCTATGTTGCACAATACAATATGCTTCCAGTATCTTCCAGATGTTGCATCCTAAGAGTTTATTTATTCAGTCAATATTCACTTCACCTTACTATGTGCTACATGCTTGAAATGTAAGAATGAGACCAAGGGCCAGCCTGTGGCTCACTCAGGAGAGTGCGGTGCTGATGACACCAAGGCCACGGGTTCGGATCCTCTTCCAGATGTTGCATCCTAAGAGTTTATTTATTCAGTCAATATTCACTTCACCTTACTATGCGCTACATGCTTGAAATGTAAGAATGAGACCAAGGGCCAGCCTGTGGCTCACTCAGGAGAGTGCTGTGCTGATGACACCAAGGCCACGGGTTCGGATCCCTATATAGGGATGGCCGGTTGCTCACTTGGGAGAGCGTGGTGCTGACAACACCAAGTCAAGGGTTAAGATACCACTTACTGGTCATCTTTTTAAAAAGAATGAGACCAGATGCCTGTGCTTCGATTGCTCACCTGCCAACCTGAGTGACAGACACCCATGCAGTCTACTACAACATCAGATGATATGGTGAGCAAATTCATACATTTATTAATTCTTGAATTCAGTCAAAGGTGTTTATTTCTTATTTTATTTTACCTTATTTTCTTGGTGGCTGGCTGGTATGGGGAACTGAATCCTTGACCTTGGATGCTTTCAGCACCATGCTCTCCCAAGTGAGCTAACTGGCTAGCCTGCCCCCCTCCACCCACCACCAAGATGTTTATTGAATGCCATCCTCAAGAAGCTTATAGATATAGAGGAAAGCCATTCTTTCCTGCTCCCCACAATCCTGCAGCCCCGTAAAAATACTACTGTTTTCTGGGAAATAGTAGAAGATAGCTTCAGCCTTTCATTCCAGTGCCCCATTCCTTCCACCTTTCCCATTTATGAGGTCAGGAAGAGCAACTTATATGATGGGTGAGATGGGGCATAAAAGACTATGTGTGTGGGGCTCAGCCTCCCTTGGGTTCTCTAAGATTTTTCTGCCCACGGAGCATTTGCCACCTGCTTTCTGCTTCTTGTGTGTGTGGTCAGTAAAATTTCTCAGGCAGGAGTTTCTTCCATGCAAATGAGAAAGTAAGCCAGTGTAAAGCATGAGGATGGAGTAGAAAGCCTTGGACACAAGGCCATCTCTCCAATCCAGCTTCGCCTGGACAAAACTGGTGGTTTTGATCCCTATCTGATACCTGTGTGTATTTCTCGATTTGTTCAAAACCTATGGGCATATAGAATACAATATGATAAAGAGGAAACAAGTTGGGGAGGAAAAAGGGCTTAGATCTTCCTGGGAAAGTCAAAAGAGGCTAATTTGTGGGGATGATACTTGAGCTGAAACGAGAAGGATGGATGTTTTCTGCACAGACAGATGGGAGATAGGGGAGAGGGGCAAGGGCAGAAGTGTCGAGGACAGTGACATTGTGGCAGAGAGTAAAGCACAGAAAAAAACAACTGTGCTCTCAGAATCACGGCTGTTTGGCATCCAGTGGGAGGAGCATGATGACCAGAAATGAGGCTGAACACAAAGGTCCAGAAATTCAGATATTCTCTTGTTGACAGTAACCCTCAGCAGTGGCTGAGTAGTTTTCTTTGCCTGCTTTCTGCCAATAAGACCTCTCATCATTTTGTGCTGTCTCTGTGCCTGTCAGTCCCAGCTGACATAACACTTTCAGAAATCTGCGGCTTTCACTCTGTTAGATGAAAGCTATACCCACAGATCTTCATGAGATAAGCCCTTTTCTACCTTGGCTTCCTTGGTTGCTGTGGTCAAAGCCCTTAAGACTCTGGTATCCCATGGTGTATTGTAGAGCAGTTCTACAAGACATGCCCTGAAGACCTGCAAAGGCTTTCTGTAGTTTGCTGACCCTTTTTTAGATCACGTTTTCTTAGCAGTGCCCAGTATTTGGTCTTTTATAAGAAGCCATTTCTTAATTTTAACTCAGTTTGCCATCTGGAGAGCCTGGGATGCAAAAAAAAAAAAAAAAATGTTTTCAAATACAGCAGGTCCGAGCTCCTATATACTCAAGGGTTGGCTCCTTTGCTTAACTCTCTTCTCTTGCATTTTGTCATAGACAGTGAGAAGAAGCCAGGTGGCACTTTTACCATTCTACCTTGTAATCTCCTTAGCTAGAACAGCTGGGGTGCAGACTGCCTGTTTTTGTAAACAAAATTTTATTGGAACACACTCATGATGATTTGCTAGTTTTGCATATGGCTGTTTTTGTGTCACCATGGCAAAGTTGAGTAGTTGCAACAGAGATTGTACGGTCCACAAGCCTGAAGTCTTTACTGTCTGGCTCTTTACAGAACAAATTTGTGGACCCCTGACCAAGATGATTGAGTTCCTTAGGTACATTTCTTTTTCCATGTTAGCACAGGTGACAGTGTTGCCAAATTTTTGCCACTACATAACAAGGACCCCTTTCCTCTGTCTTTCAATAACAGTTTGCCCTTGGCCGGAATAATCAATTAGAAGGTAAGCAGCACTCTTCATTCAGGACCAAGCTCAGACTGTCATACTAGTCCCCTTCCACATACCACTCAGCCATCCTCCTGCTGGGAGTTCTGTCTGCAAGCTGGCCAAGAGTCTCTCTGCCACTCAAGGTAACTTCTCCCACCAACTTTGTCCATGTGCCTCCAACCCTAAGTCCAGCGCTATAGCCTCCTTACTAATTTAGCTTTTGTCCTGACTAGGTTCAGGAACAGGGAGCAGAATCCATTGGAACTGACATAAGGAGTAAAAAACTTATGACAGGGCCGGCCTGTGGCTCACTCGGGAGAGTGCGGTGCTGATAACACCAAGGCCACGGGTTCGGATCCCGTATAGGGATGGCCGGTTCGCTCACTGGCTGAGCGTGGTGCTGACAACACCAAGTCAAGGGTGCAATCCCCTTACCGGTCACACACACGCACACACACACACAAAAGCCACCAGTTCACACCCATGATAACTCATTAAACCATTAGCCCATTATTACATGAATGAATTAATCCATTCATGAAAGCATAGTCCTCATGATCCAATCATCTCTTAAAGACCCTGCCTTTCAACACTGCCACATTGGGAATCAAGCTCCCACATGAGCTTTGGAGGGGACAAATGTTTAGACTATAGCAGGCCATTTCTCCAAGTATGGTCACATTGAGGGTCAGGGCTTCAACATATGGATTTTGGGTGGACACAATTCAGTCCATAACATCAACTCTCCTCTGTAGGGATGCATAATGAAAGGAAGTTGGAATAGATATTGAACAAACCAATTTACAATATCCATCACAGCCTTCAGAAATAAAGGCTAAATTATTCATTGCAGCATTATATAAGGGTACTTCAGAAAGCTCATGGAAAGATTTGTAGTTTCCTTTAATTCTATTTTTTCATGAACTTTCTGAAGTACATTTGTATGTAGTAGCAAAAGTTTGGAAGAAATATAAGATCCATGGATAGGGAACTGATTAAATAAACAATGCTATACTATGCAACTCTTAAAAGGAATAAGCGAGCTCTATGATGAATGTCTGGAATAGAAAACTTTCTGTGATATGTTATTCAGTAAAAAAAAATAAAGTTTAGAACAAAATGAACAGCTTACTATCATGTATAGCAAAGGAAATAAGTGAATATTTATCTACCTATCTTCACGTATTACTTATGTATATGTGTGTATGTATTTATGTATGCATGTATGTAAGCAGGGAGGTAGGTAAGTGTTTGCTCACATGTGCATAGCTGTGAATGATGCATAAGAAACAGACAGCATTAGCTGCCAGTGGAGGGAAAAACTGAATGACTGGGGACCAGAATAGGAAGGGACATTTCATTGTATGTATGTATTTGGGAGCTGTTTGACTGTTTTATGTGAAAGCAGATTCTGAGACAGAATTTAGTGTCCAGTGTTTATTAAGGCCTTAGGATCCATGCCTGTGAAAGGGAGGGAAAGCAATCAGGTTGAGCAGAGGGAGAAGCTTACCTACAACTGGGGCCTGACAATGGCTTTCTCTGCCAAGCTCACTGAGAACTCAGGAGCTGAAATTGTTTGTTCAAGAGTTAATATGCTTTGGTCCAAAATGGTCAGGGCTTTATAATTTTGACTTGATCAGTCACTGGATGTGGGCTGCCCTAGAAAAGGTGTGAGCTTGGGAGAGGCTATTCTCTGCAAATAAAGCAATCTCTGAGTTTTGAGATGAGTGAATTATGAGTGAAAGCTTTCTGCTCATAGAACTCTCGGAAGCTGGGCAACAAGTCTTTCCTAGAAATGGAGTCTAGGTGATGCATCTCTGTGTCCATCACTCATGGCTTATTTAATCTGGCCTCTTGATATTTCTCTGACCTCATCTCCTACTACTGTTCATCTTACTTGCTCTACCTCTTACTGTTTCTTGAGCACATCAGGCATGTTTCTATCTCAAGGTCTTTTCCCTCGCTGTTCCTCTGTCTTAATTGTTCCTCCCTTAGATAACAGTATTTCTCATGACTTCTTTTTTAGTCCATTTCATGTTGCTATAATAGAATACCACAGTGTAGGTAATTTATAAAGAAAAGAAAAGAAAATTATTTCCTACAGTTCTTGGGGCTGGGAGATTGAAGGCCAAGGGGTCTGCATCTGGTGAAGGCCTTATTACTGTGTCATCCCAAGATGGTATTAGGCCTCATGGCTAGCTTAACATCAGCACAGCCAGGTTAAGAAAGTTTCCCCCTTCTCCCCCTCCCCTTTCCCTTTTTTGCTCCTGGAACTGAGATTCCTCTCCTAGGAAGGGGTAAACATTACTGTTATCATCAAGGGAATGTCTTGTGGATTGTGTCTAGCAGGCTTTGGGCTGAAATGCTTTGTATTGAGATAGTGGCTAATCGGGAGTCTATGCGTTAACCTACCAGATGTTATTGGACCACAAGGGCTGTGTCACCTTGAATACCACTGGTTTCAAAATTGCCCATCAGTCTGAATCCTCCCTAAAAGTCTTATAAACCTCCTGCTTTCCTTAGTTTGTGGGAACTGATCTGGCTCAGTCTCCCCTCCACATTAGTGAAATATACCCTTTGGCTGAAATGGCTCCTGGCTTGGGTCTCTCTCTCTTTTCTGCATCTCGCCTAACCTAACAGATGGAAATCCTGCTTTCCTTAGTTTGTGGGAACTGATCTGGCTCAGTCTCCCCTCCACATTAGTGAAATACACCCTTTGGCTGAAATGGCTCCTGGCTTGGGTCTCTCTCTCTTTTCTGCATCTCGCCTAACCTAACAGATGGAAATAGGAGTGTGAGAAAGTAAGAAAGCAAGAGGGGTTGAACTCGCTTTTATAATAAGCCAACTCTTGCAATAGCTAACCCATCCACTCCCACAATAGTGGCATTAATCTATTCACAAGATAAGAGACCTCATGATCTAATCATGTCTTATTAGGTTCCCCTCCCAACACTGTTGCATTGGAGATTAAGTTTCCAACACACGAATTTAGAGGACACATTCAGACCATAGCACCTTTCCTTCCTTCATGCTTCTGCTGAAATATCTCCTCATCTGAGAGGACGTCCCTGACTATATTAACCAAATAACACACCTTCCCCAGCATCCTATCAAGTTAGTTTCTTTATTTGCTTTATTTCTTTTTCTAACACTCATCAGCTCTTAACACATATTTCTTTGTTTACTTTTTTGTTGTTGTCCATTGACAGTCTCTCCTGCAATGTTGCGAGCACTGCTGCATCTTCAATGCCTAAGATAATATGGTATCAACAAATATTTGTTAGACAATTGAATGGAGTCAGACCCTGTGCTAGGCTCAAAGATAGAATTATGGACAGAAGCAGTTTTTTGAAGGTGGGGCCTGTCTTCATGGAGATTGCTGTCTGGATGGAGAGGCAAAATAATGAATCACACAAATGAATAAAGTTGAAGTCATGAGGTGGGCTACAACAGAAAGGAATATGGTGCTGGAAGAGCAGGTAGCAGATATTTGACCCCGTCAGGAATGGCACAGCAAGCTTTTGTGAAGAATGATGTGTGATCTGAAATCTGAGTAGGTTTACTTAGGTAAAAGAAGGTGACAGGATCAGATTTATCTTTTGAAAAGATCACTCTGGATTCAGTGAGGAAAGTGGATAAGAAGTGATAAGGATGGGCATCTGCAGAATTGTTAGGAGGCTATGGATATAATTCAGGTGAGGGGTGATGGTTGCTTGAGGTAGGGGCGGCCCTGGTGGTGGGGAGAAACATCTGGATTTGAGGATTTTTTATGAAGTACACAATAAATTAGGCTTATTCATGGGTTGTGTATGGGAGGTAAGGAAAGGGAGGAGACAAGAGGGACTTGTCTGGGTTTCTGTATAACTGGATGGATGGTGGCAAGAAAGAATATTGGAAGAAGAACAGGTTTGTTTTAGTTTATTTTGTGTTTGTATGTGTATATGGGGGAGAACAGTGAGAGAGAAGAAAGGTTATGATTTTTATTTTTGATATTTTGGTTTTGAGGTGTTACTGAGACCTCCAATATGAGATGTCAAGTAGACCATTGATTATAAGAGTGAAGAGCTGAGACATGTAGCCTGGACTGGAGATGTAAATTTTTGAGTTGTCTGTCTAGGTGGTATTTGAAAGTGTAAATATGTCCATGCTCAGAGAGGTGGGAACAAAAATAACAGGTGCTTAAGAAATAGAGATTGATTTTGATTCTAATGATGACAATGATAAATCTGATGGTGCTCTGATGGCAAGGATTAGTATAAGCTCCAACCAGGCCCCTATCATAAGGTGCCCAACAAGTGAGGGGAATGAGAATCACAGTTGGCAAGCCACAGCACAAGGGAAGGAAATCCACCAGCACGCACCTCTGCTCCGGAACCCTAAGGGTTAAGACTAACGAGAGTTGGCCATCACTATTTCCTAGAGAGGCCCCAGCAAAGCCCGCGGGAGAAGATAGGGTAACTTCCTGCTTCCGCCTTCCGGGTTTGAGAGTTTAGGATCCTGGGTTGGTAGGGTCGGAAGGAACGGGGCTTCTTCCTCCGAGGCTGCTGGGGCTGCTGGGGGTGTAGGGCGCCTAGTGTGTAGCCCCAGAACAGTGAGTTTCTTCTTGGTGGGAGGGAGCCGAGGGCTGCGGGCGAGAGGAGTGGACGCTGCACCGCCCGGGCTGCGGTGTGCGGCCCGGAGACGGATGCCGTGGCTGCGAGGGGCGAAGGCCCAGCATCCCGCCGCGCAGGCCACCGCGCCTCCCTCCTGGAACTGCACCTCGCATTGCACCCCGACCTGGGGTCCCTGCCAGCGGTTCTTAAAGCTAAGCTTCAGACAGTGTATTTTCTTTGGAATGCTTTGTGATCCAGAGCACGGCCTCACCCTCAATCACCGATTTGCTCTGTAGCAGTGAAAACAGCCCTTCTCTATGGAGTGACATTTTAAGAACAGCCTTTTAATACTATGTATGGTCTTGAATTTGCCGCCGTTTTGCTGAGCCAGTGTTCCTAAGGGCTCTTTACCACCAAATTTAATAGTATTTTAGCAGCGAAAATGGTGAGACGGGAATCCTTTACACCGACTTTGCTGCTTTTGTAAATATGTCGATAGAAATTGTAACTCAGACAGCAAAACATAGTACTGCATTTGAACAACTTTACTTTTTTTTTTTTTTTTTGAGTTCAGGTGTATGCTTTTGTCCCACCCGAACACTGGGTTTATTTGTAATTTAGACCAGTTTCACTTTTTTCTATATCAAGTCCCTGGCTGCTGAGTGTGCCTACTTCCAGGATGCCAACTCACTTTGGTATAAGGTTTAGGGGTGTCAATCTGTTTTCTAAAAATCCAGTCAATATATCCTAAATAAATCCAGCCTATACGTTCTAAACTAAAGGTGCTCTCTGAGGATCGTTTGCAGTTTGGGATTATACCCAGCTTCGCTTTCTGCTCTAGTTTACTGCAATAGGTAAGAAAATGAGAGTCAGCTTCAGATCAGATTCATGCTCATTCCTGCTCTACCACTTTCCGGTTATGTGACCTTGGGAAAGTTTCTTAATGCCTTTTTTACTCAACCGTAAAATGCTGGCAATTGTTCATACACCTCAGAGGGCTGTTGTGAGAATTAAATGAGAAATATGTGCAAATTATTTAGTTTACTACCTGGCACGTAATAGGCAGTAATAGGGTGAAAATTATAAGTATACTGTTTTTTGGTTTTTGTGTGTGTGCCTTTGTATATCCTTTCCTTAGGCTCTTATCTTTCCCTGAATTATACTATTCTTTATATCCTGAAATGGATGCCAAGTCCATATATAATTGCCATCCAGTGGTAGCTCATATTTTCCAGTACCTTAAAGTAGGTCGGGGATTGTAGTTGGTTCCAGAAGATAGAATTTATGCTGAAATGGACATTGTGATTGTGAGAGGAACAAAGGGCAAGTAAGAAGAGGCCCCACTTTAGCCTCCCTATAATACTTTGGGGTTATTGGCTATAATTATTCTAGCCCTGCTTTGTCCTATTACTGGTTATATAAATCCTAACTTCCCTTAGAAATTAACTTCAAAGGTTATGTCCTGTTAACAACCAAGTTATTCTTTTGAAACTAAACAGGGTGCTTTCTCTTCTTTAGGAGCTTCTCATGCCTGCGTATGGATTCCCTGAAGACTTTATATGTTTTATTATTGGTGCCTTTTCCAAAAAAATACTTTGTTTTTTCAATTAAAGGTGTTTCTAAGCTTTGAGTGGACAATGAGTATTAGTATCCATTCTGTCTTTGAAGTTTGATCCTCAGAACTTTAGCAAAGATTTGATTTTTTTAAATTTATATTTCCTTAGAAAATGTAAATCTGGTTAACTCTTAATTCTAAACACTTTAGATTAGATTTTCCCCCAAAAGGGCTTCTATGGGCCATGTTTCTTATTTTTGGCATGGTTCATGAACATCTGTGCCTACAGTTGTTATGTTGCAGTGGTTGGGAAGGAAAAAGGAGGAATAAACTTTAACAAATGGCTTCAAACATGGCCTGTTTCCTTCCACAGAATTTTCGATCCCTAACCTGGCTGTGGTCATTGTGATGGAGCAAGAAAAAGAACTGTTGGTTTCAGATTCTAATGGCTTCACGGAGAGGGAGAGTTTGGAAAGCCCAGTTACAGGTGAGGGAACAAGAAGATGATCTTAATCCTTAGGAAATTTGCTGTAAGATGTGCTATAGAGTATGTAGAAAAAATAGGGCATTGGAATGAGACAAACCTTAATTTGATACCTTGCTCTGTTACTTATAAGCCATGTTAATTCTTTTCCTTAACAGATTCCAACTCCCATGGCCACTGTTCTGCTCAGATTTTAACTAAGCTATTGTCTAGTTTTCATGTCAGTTGGGATCCTGTTCAGCTTTATCCCTACTCACATCCCCTTTTTTCTTTTATGTTTTCTAGAGTAAAGTTTGATGCATTTATTTTTAGACCGATGTCCCCCTTGGCAATTGCTAACAACAGTTCAAATACTTCATTAGTGTTGTTACTAAGTACAAAAAATTCACCTGCTTCTGGTGAATACATAGAGCAAAGAAGTAAACTAGCATTAACAACTTTTAAGTATAAAATAGTTTATGAGGTTTTATATTGTTATTCCCTCTCTTCTATGGCAATTCAGAATTTCCTTCTCTGACAGAGATTAGGGAATATGTTTAGACTATTTGTTTATTCTTACAGGAAATGAAAGTAAGAATAATATGGGAACTGCTCAACACAAAAATCCTAAGGCAGATAAACTTAAAGGGAGAGGTCCAAAATGGTCTAAAAGACATGGCCCCCAAAATTCTAAGCATGATAATGCAAGAGAAATGCCATTGATATGGTTCCAAGGAGATGAGGTTTGGTGTCATGATTCCTATGAGAATGGTGGCAAGTCAGTGAATTGGGGCAGTTCTACAGAGAAAGAGGAGGAAAGACCCAATCACCAGGAATGGGACCCAGGAGAACATGCCAATGCCTCTGTCCAGCAGAATTTATCCTTTAGAGACAAACCCTACACATGTTCTGAATGTTGGAAAAGCTTCAGTAATAGTTCTCATTTGCGTTCTCACCAGAGGACCCACTCGGGAGAAAAGCCTTATAAATGCTCTGAGTGTGGGAAATGCTTTTGTAACAGTTCTCATCTGATTCAGCATCTAAGAACACACACAGGAGAGAAGCCCTACCAGTGTGGTGAATGTGGGAAAAGCTTCAGCAATACCTCCCATCTTACTATCCATGAGAGAACTCACACAGGAGAAAAACCCTATAAATGTCCTGTGTGTGGGAAGAGTTTCAGTAGTAGCTCTCACCTTATCCAACATCACAGATCACATACAGGTGAAAAACCATATGAATGTTCTGTTTGTGGAAAAGGCTTCAGCCATGGCTATGTCCTAATAGAACATCAGAGGACTCACACTGGGGAGAAACCTTATAAATGCCCCGATTGTGGGAAGAGTTTTAGTCAGAGTTCCAGCCTGATTCGCCACCAGCGGACGCACACAGGTGAGAAACCCTACAAATGTCTTGAGTGTGGAAAAAGGTTTGGTTGTAATTCTACTCTATTAAAGCACCAGAGAATGCATACAGGAGAAAAACCCTATCAATGTACAGACTGTGGGAAGACTTTTAGTCGAAGTTCAAACCTTATGACACACCAGAAAACACACACAGGAGAAAAATCCTGTGAAAGTTCTGAATATGAAAAAAGTTTAAGTCAGAACTGCAATGTGATAGAAGAACGCAGAATCCAACCAGGAGAGAAACCCTATAAATGTTGTGAATGTGGAAAGTGTTTTGGCCTTAGCTCCCATCTCATTAGACATCAGAGAACACATACAGGAGAAAAACCTTACAGATGTCCTGAGTGCTGGAAAACTTTTAGTCAGAGTTCTACCCTGGTGATTCACCAAAGGACACACACAGGAGAGAAACCTTATAAATGCCCTGATTGTGGTGAATGCTTCAGTCAAAGCTTTAACCTCATCAGGCACCGGAGGACCCACATAGGAGAAAAACCTTACAAATGTACCAACTGTGAGAAATGCTTCAGCAGAAGTGCCTACCTCAATCAACATCGGAAAATTCACATAAAAAAGCCTTTTGTGTCTTCTGAAGTTGGGGGTTTTCCCCATGAGTGGACTTGGAAAAACTGTTCAGGGGAGATGGCTCTCATCCCTTCGTTTTCAGTCTTAAAGTCATCTTCCTGAGTCCCAAAGCCTTGTAGTTTTACTTCCCTTACTGGACCATTACAATTAAGGTATTGTATGATTATTGTGCTATAAGATTTCTTTGGTGTATTTGCCAAGACATTTGGAAAAAGCCTCCCAGTTTAGAGGATAGGAAGACCCAGATCACCAGGTTATTGGATCTGTCCAGTGATAGATACTGCCAAGGATGAAGAGAAAGGATATTTTTTTTGAGTTAAGGTAAGATAGGAATAGCTTCACAGAAAAATATAAAAAGTAATCCTGGGAGTAAACAAAAGGACACATGAGAACTTGAAGCTAGAATTGCCATTGAATTACCTTATTTTCTCTTGCCTTATTTGGTGGAAATAAATCATTACTTGCTTTAGAGGTGTACCAAGTGAAAGCATCTTTTTAAGTAAATAATTGATTTCCTCACTGTTTTGTTGGGTCTTAAGAAAGAAAAGATTTGTTTTTTCAAATGCATTTTCATTTGCTAAAAATTAACTTTTGTAGCATCTAGAACTGCAGTTTGATACCATAGCTCCTAGCCATATGTGACTGTTTAAATCTATATTAAGATGAAATGAAATTTAAAATTCAGTTCCTTAGTCACACTAGCCACTTGGTAAGTATTCAGTAGCCACATGTGATGAATGGCTGTTGTATTGGCTATCCTCATAGAAAGTTCTTTCTTTCAAGATCATCATTCCTATAAGACTTTAGAATGTGCTCTGGGGTTTTTGCTTTCCAAAAGCCATTCCAATATAGAGCAGAGAAGGGATAGAATTTTGAAGGCACTGGGTCTAGAGACTGGATTTCTAATTATTGTATGTTCTAATTTATGGTCAGCCAACCTGTTTATCTAGTGATGTGATCTCATTGTCTTGACGAAAGCCAGAAAAAGGGGAAGGATTCCTGAATTCTGTTTTTAAATTTTTGACAGAGAGTCTTCTCCAAGTTTTCCCATATGGAATGCCTGATCAGTTCAGGAACTGGGTTCTTTTTCTAATAATTACCCACTAATTCTGAGCCAGTGTCCAAGGACTATTTGCCATTAGACACTGAGATTCCTCAGTTCCAGTATTGGTAGTTTTCTTTTGCCTCTTGACGTACTTGGTATATGGACCTTATAACTAAGATATCATCTTTCCTAATATCTGTCCTATGGCAATGATGTTTTGGAAAGTATACCTAAGCCTCCCTTTTTAATTTTTCCTACTAGAGCAAAAGGTGGGTGTGTAGGAAGGTCAGTATTCCTGAATTGCCCAGGATTTCATCTTATTTTTGGTTTCAAAATATATTTTATGAAGAATATGTAGAGATGCATATTAGGAATGTGGAGTCAGAAAAAACCCATTGCAGCTGCTGCAAAGGGCTGTAGCTGGTGGATAATGAATTGCATGGGGATTATTTCTCCTTTCATGATTGTTGTGCACCTCAAATGGACAAGGCAATTGTGTCTTTTTGTACTGTTATATGATTAAAAAATAAAGCAAAAGCTAACACATAAATGTATTTAAGAAGTTTTGACGTGACACTTACCTAAGCATCTTTCTACTTTGTATGTGATATAGTATTGCCCACATTTTCTTAAATTGTAATCTCAGGACAAGTTTTACAGTGTTTTTGGTTGTTGTTTTTTTTTTAACCACAGAAAACTAAAAGTTTGATTTATGTTTGATAATTAAATGTAGGGGTTTACTATTGAGACTGAAATTCAGTTGCAAAGCAGTGGCTGTTGGAATGGTGCAAAACCATCAATCACAAGATCTGTGGCAAGTAACCACTCTGAGCCTCAGTTTCCTCATCTATAAAGTGGAGATAATGCCTACATTTTAAGGGTTGCTTTAAGAGTTAAATGTTTGCAAAGTGTCTAACACAGTGCTTAAAATATGTTTCAATAAATGGTAATGGGTTATTGTTATTAATTGAAACAAATTGAAAAATGTCATCCATGTGTCATCCAGGAACCCTTTATGATCAACCTCAGGAACGCTTAAGCACAAGGTATTGGAAAAGTACAAGACTATGTTGTGTTTCAAGGTTGCAGACTGTCAAAAACACTGTCACTTGATTCACTTGATACTTAGTTGTAGGCAGCTGTAACAGAGAGACAGGACATTTTATTATTATTATTATTTTCTTTTTTTTTAATTCGTGAGACAAAGGATTCAGTTTAAGTCAGGAAAGAACAAAATAGCAAGTTCAAGTTAAGTTGCATCTGATGAGATTAACAGATTATCTTTCTCCATCACCTACACTATTTTATGACCACTGACAATTATATAAAACCTATTTTACAGACCTTGATGCCTACAGGAATATAGACATTCACATTTTAGATGGGTTAAGATGGGCTCTATTAGTAAAACAATTTGGCAAGAATCCTTGACTGTTTGGATTGAAAATGAAGAAAACATAAGAGATATTTATCTCTTATGATGGAGAACATAACATAGCCAAATTTAATCATATATGATGCTTTTGTCTCAATTTCATTAATCAGCAAATAGGTTCTTTGTTTAACTCGCTGAGAAGTAAACAGTCTGTATTCTCTTTTTCTTGCCAGCAGAAAGGATTCAGCATGTAAATAAATAAAGCATTCTTATTTACAAGCGATTTGTTTTATAGTTTCTTTTTAATTAAAGGGAAGACTCCTATATTCATATTTTTTCTACTCAACAAAGGAGCTCATATATTTTTTTTCCTACAGTGGCATAAGGAGATCTCTGTCCATGCATGTACTCACAGGTGTAGCAGGGAACTCAATTCCTGACTGTTGTGTAGTATAGCCTACCAGAAAGACTGCAAACATAAGTCTCTATTGTAACATCTGAGGTAAAGGTTAGCTCCCATCATCCCAAGTCATTCAAGTTGGATCTGCCAAATGGACCTTCTCTTAGTGCTGTGGAAGCTTCCTCACTGATGGTAAGAGGTAGTGGAGTATGAAACTGTGACAATTACCCTTTATACATTAGTCTAACCTATTATCTTGGTCAGTCTCTCACTTTCTGAATCATGATAATAACAAAACACATTACTTTTTAATTCTGTATTTGAGTTTATATACTTTCTTTCAAGCAGTATAACCATTCATTCATTGAAGAAAAATATACCTCATGCCTAACATGTGTTTAGCAAAGGTCATATGGCTGTAGGAGGGGCACATGGAAGGATGGTCCCACTGTAGGAACTGTTTTCAGATGAATACTTTTTCCTTGCAGCTCTGGAACTATACTTACCTCTGCTGAATGCTCCATCTTCAAACTAAATAGTTGATAATTTGAGGAGCTAGATATAACCAGAGATTAAAGTGGGTTAGGTCTGCTCTATGAAAATGCAAGCTCTGTGAAGTTTGACACAGTGCTTTGCGTGTAGTGGTGCTCAGTAGTTACTGAGTAGGTGTCGTATGCCTTGGTGAGTGGAAGTCCATGTTGCTGAACCCATGCCACTGTGGCCACTTTGTTCATAAGCCTACTGGCAATGGGTCATCCTATCCACCTGATATGAAAGTCCCCCTCTGCTAGGGTCACTTTTTGGTGGGCATTCAGATGAACTTGTGTTTAACCACACATCGGGCCATTTCTCCTTTCAAACAAAGTGCACAACCAGGTGCACTGCCCAAAGTTCTGCTTGTTGAGAACAACTCCCTTCACCACTGTCTTTCAGGGATGTTCCAGAAAGGGGCTGTAGTGCTGCAGCTGTCCACTTTCAGGTGGTGCCTACCTATTGTGCAGAACCATCTGTAAACCAGGCCCTAGTCTTCTCTTCCTGTCAGCTGATCATAGAGTACATTCCATGAGGCATAGGTGTGGACTGGGATAGAGAAGGCAGTGTAGCAGGAGAAGGAAACATGGGCATTGGATGGCTTCTTCATGTCAATTACATGTGCCTTCAGGACCTGCTCAGGCCCAGTCACATATATACCACTTCCATTTTATGATCGAGTGCTGCTGTGCATGCACAACCTTATGATTTGCTGGGTCAGAAAACACCCCATTCCTGATTGGCAGCTCAGGTCGCATGGTAACTTGGTGGCCCATAGCCAAGCATTCAGTTTCTACTAAGGCCCAGTAAAAGGCCAAGAACTGTCTCTCAAAAGAAGAGTAGTTATCTGCGGATGATGGCAGGGCTTTGCTTCAAAATCCTATGGGTCTCCAGTGTGATTCAATTTTAGGGGCCTGCCAAAGACTCCACACATCATCCCTATTTGTGACTGACACCTCTAGGACCATTGGGTCTCCCAAATCATATGGCCCAAGAGGCAGAGCAGCTTGCACAGCAGTCTTTACTACTGTAGAGTCTTCCTCTGTTCTGGGCCCCATTTAAAACTAGCAGCTTTTCAGGTCATTCAGTAAATGGGCTAGGGTAACACACCCAAATGAGGAAAGTGTTGCCTCCAAAATCCAAATAGGCCCACTAGGCATTGTACCTCTTTCTCAGGTGTACGAGGGGCCACATGCAACAACTTAGCCTTTACCTTAGAAGGGATATCTTGACATGCCCCACACCATTGAACCCCTAGAAATTTAACTGAGGTAGGAGGTCCCTGAATTATAGTTGGAATTATTTCCCATCCTCTGACATGCAAATGTCTTACCAATAAGACCAGAGTAGTTGCTACTTCATGCTCAGTAGGTCCAATCAGCATAATGACATCAGTGTAATGTCTTGTCAAACGGCAAGGTGATCAAGATCTCCATGAATTAAATTGTGACATAGGGCTGGAGAGTTGATATACTTCTCAGGTAGTACAGTGAAGGTATATTGCTGGCCTTGCCAGCTGAAAGCAAACTGCTTCTGGTGAGCCTTATGGACAGGGATGAAGAAAAAGGCATTTGCTAGATCAATAGCTGCATACCAGGTACCTGGAGATGAGTTAATTTGCTCAAGCAATGAAACTATATCTGATACAGCAGCTGCAATTAAGAGTCACCACTTGGTTAAGCTAATGATAATCCACTGTCATTCTTCAGGATCCATCTGTCTTCTTCACAGGCCAAATAGGAGAGTTGGATAGGCATATGGTGGGAATCACCACCCCGCCTCTTTCAAGTCCTTTATGGTAGCACTGATCTTTACAATCCCTCCAGGGATGCAGTGTTGTTTTTGATTTACTATTTCCTAGGTAGAGGCACCTTTAATAGCTTCCATTTGGCCTTATCCACCATTACAGTCCTCTCTCCACAAAGGAACCAATGTGGGGATTCTGTCAGCTGCTAACTATGTCTGTTCCAACTATGCATTCTGAAACTTGGGAAATAACCACAGGATGGATTTGGGGACCCACTGTGAGTTGGACCTGGACTAAAACTCCATTAATACCTGACTCCAAAAGTTCTATTCTAACTGGAGTGACACTGTACATTTCTGATCTCCTGGAATCAATGTCAGTTCAGACCCAGTGTCCAGTAGTCCCCAAAGTTCTGATTATTTCCCTTTCCCCAATGTACAGTTACTTTGGTAAAAGACTGTAGGTCCCTTTGGGAAATAATAGGAGGAAGATTAATAATATAAATTTTGGGTAGTGTACCAGGATCCTTCCTCAAGGGGACATGTCCACCCCTTCATTCAAGGGGGTTTTTGGTCTTTAAACTGGCTCAAGTCTAGGAAATGATTGAAGGTCTGTGAGTCTCTGTTTTTAAGATTCGAGTTAGGATTTTATTCACTTGACCTAAAAGTTTTCTGCTTATACAGATCAAGTAACAATTTGGTAGGCTTCCTGTCTATTTGACTTCTAGGAGCACCATGATTGAGTAGCCAATAGCATAGATCTACATGCATCAGACTATTTTGATTATTGCTTTACCTCTGCTGTCTATTATGGTAACTACACCCACCTAGCCTTTGTTGGTTGAGTGCTGCCACTTGGCCTCTGCCACCCCAAGATCCAATCAGTCCTATTGCATTTAAATGTTCCAATTGAGTGACTTTGGTTCCCACTGTAAAGTCCAGTGTACAGAGAAGAGCAATCACAGGACTCTTCAGGATGCTGGAGCTCCCCTCACAAATATATTTTTCAACATATTGGTGAAAGGTATAACTTCTGCAGCCTCCCTGTGTGGTTGAGTAGGTTTGACAAATCCACTCTAGCATTTCAGTCTCCCTAAGCCTTTGAATTCCTTCCTCTATAGTTAACTAAGGGAAGTTGGGCTTCTCTAACTCACTCACAGTGGGCCATCTTTTGATCCATATTTCAGCCAACCAACCAACCAAACTGTTAGCACCTTTCTTGACTCCCCAAGCTTCATCATTAAATGCAGAATGTCTGCTAAGTGGGCCCATATCAATAAATTTGGCCTGATCCAACTTTATGTTCCTTCTACCATTATTGCACACCTTTAATATCCATTCTTATAAATGTTCTCCGGATTTCTGCTTGTATAAATTAGAAAACTCTAGCAGTTCTTTTGGAGTGCAATGCACCTCCTCATGGATCATACTTTGTATCTCACCTCTAGGGGTCTACCAGGACTTGAGTATACTTATAGGCCTAGAATCAAAGAAGATGGGGGGGGGTTGAGACCTGAGGAGAATCAGCATTGTCTCGCTTGGTAACTGCCTCAGGGGAAGTCATTACTGTTTCCTTAGGCAATGCAGAGTCAATCCCATCAAATAGGTGGAAAGGCTGCTGCCTCTGGAGGAGGGAGTGGGGAGTTCATTTCCAGGAAACAAGACTCATTGGAATTTAGGAGTTCAATGTCCCCAGCCTCATCAGGGTCTTCCAACCCATCCCCATCCCGACTTGCAGGATCTCATTCTTTCCCAACCAATGCCCTCACTTTAACAGTAGATACCCTACAAGGCTGACAGCTCAACTTTCATTGTAGTTCAGCCCATCACATGATGAGGGCTTGAGTTTGATTTGCAGCAATTTCAGCTCTGTGGTAACTGCAAAGAAGATTCTGACCCACAGCACACTTAGGAACTTTTAGGTCATCTATGTGGCTTGAGATGAGAATTCAAATCCCCAACTCTTTCTTTTCTTTCATCACTGTCCATAGATACTAGGAGCTGGACAAATGTCATTATATTCCTTGATTTTCCACAAATACTCAAAGATATCATGTGTAGAGCCACTAAATCCTGGCCATGTACTATCAGTGCTCTGTATTATTAGAACTCGAGCTGTTAGCATTTTTAGTTCTAAAGCCCTGAAACCAATTAAAGAAATTTATCTTTAAAACTCTGTTTCTCTAGTATCACCCCTCATACTGAAATCTTTATTAGTCAAGGTTCTCCAGAGAGACAGAACCAGTAGGACATGTATATAAATATACAAAAGGGGATTTATTAGGGGAATTGGCTCATGTCATTATAGAGGCTGAGAAGTCCCACAGTGGGCCATCTGCAAGCTGGAGACCCTGAATACCTGTAGTGTGGCTCAGTCCAAGTTTGGTAGCCTCAGAACTGGGAAGCTGATGGTGTGATGTGAGGCTGCCATGCGGAAAAAAGAACCAGAAAACCCAATTGAGAATTTAAAAGTGGGTTTTTATTGGCCAGCTGGAGACTGTCCCTCCAAGAAAGTCTCAGAAGAGAGGAGCCCTGACTTGAAATTTAGAGAGTTTTTAAAAAGGCACATTTTTACATTAGTCACACAGTTAAAATTATCAAATAGTCACACACTACACACATACCCTCCTGGTGTGAGGAGGGGGTTTGGGGAGGCCTAGTGCAAGCTGATAACAGAAGCTGAAACAAGCCAGTTAATCACTCAGGGGCAGCAAACAAAATTTAAACTTCTCTAAGTGCAGACTAATATTTAGCTTTTAACTTCTATTAAGGGGGCTAAAGAGCTGAGGGGGGTTTTCAAACAACAACATTTTCTAAGCAATTCAAACACTATTTAAACTTAATCAATCTATTTTGTCACACAGCAAGCAGTTTCACAGAAGCAAATTTCGTATGTTATAAAAGTGGGGGTCACCCTATCTCAGTGACTCTCAGCCTGAGGCCAAAGACCTGAGAACCAGAGGTGCTTTTGGTGTAAGTCCTGGAACCCAAAGGCTAAAGAGTCTCGAGTTCTGATGTCCATGGAGAGGAGAGAAGAGCATATTCCTGCTTCAGCAGATAGAGCTAGAGGTTTGCCTTTTCCTCCACTTTCATTCTCTCAAGGCTCCCAGCAGATGGGATGGTGCCTGCCCAGATTGAGGGTGAATATTTCCTGTATGGTCCACTCAGCCTTACATGCTAATCTCTTCTTGAAACACCTTCACAGACACACCCAAAAATAATGCTTTACTAGATTTCTAGGTTTTCCTTAATGTAGTCAAGTTGACACTTAAAATTAACCATCACAGGAGGGTAGTAGGTATATCCTTGCACTAACCCTAGAGGGCCTTTAAAATGCCCTGATTGTTCAGAATTCTATAGAGGTGAGACTCTGGACTTTGGATTCAGACTGTTCAGGACAGGCTCAAAACCTGTTTCAAATTCAGGTTTCAGTCATTTACTGGCTTTGTACACTGTGCTTTGTAAAATTCAGTAAGCAGTAAATGAGTTGAGGTGCCTGGTATGTCAGGTGTTAAGGAAATAACTTTTTTCTTTTCCTGTCCACCCACATTTGCTCATAATTTTACCAAGTTTAGGCTCCAGGCACAGAAATGTTTAATCATTTCTTAGATTGATTTTTCTAGATTTCTAAAATAGAGATATGAATAACACTTAGCTCATGGGTTTGTTGTGAGGATCAATGAGATAATGTAGGTAATTTACTTAGCATTACTGGTACCTAGTAATTGCTCAATGTTAGCTGTTATTACCATCATTATTATCATAAAATGGCCCTAGACCATCAAGGGTCTTTGGATAATCTTTGAAGGAAGTCTCAGACGCTGGTGTCCTCTGAGGGCACTAAAATAGGGTAACCCTTTTGTTATTGTTTACCCCATGAACACGAAGGGACATAGGAGTGTGTAGTAAGCTGTTTAGGAGGCTAATAAGGTAGCACATCATTATTGAAATATAGCAGATATTTGAGCAATTGATGCTTTTTCTGTTTAAAAATTACCCTACCATTCACTCTCCTATCTGTTTTGGTTCTTTTTGTTCTCTTCTACCTCTCTCTGGCCTTAACCTCTTCTGCTTTTCCCATTCATATGCTAATCCAAGTTTAGGCTTTTTTCTACCCTTTATTTTTTTTCCCTTCCTTCCTCTTTCCTTTCCTCCCTTCCCTTCCTCCCCTCCCAGTGAAGTTGGAATAAAGGTAAAGCTGAAGATGGTCCAAATGGTGGGGCTTGGTTATATATACATACATACATACAGATGGAAACAAGATGCCTATCAATCATGACATGGTAGGCTTGTAGCCACTTACAAGCAGAGGCAGCTTGTGTACCTTAAGACAGCCAGGCTTCTGATCTAACATTGCTTGACTCTGGTAAAATCAGTAGACTTTCTAGGATTTGACAGACTGAAGGATGGAGTGGGAGCTTGGTTGAAAAATGACCATGATTAATTGAGCCATGCTAAGTCATGGATAAATGCTCAGAATAAGAAAATATTAGTTGATTAGACTGACAGACACAGATGAAAACTTTTCTCCATCCAATGTAGCTTAAGTTCTGATCATTAAAGTAATACTTGCTAATTGTAAAATAGACTAAGAAGTAGGAAATACATAAGAGTATGAAGACCCAAATAAAAATGACCCATAATAATTTTCTCCAGAGATCATTTGTCATAAAAGTTCTGGATTACCTGCCAATGCCAAAAAAATAAATAAAATAAAAAAGAAAGTTCTGGAGTCTTCCCAACAACCTCTTTTCTAAGCATATATACAAATAAATATTTTTTTAAATTGGACCACACGGAATATATATATAGTATTGTGTCTTGATTTTTTCTTAATATTTCATCATTTGTCATTTTACTTGTTTTAAAGTTATTGTTATGAGGTTTTGAACAGCTTCATAATATTACATTGAATGAATGTGCCATAACAATTTGATTGTCTTAATGTCAGATGTTTGTATTGTTTGTACTTGTTTACTACTAAAAACACTGCTGTGAACAGAGTTTTTTTGGTTGTTTTGTTTTTGTGTTGTGATTGTTCGGTTTTACTTTTTTACTTTGTTTTGTTGTTGTTATTGTTGTTGTTTTTTGGTACACAAATCTTAGTGTACCTGTCTGATTTTTTCCTTAGGGTGAATTTCTAGAAGTGGGATTTTTGAATCAAAGGGCATAAAAGGTTTTAAAGGTATATTGTTTAATTGCTTTCCAGAAATTTTATAAGTTTAAATTACTGCATTAAGATAATTTAGTTAAACACCTTTGAGGGGAAGGGGGAGAGAAAAACAAATAATATGTAAATAAATTACATATTATTGTAATTCAAGGCCAATACATTAATATGGTGAAAACCTTCTTTTAAGACAGCTTTTAAAAATAATCTTTTCCGGGCCGGCCCATGGCTCACTCGGGAGAGTGTGGTGCTAATAACACCGAGGCCCCGGGTTCAGATCCCGTATACGGATGGCCGGTTGGCTCACTGGCTGAGCGTGGTGCTGACAACACCAAGTCAAGGGTTAAGATCCCCTTACCGGTCATCTTTAAAAAAAAAAAAAATAATAATAATAATCTTTTCCTTTCCCTTTCCTTGGCTTAGGATCAGCTAAGATTCACATTGGGTTTAATCGTTTTAGGAACTACTTTAGACATTTCCTTTTATTGCCCTAGGAACAAGTCCAAGGAGGTCGCTAGAACCTGCTCTAAGAAGTAGAGAAATGACACTAGGCCCAAAGCCTGGAAGTACCAAGAGGAAGAATGGTTGAGGAAGGGGCTGGCTAGTTCAATAGATATTGCCACCTGATATAGAAAATGTAGTGCACTACATTTAAAAAACTAAGTTAAATTCAGGTTTGGCAAATGGATGAGTATCTTTTAGTTTTTAAAATTGATGTTGAGGAAAAAGCAGAATGGAAACTTATGAAAAGATATCAAATTAGGGCCAGCCCATGGCTCACTCAGGAGAGTGTGGTGCTGATAACACCAAGGCCCCGGGTTCGGATCCCATATAGGGATGGCCGGTTTGCTCACTGGCTGAGCGTGGTGCTGACAACACCAATTCAAGGGTTAAGATCCCCTTACCGGTCATCTTTAAAAAAAAAAAAAAAGATATCAAATTAGACTGTTTAGATGAGAGAAAGTGAGCCAAGATGCCGGGTACCATTCAAGCTTTATTAAAGGAAAAGAATCTACCGTGCTGTGCTCAAAGTGGGGAACAGCCTGGGGCTGCCCTGAAAATGGGGGACAGCAGCAACAATGGGTTTGTGAAGGTTTATATTAGCTTTTGGGTGTGAAATGTATGGGGGGAGGAAACATTAGGTTGATGTAACTGGGTGGAGAACTGCGCTGATGCAGAAGCTGGAAAGTTGTTTTGAAGTCAGGAGGCTTCTCATAAAGGGAAGGGGGGTGGGTTTGGTGCTGTAGTGGAAGATGAGGCCAGAGGCTATTTTGTGCTGGTGCTTATTGTGTGCACAATGTCACTAGCCATTTCCAAAATCCATCATTCCTGCCTTTAAGTATAAGAAAAAGTGAAAAGGGGCAAGGGTCTTATTCTGAAGCTACTTCCTGCTGTAGATGGGTGAAGATATGAAAAAATAAAATATTTATGTTGGCAGGCAAAACAATTCTGTGGCAGGATACTGGTTTCATGTGGGGAGGCTGTATTCCTCCGGGGAAGGGTCGCTGATTCTGAGGGGCTGATATCCTCCTTGCAGGAACAATTTGGTGACCTTTGGTTGGTGAAAGCCTGTATACATTCCTGCAAGAAATTAGAGAAACACCAAAAGAGACAGGGACCAAAAAGTAGGATGAGGCACAGTTAGGGGTCCTAGTAAGGGCATAAGCCAGGGTATCTGAGGGCTCAGTGAAATGGTTTTGTCGGGTCCACCGCCGGCCGACCCATACAGCCCTAGCCTCGTTCCTTCTGGTGGGTGAGCGAACGGCCCGGGATTCCTCTTTTCCTCCTGTCCCCTTTGGAAGGAGACTGGGGAAGAGAGCCGTGAAGAGAGGTGAGCACACCACTGGCCAGTTAAAGGACACTCAGATGCGGCGGGGGTTCTGCCAAGCAGTTCCGTTTATTAGCACCCCCGCCGCATCTGAGTGTCCTTTAACTGGCCAGTGGTGTGCTCACCTCTCTTCACGGCTCTCTTCCCCAGTCTCCTTCCAAAGGGGACAGGAGGAAAAGAGGAATCCCGGGCCAGTTAAAGGACACTCAGATGCGGCGGGGGTTCTGCCAAGCAGTTCCGTTTATTAGCACACAAGCATTTGCTTTTAAAGGCAAATGGGAAAGGCAGGTATTTTACATGCTCCAATCAGCTTAAGGGTTCTGTCTCAATGCCTATCTATTGCAATCATGCAGTGTTCACAAGTGCGGCCAATAAGGGCTAAGGCAAGGTTCCCGCAGACACTCCCACCCTACTTCCTCCCGGCGCCCTCTTAGGCTGCCACCTTAATCCACTTGTCACTTAAGGTGGTGTTAGTTTTTAAGGCCCAACATGGTTTAAGTTGTTTTGGATCACCCCAGACTCATTTATGTAATAACAGCATTCCTCCCCCAAGAAGAGGCAGGTGCCTTCCTTCTCGGCTGTAAGGAAGTAAAGGGCCTGACGGTTCTGTAAAGCAACTGTTGGTGTTTGTCACGAGTGAGGTGACCTGTCACTGGAGGAAGGAAATGCTATCTATGCTTAGTTCTTCTGAGAGTTTTTGATAGAATTGAGAGGCAGTAGCAGGGCCCGCTATGCCAGTTACAGTTGCAGGAAGAATCCCTGCCCCAGTTAAAAAGGTACAATTAGTGCCCTACGGGAGTGGAAGGAACTTCCTGAGGTGGGGACAAAGTTAGTCCCAGTCCCGTCCCCATCTCTCTATCTGTCTGGAGGGTGATGTCAGGGATGAGCCAAAAGAATATGCAAGAAATCGTGTTAGGCTGGCAGGCAACAGGATAATGTAATTTTACAAAGGAAATATATTACGATTTTAGGGTATGGATGAGGAGGGAGTAAGTGAGTGGTAGCATTTGGTGTTAGTGAGGCAGAGTGTGGACAGGCCCTGCACAACGCTGACAGTCCCCACTGAGGTGGAATTAGAGGAAAGTGAAGAGGTGTTTGTGGAAACATTACAGGCTGCATTGATAGGGAGGGGGGTGACCACAAAAAGTTTCTCGTAAAGTGGGAGACAGATGAGTCACTCGGGACCAGTCTGATTTGCTGCATCATCCCTGAGGACCTGGAACCTCCATGTTTCAGGTAAGGGGGGGGCATTGAGATAGGAGGAAAAACACAGGAAGGATGCAAAGGGTTAGGGAGCCAAAAGAATGTAAAGGGCACATTGCCACAATGAAATTGCTAAGAAGCATCCTACTGATAGGAGGTAAAGGAGTGCCAGGAGAAATCTGCCTATAATGTTACACTGCTCTGGGGAAGCACTGGCTAATCTTGTACCAAGTAAAGGTTAGGGACATGGGGTGGCATATACTTATCATGTTCTACAATGGCAAATCTGCAATAGCAGGTTGGAACCAGTCTTAGAGTAGCTCTTGTGCAAAGGACATGAAGCAGGCCTGCAAAGTGAGAGGATAATCGCCAAAAGAAAGATCATCTTTTTCTGGGATTGGGGGAAGAGCAGAGGTCCTGTAGATTTTCAGTTTTGTGGGTCCTAAAATGGGTGAAGAGTGAGGTGATGTTGGGTTGGGAGTTGAGCAGGAGGACCCCTCTGGCTTGGTGTTAACAGATTCTTTGGGTAAAGTCTCAAGTGGTAGCTTTACCAAGGATAAGTGATACCAAGGGGCCATTCCTAGCACTTTTACTGCCATGGGGGTGGTGAGAAGTAATGTGTAAGGCCCTTCCCAACATGGTGAGAGAGGCTTTGGGATTCAGGTTTTAACATACACTTGCTGTACCTGGCTCAGTTTAAAGTTTGAGAGGGTGGTGGGGAAAGGGTGAGGTAATAGAAGGTTGGCCTGTTCCCTAAGATCCCTAATGAGCAAAAGAGTAGGGAGATATTGGCCTAAAGGTGAGGGGCTGGAAGGGAGAGGTGTGAGAGTGAAGGGCCTATCATACATAAGTTCAAGGGGGCTGAGTCCTGTGGGTTTGCAGGGGGCAGTCTGTAGGTGAGTGAATGACTGGTGGGTAGGCCAAAATGAGGGATGATTTCTGAGGTGAGAACATGTGTTGCTGCTGTAGCATCCTCTGAAGTGCAGGGGAAAGCCTCAATCCAACCTGAAAAGGTATCTACTAAGGTTAGAAGATAGCATGTCCTTTTGTAGGGAGAGTAATATAAGGGCTGAAGAAGGCACAATAGGAGTTCATAGCCTATATGAACTGAATTATGGAAATCTAAAGGGATTTGCTCAGCTTGTGTAGTAAGGAGGACATAGCGACTGGACACAGTATACCAGTTGTCTGTGCTCCCAACCATTGGAGGTGTTGTATTTCTTGGGGTGTGTATTGGGGTAAGGGTGTAGGGGCCATGAGAAGGACCTGAGCAGGAGAGGAAGAGTGGCGGCCTGGTGATTGACCAGCCTATTTTGTGGTTAGATCTGCTAGTTTGTTTCCCTGGGCTATGGGGTCATTGGAGGCTTGGTGTCCTCTGCAGTGTATAACCCTAACCTCCCTTGGGAGTTGTGCAGCCTCAATAGCTTGTGTTAGATTTACTGTGGCATAACACCGCCCCCCCCGGGTGGGAGGGCATGGAGGTGGCGCTCCCATTCATGAACTGTGTAATGGGATGTGGGGAGATGTGTGGAAAGGGATTGAGAAAGAGGTCTAAAGCCTCCATGCAGTTATGTTTTAAGGGTCGTGAGTGTTTTGGGATGAGAGTGGCTATATTTTAAGGAAGGGCAAGGTTTAAAGGAGAACTGGGAGTTTTTAATGAAAGTAAGGTGAATAAGTTGTAGGCAGGAAAGGGAGAGAATTGGCTTGGCCTTATGGCTGAGAAGGTCTTGACTGTTGTTTAAAAGTTAGTTTAGAGCTTTCTTATGCTAAAAGGGTGGCTGCTGCCAAGGTCTGTAAACAGGGACCCATTCTTGACCTG
The DNA here is from genome assembly GCF_000696425.1 of Galeopterus variegatus. Lineage (NCBI taxonomy): Eukaryota > Metazoa > Chordata > Mammalia > Dermoptera > Cynocephalidae > Galeopterus > Galeopterus variegatus. Next base: position 1,817,705 of record NW_007726118.1, on the reverse strand, counting down.
TGGTGTCTAGTTGTTTAGAGAGGTATGTAACCAGGGAGAAAATATCTCCTGCCTCTTCCCAAACCCTGACCGCCTGTCCTTGGGTTTTGGTGACACATAGGATAAAAGGATGAGATAGGTTTGGGAGAGCTGGAGCTGGGGCTGTGAGAAAAGCAGCCTTTAGTCACTAGAAGGAAGGATGAATGGGCTTTGTGTGATCTAAGGGAATGGCAGGATCCCCTTTGGCTGCCCCATAAAGTGATTTTGCTAGCACACTAAAGTTAGGAATCTATAGGTGCAGATACCCTGCTAGCCCCAAGAAAGAAAGGAGTTCACCCTTTGTGGTAGGAGTAGGGAGTTCAGAAATTAAAGTCTTGTGATTCACCATTATTTCTCTGGTATTGGGGTAAGGTGGACTCCCAAGTAGGTGACTGGAGGAGAAGAAATTTGGGCCTTGCTGGGTGTGGAATATACTATAAAGCATATGTACTTCACAGGGCCTGGTTTTCCAAAGCCTTGCAGTTTGAAATATTGACCTTGCAGAGGACTGGAAATTTTCCTCAGGCTATAAGTCTCTGGTGTGAGAGAAAGATTTGTGGCACAGCAAAGTTGCTGACTCAAGGACAGACTAGTTACTGATTGTTATATAAAGATATTGAGAAATTGCTGCAAGAAGGAATGTTTGCTAAGATCAAGCTTTTGTTGATAGCCTTACTGGAATGTCATCTGGCTTGTTTCACTGTAAGTTACCAGCCTATATTGTTAGGCTATAACCCCACCTATGACTCTTCCTGTAACTTCCTGGTCTGGAAAATAAATGCAGGAAGAGAACCCCAACTTGGGGTTAATTTCCCGAGGAAGGGTTGCCTCTCACTGGAGCATTCCTAGGGAAGTTAACCACTTTGGGGCTTCTCACTGCTCAGAAGAGATGGGCTTTGAGTAATCCTTTGCATCTCTGTCACCCAGGGGAAGTGGGGTGACAAGTCAGGGGGGCGGAGCAATGCAAAGCAACAGCTGGGGACACTGGATATCCCCTGGAGGCAAGCAAATTAAGGAGAGCAACAGTGTGGGCCTGTGAATCCTAATAGGAGGGGCTACAAAGGAGGAGGTCATCCACATGTTGTATTAAAGTGCTAGAGGTTGGGGGGGAAGTTTAGATAAGTCTTGAGCTAAGGCCTGACTGGAAAGTGGGGGCTATCCCAAAACCCGAGGTAGTACTGTCCAAGTAAGTTGTTGGGAATGGCACATGTCAGGATTAGTCCTGTACTAAATGGTATGAGTGACGCATGTCAGGATTAGTTCTGTACTAAATGGTATGAGCCATTAGGCTTTATAACTGGAAGGATGGGTGTATTGAAAGGCGAGTGGGTAAGCTGTGAGAGATGAGAAGAAAGGAGTTTGTGTATGACAGGTTTTAAGCCTATTAGGTGTTTGTTAGTGATGGGGTACTGTGGGACATCAGGGAACAAGGAGAAGTTCTGCAATTTAACAGGGATGGGGAATGGTGTGTCACAATGGAGGGAGAAGTGTCCCATGTAGGGATTAACCTTGTACGAGGAGGAGGGGAAAGTTGAAGCCTCGGGGGCCAGGTCTGGATGTGGCCTGTAACAGGAGTATTGTAACTGGAGTTAAAGTGTTTACAATAAGAGTAGCTTTGTATTTGAGAAGGATGTCCCATCCCTGTAAGGGGGTTGGGCATTGAAGCATTATTAAAAATTTGTGTGTGAATTGGGTGTGTTATAGGGTGTAGGAAAGGGGTTCAGTGATCCATGGGCAGTATTCTGATCCTGTGACTCCTATTATTGTGATAGAGGATGGGGTTGTTGGTCCTGCATATTCAGGAAGGATAGAGCAAGTGGCCCCTGTATTGATGACAAAAGAGATCAGCTTACCTGCCACAAGGAGAGTTGCCCATGTGTAGTGATATCCATGGGGGCCTTGGGCCCTGAGCATCATCAGTCCTCCCCCTGGGCAAAGCCTAGAAGCTCTGGTAGAGATGGCTGTGGAGCCAAAGGTTGTGGGTTGGAAACCGGGCTACTCCTTCTCTGGCGAGTGGCACAGTCAACTCCCCAGTGACCTGGCTGATTGCAGTGAGGACAAGGTCCTGGAAGGAGCCTTGGATTGGGACATGCTCATGCGCAGTGGCCTGGTCAATCGCATTTGAAGCAGTTTCCAGGTGGCTTACCTCTTGATGCAGCTGGCTTTGGAGTATGTGAGACTCGGATGGCATTAGCCAGGAGCTGGTATTTGGCCTGATCTCTTTTGTAATGATCTTTTTTCTCCTCCTTCTCTCTATTGTTAAAAAACCTTGAAAGCAACAGTGAGGAGGTCACATTGGGTAGTATTTGGACCATCATCAAGTTTTTAAAATGTTTTTTTTGAATGTCAGGGGTTGATTGAGTAATGAAATGAGAGTGTAATAGAGCCATGCCTGCTGGGGTGTTTGGATCTATACATGTGTATTTATATAAAGCCTCATAGAGGTGGGTTAGGAATTTGCTAGGATTTTCACTGGATCTCTGTGTGATCTCTCTAAGCTTGTCATAATTGACTGACTTGTGAGTAGCCTTTTGGAGGCCATGAAGTAGGTGTGTGATCATGTTATCCCGGAGTTCCTGATCCCCGTGGCTGGCCTGGTAGTCCTATTTTGGGTCTGCATGGGGGACAGCTGCAGCCCCCACAGGCCTCCTGTTATTCTGGGCATGTGCCTCATCTGCCTGTTGCTGGGCCTCCATCCAGACTTGTTCCCTATCTTCGGGAGAGAAAGTGGTAGTGAGAATTATAAAAGTATAATGCCAGGTGAGATCATAAGATTGGGTGAGATATTTGAATTCTTTGGTATTTGTATCTGTATCAATTTGAAAAGATCCTAAATGTTTTTCGATCTGAGAGAGATTGGAAAGAGAAAAGGGAATGTGTACCCAATAATTCCCTCCACCCCAGCCATTTCATGGAGGGGATATAAAGGAACCAGAGCTGAGGTGGTGTTGTCACTTGAGGAAGGGGAAGAAGTGGGGGAGTTGGGCTGAGGACAAGCTCCTGGAGGCCAGGTGTGGGGAAGAGAAGGAAAAGGCAGAGGTGCTGGTGAAGGATCTGGAGTGTAAGGAGGTGGTCAGGGTGGAGAGTGATCTGATGGGTCAAAAGATTGATCTGAGTCCAGAGGGGGAGGTTGGGCATGAACTAGGAGAATTTGAGACATAGGACAGTTTTGGCAGAGAGAAGGACGGGATCAGAGATAGAGGAAAGCTTGCACATAAGGAATTTCTCCAGCTTTGCCATTTTGGTGACAAAAGTTATCTAAATATATATAAAAATATCTAAATCAAGAGTGCCATCTTTTGGCCACTGGGATTCACTGTCTAGTTTGTATTTAGGCCAAACCTGATTGCAGTAGAGAATGAGACATTTGTGCTTAATATCCCCCTGGAGGCCAAGAGGTTGTAAATTGGCCAGGAGCAGCCTAAGGGCATAGAGTGTGATGGTTTAGATCATAAGGATCACATGTGGAGAATGAGGAGAGGAACGAGTAATCCTAGTAGGAAGAGAGTGATGACAAAGTCTCCCTGGGAGCTGAGAGATTGTAAACTGGCTAGGAGACAGCCCAAAGGTGTAGAACGTGGAGGTTTAGATTGTGAGGGTCCTGGGCCGAGCCCGTGGCGCACTCGGGAGAGTGCGGCGCTGGGAGCTCAGCAGCGCTCCCGCCGCGGGTTCAGATCCTATATAGGGATGACTGGTGCGCTCACAGTGCTGGCGGTGCGGCCAGTCTCAAAAAGGACAAAAAAAAAAAAAAAGATTGTGTGGGTCCCATTTAGAGGGTGAGAAAGGGCAGTCAGTCCTGCTAGAAGTGTGCCAACAAAGAGTGTCCTCTCTGTTGTCTACCTTCTTTTTGAGAGAAAAAGCCACCAACTGGCTAGAGGAGCATCCTCCAATAGCTAGGGGGCACAAGAAGAGTTCCCTCGGCTAGGAGTCTGGGCTTTGAGAACGAGAGCAAGAGTGAGAGTGAGAGCAAGTCCGGGGAACCCAAGACGAGACAGGACTGGTGCACTGACTCACCCTAAATTGAGGCTGGTGTTGGATGCGTTGGTCTGAAATGGCAAAGGGAGAGACAGTCCCGAGTGTACCAGTTTTGGCAGGTCCGGGAAGGGCAGCCAAGGGTCAATCACCCCAAGAGAGAGGGGATCACCCACAACGTTGGCCAAAACCCTTCCTGGGTTTTGGCACCATAATGAGAGAAAATGATCCAAGATGCCGGGTACCATTCAAGCTTTATTAAAGGAAAAGAATCTACTGGGCTGTGCTCAAAGTGGGGAACAGCCTGGGGGACAGCAGGAACAATGGGTTTGCGAGGTCTTATATTAGCTTTTGGCTGCGAAATGTACGGGGGGGAGGGACCATTAGGTTGATGTAACTGAGTGGAGAATTGTGCTGATGCAGAAGCTGGAAAGTTGTTTCTAAGTCAGGAGGCTTCTAGTAAAGGGAAGGTGGGGAGGGGCTTTGTGCTGGAGTGGAAGACGAGGCCACCGGCTATTTCGTGCTGCTGCTTATTGTGTGCACAATGGCGCCGGCCACGTCCAAAATTCATTAGGAAAATAAAACCCTTGTCTTTCCAATCATACTGCCACTACCAATGAAAACTTGTATTGTTGTCTGCATTCATTGGTGTTTTACTAAGGGGAAAAAAATCACACTGGGAGAAGGGGAGAAAATGTAAGACGTGATCATTGACATTGACAGAGGTTATACCTGGTTGTGCCTACTAATTCTTCAAACCTCAGCTTGAAAGTAACTTCCTCTGGTAAGCCTTCCTTGACCCCTAGTTTAGCTTTTTACCCCCAGAGTAACATCTGCTTGCTCTTTTTTTTTTTGACACACATTACTTGTTTACTGGGTCTTCTCATTAAACTCAAAACTCCAAAATGACAGGTACTGTGTCTTCTTTGTTCACTGCTTTATTCCCAGCACCAGGTCCAATGCCTGACACAAAGGAGACACTTGATACACATTTATTACATCGAATTACATTGATGGACATTCTAATTATGGCTTGATGCTTGATGAGCACTATTCAAGGAGAAATAGGAGATGAAAACAAAGTTCCAAATTAATACAATTGGCTCTATCACCTGCAACTAGAGTTTGCAAAAAATTGCTTTAGTGCTGAGGGCATGTTGTACAATTAAATGACGGGTTAAAAGTCTTTGGATGACCTGAATGGTGAGCAAAAGTTTGAAGGTTTTTTTTTTTTTTTTTTTTTTTTT
>NW_007726118.1:1809513-1812458 GCF_000696425.1 Galeopterus variegatus | reverse complement strand
TTGTCCGGGCCCGGCACCGGACCGCAACCCTCGGTGTCGCCCCCGTACCGGACCGGGACCGGCAACGGGATCGCAGCCCTCGGCGTTGCTCCCACGCCTCGCTCAGCCAGTGAGCGGGAACCGGTCTGTATGTGGGATCCGAACCCTCGGCGGGAGCGCTGCCACGCTTCCCAAGCGGCGCACTATAGCAGTGCGCCACCGGGCTGGCCCCGAAAGTTTGAAGGTTTTTATCTAATGTTTTTCTAATGTGTTACAAATAAAAACATTAGTAAAAATTGCTTAGTTTGCTAAAAAAAAAAAAAAAAAAGTGATAAAATGAAGAAAAGAAAGTTTGTATTTAATGCATTGAAAAATGCTTAGCGTATACCAAATGCTGAGTGTACAACTATGAATAAGACTTGGTCCTTGCCTTATGGAGTTGAAGCCTTTGGAAAGGTATATGTAAATAGATAATTATAATACAAACTGGTGACAGCTGCAACAAAGAGGTGCAGTTATGAAAACCTGAAGAGAAAGAGATGATGATTAATCTGGATCTAGAAGAATGGGTAGGTGAAGAAAGGGGGCAAGGCTTTTGCCCCTCGCATTGAAGATGGCATGTCAAAAAAATAAAATAAAAATAAAAAAGGTGTAAGTCTAGGCTTGGCATGCCAAACTTAAGCCAATAGAAACAGAGGTGCTAGGGCCGGCCCGTGGCTCACTTGGGAGAGTGTGGTGCTGATCACACCAAGGCCATAGGTTTGGATCCCTATATAGGGATGGCCGGTTAGCTCACTTGGGTGAGCGTGGTGCTGACAACACCAAGTCAAGGGTTAAAATCCCCTTACCGGTCATCTTTTAAAAAAAAAAGAAAGAAAGAAACAGAGGTGCTTATGCAAGGGAATAAAGAGATCAAATATGCTTATTTGTTTGTTTTACGATAACTAGGTCTTTGTGTGCGGAGAAAAAACAAAACCAAACATTCCTAGATTCCTTAGCTAGATTTCCTGGGCTTGAACTCAGGCTCTGCTGCTCACTAGCTGTGATCACTTCTCTGCATCCGTCTCCTTGTCTGTAAAATGGGGCTCAAAATGCTACTTACTTGATAGTGTCATGAGGATAAAAATGAGCTAATATCAGGGCATTTCAAAAAGCTTGTGGGAAAATGGAATTGAAAGATAATACGAGTCTTTCCATGAACTTTTTGAAGTACTATCGTATATGCGAAGAACTTAAAACGCTGCCTATACATGTTAGCTCTTGTCACGATTACTTAAGTATTTTTCATGGACCTACTATATAGCATTATTACTTTCTGCCTATAAGTGGCTGATTTTGTGTCGTATTTCATTGCCTTCACTTCAGGCTTAAATGGCAGACTTCTGTTTTTGAATAAATGAGCCCTGGCAAAATTCAAAACTATTTAAGTAATGCTTATATAACATTTATTTCAGAAAACATAGGCATTCACATTGTGCCCCATACTAGGTATTACAAATGCTCTTTTTGCCTCCAGTTCAGAAGTGGATCTTGAACTGCCCAAAAGATTGAGGACCTGACACTAAGAATGGCTTTGTGGAGATATAAAAACATGATGAAAGTTGCTTTCAGGAGAGTAAAAAATTACTTAATAAGAAAAAATCTTATGATAATCTCAAATATAGCATAAGCAAGTAATAAATATCCTGAGTAATATTGTATTCTGATCTACAAGAATCAGCTGCTCAAGCCTTTTTATCATTTTAGCAATACAGGAACTCACAAATACCTGTTGGGAAAATAGAATAATTTAATCAGGCCCCCTTGCCTGCCAACCACTTGGGGGTGGTGCAGCACATTCTCTGTAAATAAGTTGTGTGCAGGTGGAGTTAGTGCGCTTGCATGGCACCACGAGCTGGCTGGTATCTGCCTCAGGTGGCCACCACATACAGCCATGCTCTCCAACCTACGGCTTCCTAGGACCTCTTTGCCGGTTACCTAGCTCATAGACCTGCAGAAAGGACTTGTACATAAATCATAGGTTACAGAAGGCACTCTACGCTTAAGCAACAGCGTGAGCAAAGGCACTGAGGTCTCAGGCCTCAATAAATTTTTGTTAAGTTTCATCATTGCATACCAAAGGCTGTCCTCACGCTGAGACTCTTGCATACTTTCATTCTCTCTGGACTGCTTCCTGGACACAATTCATGCAATCTCCCCTGACACCCTCCAGGCCAAGTGAAGGGTTGCTCCTGTTTCCATGGTTCCCTGTCCACCCCTCTATCAGGGCACTTATGACACACCTCCATTTACTTTACTTCTTTGCCCTGATGCCCTCATCCCCACGTTCTGATCTCCTTGAGAGAACAGGGGCTGCGCTCATCAGCGTTATCTTTAGCCTGAGCAGCTGGAGTATTCGTCTGGCAAAAGCCTACTCGTTCTTCCAGGTTGGGCTTGAATGTCACGTTCCCCACGCACCCATGGCCCTTCCTACCGCCCTACACACACACAAAATACGGGACACAATGTCTGTGTTTGAGTCATCTCTCTGACCCTGGGGCCTGGCATGTACTGAGCGCTCAATAAATGCTCGCGGGATGAATGGAAACATTCCGATGCAGGGCGGCCTCTCCCGCAGGCTTTTCCTCACAACGAGCTCCACCTTTTCCTAGGTAGCACGCAGGGGCAGGGGCTTCGGCGGTGATCCCGGGCGACCCCCACCCCACCCCTCCAGAGCCAGCCGGGGCCTCCCCATCCGCCCACCAGCCGCTGGGCGCCCATCCCCACGCCCACATCCCACACCACGCAACATCGCCCTAGCACCTCTCGGGGAGTCGCCCCGCGGGCTGCGCCGCCTGCGATTGGCTTAACGCGGCATAGCGCCATCTCGGCCTACCGCGCGGCGCGCGCCCTCATTGGCCAGCGGCGGCGGTGGGCGGGGCCGGAACGCTGGGCGCGCGGGACCGGGCGGCTCGCCAGTGGAGACC
>NW_007726118.1:1724344-1809360 GCF_000696425.1 Galeopterus variegatus | reverse complement strand
CCGCCCGGTGGTCCCTCGCTGGGGCCGAGCCCGCCCCGGCCGCTGAGGCTCTCTGGAGCGCGCGGCGAGGGAGGGACGCGGCGGTTACTCTGGATACTGCCCGAGCGCCGCGCTGGGGAGGGCCGCCGCCGCCCGCCAGGGATGCTGGGGAGGAGGCCGTCGGGAGCCGCCGCCGCCGCCTGAGGGAGGCCCTCCAGAGACCGCCATTCACCGGGGAAGCGAAGTCGCGGATTGGCAGGTTCGGGGCTGGTGAATCGGGGCCACCGAGGAGGAGTCTCGAGGCCGTGGCTGCGCTGCCCGGCCCTGGGCCGCGCTCTCGACTCCGAGACCATCTTCGGTGGGAGAAGGCGGCCCGGGCTGCGCGGTGTCGCCGTCCCGGGGGATAGGAGGACTTTCTTGCGCTGCCGGCTGTAGGCGGCGGCCCCTGTCGCAAGAGGCGAGGCCGCCTTTTTCCCCAGCGCCGAGGGAGTCCTCTCTCCCGCCCCCATCCCCTTCTGAAAGGGCACCTGCTGCTCGTGAGAGGAGAGATTGTACAGCACGACGAGCCGACGCCAGGACACACGACAGCATCCGCACCGCCGCCCGCAGGAAATCCCATCAGGGAAAAAAATAAAAAAGGAATTTATGGATTGCCTGAAAGAGGAGGAGCTTTTGGAGCAGACGTTTTAAAAGTACTGCTTTCTACGTTCTGTACAACGTTACCCCCTCAGAGACTTTTATACTAACTTAGTACGATTTTTGGAATCGGTCTGATCTGACTCGCAATCCTGTGCCAGTGTTTGCTGGAGTTTGGCCGGTTTCCTGTTCTCCTTTTGGTACCACGTTCCGGGGAGAACTTCTGATCATCAAAACCCTACAGAAGGAAAGAAGGGAATTTCAACCTTGACCGGTGCCACCAAAGAAGCCTTTGAACCATGTGGACTTTTCTTGGCATTGCCACTTTCACCTATTTTTATAAGAAATGCGGGGACTTCATGACTTTGGCCAACAAGGAGGTCCTGTTGTGCGTGCTGGTGTTCCTGTCGCTGGGCCTGGTGCTGTCCTACCGCTGTCGCTACCGAAACGGGGGCCTCGTTGGGCGCCCCCAAAGCGGCTCCCAATTTGGGATCTTCTCGGATATCCTCTCAGCTTTGCCTTTCATTGGCTTCTTCTGGGCCAAGACCCCCCCAGGATCAGAAAATAAAGAGCAGCTCGAGTCCAGGAGGGTAGGTTGTTTTCCAAGTGGGCGAATGAATGAGTGTCTTATTTTAAAATTAGGGTTGGGGTCACGCACATATAAATTTTCTTCTTTAGAGGGCAAAAGGTGGCAGTTTAGATACTCTGGTATAAATTCTCATTTAGTTGGATTTTTTTAAAGCTCTTCTTGACTGTGCCTTGGCTACGTCCTTGACATTCTTAGGAATGATTGAAAACAGTTCTTTCATTTAGCGTTGGTTGAGCTTCAGATGGAGGTTGGATATGGATTTGATTATGAAAGGTGAAATGAAATGTTAGAATTTCATTTTTAAGGAGGACAAAATCACTTTCTGTGATGAAAGAAATGTTTATTTATATCCCTGGGTAAGGACTGTATTTGTACCTGGGAAGAAAGAAAGAAAAGTGCTGCAGGTAAGTCCCCTGCTTATAAGAAGTGACAGCTGACTGGGGAAGGTGACAGAACACTTTGAAAAGCAGGCAGAGTAAAAGTGCTCTACATTTTAAAGTCCTGGGCAAAAAGCCTTCCTTCTCCCACATCACTGGAACATTGAGTAAATTAGTGTGGCAGTGTCCTCAGTCTAAGGAATATCTGAGTGATGCCCACAGTGTAGTGTTGTTTCTAAATCAAGGGCCAGGTCTTCAAATGTATGTGAGGTTATGATTGCTGCAAAGGGAGCAGAGGAGGCCAGTGGTAGGAGACAAGGGGGAAGAGGTTGTTTTAGGGCTTGCTGGCCATGAGTGTTTGGACTTTTTCCCAAGAGCACTGGAGGATTTTAAGCATGGCAGTAACAACGTTTGATTTTTACTTTTGAAAAAGAACATTCCAGTTCCTGAATGGAGAATGGGTTGTAGGGATACAAGGATGGAAATGGGTATATCAGGCAAGAGACTATAGCAGTAGAACCAGCAAGGGATGATAGTGGCTTGGAATTAGGGTGAGTGACCTACAAATTAATGTAGAGTTCTGGATCTGCATTATTTTACCATATCTGCAGTATGGATTAGCAAGGTTTATAGAAGAAAGGGTATTGGTTTAGAATTTTTGATCCACCCCTTCCTCCTGTGAGACCTTTGGCAAATTGCTTAACTTTTGTGAAAATCAGTTACCTCTTCTGTTAGATGGGAATGGTACCACCTTTGCTGGAGGTTAGGGAATTAAATGATTTAATATTTGCAAAATGCCTGTTTCATAACTGTCTAATAAATAGTAGCTATTAATATTAATCTAAAGGTAGTATACTTCTGTTAGGAGTCTTTTGAGTAGTGCTGAATTCAGTGGCATGGTGAGTTTGGGTTGGGGAAATGGAAAAGGAGGGAGAGGGAATCCTTAATTTTCTATTTGAAATCTGTATTGTCCGAGATAACTTTCTTCAGGATCACTGAGCGCTAGTCCAGGCAGCTGGAATACTGTTACTGTCATCGTGCTCTGCAGAGAAATTATGGAGTAGGAAAATTGGATTACTAGCAGTCAGTATTGGTTCCAATTTGTGAATGCCTCAGGCTTTCTCCTTATTCGTCAGAAACCAAGGATTTGTTAGACTGTGATCTACTAAGTTCCCATTAGTACTTCCTCTACTGATCAGGCTCTGAAAGACTTGATTTCCTTCAAAGCTCCTCTTTGATTAGGAACATTACTACACTGTGGGCATTACCTAATTGGGGGTGTGTGTGTTTAACAGAAAAAACTTAGCCATTTCTTATTACTTTTTCTTTCTAAGATGACAAAAGGGGCTTGTCTTGCTCCCAGAACAGTAATTTAAATATAGTCAGTTGTTCTGGTCATTAAGAAATTCTGATGGGAAGAATAGACACTATTGTCTTTTCCCCTGGTGATGGACAGAAAAGTATTTCTCTAATGGAAATTATAAAAAATGGAATGGACAAGTCCTCAGTCCATTATAGAGGTAAAAATGCTGGGTGAGTATTAGAATCAAAGAGCATTAAAGTCCTAAAGGATTTTGAGCTTCCTCCTTCCTTTTTTACTGAGTTTTTATTAAAACCCCTTCAAATGGCATTTAGTCTTAAGGTAGATGGTTTCTTGCAATTCTGTAAATGAAATGTTTTCAAGTTTGTGAATCCACCTACCAAGAACAAATAATTATTACAAGATTGAATTGTTCATTTAAAAAAACAAGCACTGTTATTTGTGATTGGGCATGTCTCTTAAGACAAGACTTTGCATTTTATGATCAAAGTTAAAGTTTTTGCCATCAGTCAACTAGTGATAGGTTTAATGTTAGTCCTTGTTCCTAAATTGGGGGACCAATTAGGACTACGTTCTCTTGGAATATCAGGATATGGAAAAAAGAAGGGATAAATTAAATATGTGCTTATATGAGGGTATTTCAAAAAGTTTGTAGAAAACGGAATTAGAAGATAACAAATCTTTTCATAAACTTTTTGAAGACACCTCTATATTAAGGACTAAAATTGAGAACAAGTCAAATCCCAAGGGGTGGTATGATTTATTTTGTTCTTTTATAATTTTATTTATTTAATCTTCAATTAATAGATTAGTAGCCAGGATCTGACCATCTTTTTATTATATAGAAGTGATTTTAGATTAGGATAAGTTTTTCAAATGAAAATTCAGAAGGAGAAAATAACGATGAAGAGAGGAAATATCTAGAAGGTGCTGCATAGTTTGCAACATGAAGTCAAATCAGAAATTATAAGTGATTTGCATCTGGTAGATGCTCAGTATATAGTTGAAGAATTGAGTAATTAATGATAGAATTTGTTCTACAGTAAGGCTTTGAAGCCCCTTATAAGCATTTGTTATCTTTGGCCTTGTGTGGATTTCTAAGTATATATAGCACTTTTTAAATACCATGCTTGGGAAAAGGAATATTTATTTATTTATAAATTGGATAATGTACATTTTTATTTAACCAATATTTACTTAACAGTTCATTTTTTTTTTTGTTTTTTTAGGCAGCTGGCCGGTACCTTAACAGTTCATTTGGTTTGATAATGTTTGGGGTCTAGCTTTTGCCGAAGATGCAGTAGTCCATTGTGTCTATGTAGTAGTAGCATGATTTAAGGCTAATAAATTTTGGAATCGTAATTTACTTTTTTTAAAAACAGCACAGAAAAGGAACCAATATTTCAGAAACAACCTTAATAGGAGCAGCTGCCTCTACATCAATATCTTCTCAAAATGATCCAGAAGTTGTCATCGTGGGATCTGGTATACTTGGCTCTGCTTTGGCAGCAGTGCTTTCCAGAGATGGAAGAAAGGTGACGGTAATTGAGAGAGATTTAAAAGAGCCTGACAGAATAGTTGGAGAATATCTGCAGCCAGGTGGTTATCGTGTTCTTGGAGACCTTGGTCTTGGAGGTGCGTTCATATTGATATTCTGGGGGGTTGTGGAGTTCTGTGGTATAAGCCAGTACTCTTCATTTTAGACTATCCTATAACTAGTAAGAAGGTATTCAATTTTATTTCCACTTATAAATTTATTATGCTCATTTACCAACAAATTTGCATGAAAATGAGAGCAGAGGAGTAAATAAGCATTTAATAGTATGAGGAGATAAGAATTAGACTTAATGAGATTTAATGAAATGGCTAAAAAATTGTAATGATCGAAATTATGGACTGGAAAACTCCTAGAGTAACGGCTTTAAATTTAGTGAAAGAGGAAGGGAACTGTCATTTATAGATAGTATATTATGTACCAGTTACAGTGTTTATTACCTAGAATCTCCTATTTAAGCATTATTTATTCAACCAGTGCTTTTTATGCACCAACTGTTCATTTAGGAAATATTTATTCACTGCCTAGTTTGCATGAGGTGCTATACTGGGTACCAAGTATATACTGGTAAACAAGACAGTAAACTGTTTTCTTGAGAAATGGAGTACAAAATATATCCAAGCTGTGAGGTGAGAAACAGCTTGCTTGGTGTAGGAAGTATGATGTATTAATTAAAAGCATTGATTCTGGAACTAGATTGCCTGGGTTTGAATACCTGCTCTGGCACTTAAAAGCTGTCTTACCCTGGCTAGGTAACCAGCCTTAACCTAAGTTACTTAACCTTTTGTGTATCAGTGCCCTTATCTGTAAAATGTAGGCATAATAAGAGTCCCAGACTGATATGTTATTATGAGGATTAAATTAATTCATACACATAAAACATTCAGAATAGTGCTGGGCTTGTAGGGCACTATATAAATGTTTGTTATTTCATATAAGGAACTGAAAAGGGAACCTGTACAGCTAGAATGTAGTGGGTGATGGGGAAAGAGTGGCTTGAGGTTAAGGTTGGAGAGGTATGCAGCAAGCAAGATCATGCAGGGCTTTGTAGGCAGTGGAGCAGGAGTGTGACATTTATACATCTAAAATTCAAACCTTTGGGGCTGGCCGCTTAGCTCAGTTGGTAGAGCATGGTGGTAACAATACCAAGGTCAAGGGTTCAGATTCCCTTACCAGACAGCTGCAAAAAAAAAAAAAAAAAAAAAAATTTAGACCTTTAACAGCTATTCATAGTAACATATACATTTTATATCCTGACCCAGTACATAATACATATATTGATCTGACTGAAATTTGATTTATTTTACTTTTTAAATACTTGTCATGATTTCACCTGATTATACAATTCAAAGTTCATTTCATAATTCACTATTGGGTCACACCCAGCCATTTGTAGAATGCTACTTAAAAAGAATACGTAGATATAGTAAGTATGGAGAATAGACTATAAGGTTGTGGTGGTGTTGTAGCAAAAGTCAATTCTAGGAGTTTAGTAGGGACTTATTGCTAAGTCCAAATTACAGGTGATGTGGTTTGGACTAGTATGGTAGCAGAGGAGATTTTAAAAAGTGACAGATTTATGATCAAATTAAGAGACAGAAATGGCGTGACTTACCAAGGGATTGCTGTGAGATATGAGGAAGAGGGTGATATTAAAAGTGATTCCTAGGTTTTGGCTTGGGCAGCTGGTATCATTTGCTGATAAGATGACCTGGAGAGGAACCAGGTGTAGGGGGAAACATGCGGGTGGGGAAGACTTACCGAGATAAAGTGGAGATGGTCCAGTTGAATATATGAATCTAGAGTGCAGAGAAGTGGTTTGGGCTGGCTGGAGTTATAAATTTTAGAGCTGTCAGCATATATTTGGGTACTTAAAAGCCATGGCAATGATTGAGACCATATAAGGAGAATATAGGGAGATAAGAGAAGACAGAATAACTAAGTCCTGGGAAACTCTGATATTTAGAGATTGTGGAGAAAAGAAGCATGCAAAAGAGACTGAGAGAGTAATAGTAGAAAGCCGGAAGTCTTTGGTGTTACTTAATGCAAGAAAGGAGAATGTTTCTAGTAGGAGGGAATAGGTATGTGTCAAGAAAGGAAAGGACAGCTACGCCATAGTTTGCTAATGAAGGATCAGGTAAGATGAGTATAGAAAAATGACCATTGGATATGACAATTTGGAGGTTGTTTGTGACATTGACAAGATGTTTCAGGGGAATTGTGAAGATAAAACCTAGACTGAAGTGAGTTGGAGATTTAAACATTTGAGACTGAAAACTATTCTTGAGAAGTTTTTATGACAAATCAGAAATAGGGCAGTAGTGGATGGGGATGTGAGGACAAAGGAGGTGTATTTTGACACTAAAATATGTTTGTATGGTGAATGGAGATGATAAAGTAGATAGGAATAAACTGGTGATGCAAGAGATGGAGGAGGTGACTAAAGGAATGACGTTAATTAATTGATTTATTTAAGGAATATTTATTAAGCATTGACCATATGGTAGGTTCTGCTGTAGATGCTGAGGCTACACTAGTGAACAAAACACAAAAATTCCAGCCTTCATAGAGCACACATTCTAGCAGGTAGTAGGGGGGAGGGTGATAAAAAATGTAAGAGTATATGGAGTATATGAGGGTACTTCAGAAAGTTCATGGAAAAATAGAATGAAAAGATAATACGAATCTTTCCATGAGCTTTTTGAAGTATCTTCATATATGATGGTTAAAAGGGGTATAGAGAAAAGGGGAATAGTGAGTTGGGGGTGGGTGGGTGTAATTTTAAATAGTGTGGTTCGGGAAAGAAAGCCCTTACCAAGAAGATGACATTTGAGTAAAGGACTGAAGGAGGTGAGTTAGTGAGCCCTATGGATATCTATCGGGTGAAAAAGAATTCCAGGCAGAGGGAGTGTCAACTGGAAAAGCTCTCTGGGAAGAGCTAGGCTGGTGTGTTTGAAGAATGGGGGGTGGAGAATAGTGTTGATTGGAGTGGTGTGAGTGAATGGGAGTTCAGCTAGAGAAGAGGTCAGATTGATAATGGGGATTCCACAGGACTGCATAGCCCACTGTAAGGATAAGGCTTTTATGTCATAGGCAAGCCATTGGAGAATTTTAAGAAGAGCAGTTATTAAATCTCACATTTTAGAAGTATGATTAAAAGTATTATTCAAGGGCCGGCCCGGTGGCGCACTGCTACAGTACGCCGCTTGGGAGTGCGGTGGCGCTCTCTTGGTAAGGGCTTTCTTTCCCGAACCACACTATTTAAAATTACACCTCTTGGTAAGGGCTTTCTTTCCCGAACCACACTATTTAAAATTACACCTCTTGGTAAGGGCTTTCTTTCCCGAACCACACTATTTAAAATTACACCTCTTGGTAAGGGCTTTCTTTCCCGAACCACACTATTTAAAATTACACCTCTTGGTAAGGGCTTTCTTTCCCGAACCACACTATTTAAAATTACACCTGCGGTCCGTTGCCGGACATGAAAAAAAAAAAGACAAAAAGGAAAAAAAAAAAGTATTATTCAAAAATATTCTCATTATTGTGTGGAAAATGGAACAGATAAAATGGCAAGGCCAGAAGCAGGGATATCTGTTAGGAGGTTATTGGAGAATCATTGAGAACTGATGGTTTGGAACAGGGTTGTAGCAGTATAGGTGTGGGAAGTGGTCACATTCTGAAAATATATTTTGAAGGAAGAGTCAGTAGGACTTGCTGATGGATCCGATGTTAGCTCTGAGAGAAAGAGAGGAGTCATAGTATTTAAATGAGACTATAAGCTGTTACCAAGAAGAGGCCCAGGACTGAAGCCTGAGATACTCTAAAGTATAGAGATCAGTGAAGTGAGGGGAGCCAAAAAAAGGGACTGAGAAGGAGCAGTCAGGAGGAAAAGCATAAGAGCGCAGGAACCCAGTGGAGAGAGTGCTTTATGAAGAAGGGAAGTTCCATGTCTGTTCTTTCAGGTTCTCTAACCACCACCTTGCATGAGAGGTTGGCTTGAGGCAGACATGACAACATCCAGAGACAGGATTTTGAAATTGGAAATGCTATCAAACTAATGGCTGGACACAATCATTTAGAGATCGAGCCTTGGGACATCTCTATGGTTGTGGCGACCAGCCTCAGTGGATTTGTATATAGTTCATGCAAGGGTGAGGAGAGTCTCTAAAGTACTGTGGCCGGTGTTCCTTTATTATTACTAATACGAGTCCGTTTTGAACATTTACTATGTCACTAATTTCCCTTCAGGTCTGATGAGATATGTATAATAGAAACAATTGGAATAGTTACTTTTCGATTATGGACTTTTTAATATAATGTGGATTGAATGTGGGTTTTAATTAGTGAACTGATTGCCCTGTGGCTTAAGTTTAATATCTAGAACTCTGTAATTAATATAATTTAAATTCTATATCTTTATAATTAGTTTCAGTATCAGTGGGAAGAGGAGTGGTGCTCATTTTCTTTAGGATTATCATGGCTTTTCTTGGCCTTTTTGTTTTTCTATATATAATTTAGAAGCAGGTTTTCAAATTCCATGGGGAAAAAAAACCCTGTCAAGATTATGATTAGAATGGCATTGAATCTATAGCATTTGGGGAAAATTGACATCTTTCAGATTGGGATTTCCTACCCATGAATGTGGTATACTATATTAGGTCTTTCATGTTTTTAAATATAAATACATTTCATAAATCTCATGTGTCTTTTGTTGTATTAATTCCTAGAACTCTGGTTTAAATTTGGCTTTCATAATAAATGTTACCCATTTTATTGTGCACATTCCTCAGTTTGAGATTCAGACTTCATACTAGCTCATGGAACAAATTATGTTTGGATTTCTTATGGATGACTTCACCCATAGCTTGTGGTGGGTGGCTTACTTCCATGCCTTAGTTCAGGGCAGTGAATTGGGTTTTCCTGGTCTCTGTGGTGTTGAGTTTCAGTGTCCCTAGCACATAGGGGCCTTTACCTCCCATCCAGGAGTGGCCCGTAAAATTATAGCCCTTTAGGCTTGTGGTTCTGATACTTCTATGCTGTTGCCTTTACAACTTGCTCGCTGGTTTGACTTTGAAGTTGCTCCTCATTTTTAGCATGTGAGGTTTTTTTTGTTTGTTTGTTTGTTTTACTTTTTAGCTTGCCTTTACATAAAAAACAATTCTATATATTTTAATGTGGAAGAGGGTTTTCCATATCAGTTTATCTGCTGTGTGTTGTCTATCATCATAAATATGGAGCTTTATGATTAATGGATAGTGATAACTCTATCCATTACTGGCTTCAAAGTTATTAAATATCTAATATTCACAAAGCATGGATTTTCATTGAGATTTAGCATTCTGTCTTGCTGCCTACTTAAGAAAGTGAAAGTGTCCGAAGTCTCATATTTAATTTCATCAATAAAATTGATATAAGGACAGATGTTTTAAGAAGTCTTAAATTAGACCTTATTTATATACTTGTCTTTAGATAGTTTATCCAAGGAAAAATTCTACTATGCTACTATACTTTTTTGATTTTTCTGGTGTACAAAATGGTCAGTTTTAACATTTAAAGTACCCCTATAATAGTTATGGGTTGAGAAAAACAAGTTGTCTTAGTAGCTGGACACAACATTATAAAAATACTAGGTGGGCTCCAAACATTTAGGTCAGTAAAGATTGGCAATTTGCTGAGTTCCAAATTGAATACACTGCTAATGGCAGCTTTTAGGATATTTGTCCATTTTAAACTTGGTAGGATTGTGACATCTCATTTCATGTTGCATTTTCTTGCTTGTCTTTCTGAAGTGAAATAGAATTACAGACCTGAATTATTTTTAAGTGTGACTATCCTTAAATAATAGTATGGATTTGCTAAAACTGCCATTGTCTCCCAGAAGGATTAAGATTTCTGAAATAGTTATATTAATTGTCCAGTTCTCCAAATGCTATCATAGTTTTATGAAGGCAGAAACTCATTTTTGATGTCTCTATGTCCTTCTTGGTGCCTAGTATAACTCTGGACATATTAACAAAATTGATTTTTTTGAACTGTGTTTTGCAGATACAGTGGAAGATCTTGATGCCCAGGTTGTAAATGGCTACATAATCCATGATCAAGAAAGCAAATCAGAGGTTCAAATTCCTTACCCTTTGTCAGAAAACAACGAAATACAGAGTGGAAGAGCTTTTCATCATGGAAGATTCATCATGAGTCTTCGAAAAGCAGCTATGGCAGAGCCCAAGTAAGACTACAGCTTCAAATATATAATGTTAGAGAAAGAATTAACACATTTAAATTTGGCCTTTGTACAAATATTTCATAAATTTCATAAATGTTTTGGGCATAGGCTAGAACATAGGTATACTAAAATGAACCATAAGTTAGAAGAGTATTGGATCTTCAGTATCTTTGATAAGAATATCATATAAAGTATTTTCCTTTGAATGACATAGAACTATAGAGAATTTTCCTTCAACTAAATAAATTATGTGATTTTTCTGTGCTTGGAATTTAGAGGATGTAAGTTATAAGTAAGGCATAAGTCTATGTGTTGCCCATTCGGGAGACTGGGTTTATACTTATGATATCTTCTATTAAAAGTCAAGACAGAGGACTGCAAGGGAAAATTCCTGTTCCATTCTTACTAAAGACCTAGTCTGACAGGACTGGCTTCTCCTCTTGATCATTAACTTATATTTGCCTGTAGCTTTAAACACTATAACTGAGGAAGTTTTAAACATGAGAACCCTCATGTGATTGGTATAGACTTTACTGTTAACAAAGCAACTGAAGAAATGGACTTATTCCTAAAACTGAAAGGACTTGATATCCATGGAAGTACAATATGTTTATTGCAGAAAAATGGGAAAATACTCCAAAATATAAGGATGATTGTAAAAATTATCTATGATCTTTCTGACTAGAAATAACTACTCTTAATAATTTGGTGGATAAGCTCCAATTCATTTTTCCCCTCTGTTACGAATGTGTGTAGGTATGTAAAGTCTCTCTGCATGTATTTTATTTTTAATGAATTGAGATAAAAATTTAATGTTACTTTAAAAAATATTTTTAAAATCATTACATTAGTAATATGTGTTCAGTGTTGATAAATTTGAAATTAAAAGCCATACATAATTCTAAAACTGATTAATGATGTTTTTGCTTTTCGTCATTTCAGACCTTTTTCAATGCACATGTATGTGCACACACATGTCCAGTTTACATGGGTAAACTGGAGATAAGGAATAAGGAATTTATCATATCTAATTTAAATTGCTCATGTGCTACTATAGAAATTTATTTCTGTTTATTTGTCATTTAGTACAAAGTTTATT
The DNA here is from genome assembly GCF_000696425.1 of Galeopterus variegatus. NCBI lineage: Eukaryota > Metazoa > Chordata > Mammalia > Dermoptera > Cynocephalidae > Galeopterus > Galeopterus variegatus. The sequence continues at coordinate 1,797,578 of NW_007726118.1, read as the reverse complement.
GAAGGTGTTGTGCTACAGTTACTAGAGGAAGATGATGCTGTGATGGGAGTTCAGTACAGGGATAAAGAAACTGGAGATATAAAGGTGAGATTTATCAAATGTCATCTCCTCCTAAGAGATGTTTTTCCTTCTTTTTCTCTTACCCTTTAAGAAAGTAGGCTCACCAACTTATTATTTTTGTGTGCACTGAGTTCTGAGTCCTATGCAACAGGATGGATTTCAGATTGCAACACATTGCTCTTTAGAGCACCTCAGAGTGCTATGTAAATAACTTTTTAAACAAACACCACTACATTAACAGTACTAAAAACTGAAACGAAAAATACACATTATCAGAGAAGCAGAGTGGAACTGGAAGGGGGAAAAAAGGAAGGATTCAACTGAACTGATTAGGATAAGAGTAATCACTTAAATCAGAAAGGCAAAAATAGAATCTCTTTTTATTTAATGATTCAGGCTTATTTATTTGAAAAATTTTGTTACAGTAAAAAACATAAATTTACTCTCAACAATTTATAAGTATATGGTATAATATTGTAACTATATGCACATTGTTGTACAACAGTAGGCAGAAGTAGGAGAATCTTTGGGGAAATAACAGAATAAGATAGTTTCTAGTAAATGCTCATGTTGGTATAGTAAAAACTGATCCTGGGCTTCTCCATAGGGTCACCATTTCCAAGAAATTTTACTCTAATGAGGGCGATAGCAAAGTTTTCTCTCCTCTAGTGTAATAATGTAAATACATACAGACCTTTGTACTTACAGGCCTTTGTACAAAAATTCTTCTAAGCCCTAGCCACTAATTAGAAGGCACTAGTGCATTGTTGATAATACCAAGGTCAAAGGTTTGGATCCTCATACAGCCACCAAAAAAACCCAAAAAACAAATGTCTGCAAAAGCACTATATGAAGTTAAAAAATTCTCATATAAAAGAATCTGGCTAGGCCTTGGATTTTTTTTTTTTCTCTTCAATTTTATGGGGTACAGTGTGTTGTTTCAATTCATGCATATACTGTACAATGATTCACTTAGGGTAGATAGCATAGTTTTGTACTTGTTAGTCCACCCCTTCTTCTTCCTTCCACTGCACTCCCTTCCCAGCCTCTGGTAGCCATCATTCTACTTTCTACTTCTTTGAGAGACCATGTGGTATTTGTCTTTCTGTGCTTATTTTGATTTCTTGCTGTTTATTTTTAGTATGTCTCTTATAAGTGTTTGTATTATGGTGTGCATGAGGCTTACAAAAAATGTTATTGTTATTTTAGACTAATAACTTATTTCTGATATCTACCTAAGAAAAAAGAATCAAAGCCAACTCTATACTTTGGTGTTATTCCCCCCCCCCCCACTTTTTGACATTTTGTTGTTTTAAGTTACATTTTTTAATATTGTCTATCTGATATGGTTTTTGTATTTTTGTTATCTCATTAGGTAAGGACGTAAGTGGTTTTTTCATCCCTCCCTTATGACAGTGGAGTATTCTGAGATTGTGTATGAACTTACTTTCACTAATGAGTTATGTACCTTCAAATGTTTTCTTGCTGCTCCTTAGCATTGTGTTCTTTCAGATGGAAGAATTCCCGTTAGCATTTCTTGTAAGGCAGGTCTAGTGTTGGTGAATTCCCTTAGCTTTTGTTTGTCTGGGACAGAATTTATTTCTCCTTCATATTTGGAGGTTAGTTTTGCTTGATAGAGGATTCTTGGCTGACAGTCTTTTTCCTTTAGCATTCATTCTGAATATATCATCCCATTCTCTTCTGGCATGTAGGATTTCTACTGAGAAATCTGCTGAGAGATGTATTGGGACTCTGTTGAATGTTATGTGTTTCTTTTCTCTAGCCTTCAGTATCCTTTTTTTGTCTTTGACTTTTGATAATTTGATAACAATGTGCCTTGGGGTGTTCCTCTTTGGATTGAATTTGATTAGCAACCTCCGAGCTTCCTGTACCTGGATGCTGTCATATTTCTCAATGCTTAGGAAATTTTCAGCCATTATTTCCTTTAATATGTTTTATACATCTCTTCCTTTTTCTTCTCCTTTGGGTATGCCAATTATGTGGAGGTTATTTCACTTGAGGAGTCCCATATTTGCTGTATTTCTCTTTCGTTTTTTTCTTATTCTTTTTTCTTTTTGCTCCTCTGGTTTGATAATTTCATAAGTTTTCTCTTTGAGCTCACTGATTCTTTCCTCAGTTTGGTTAAGTCTGCTGTTGGAGCTTTCTATCAAGTTTTTCAGTTCAGATAATATATTCTTTTTTTTCTAGAATTTCTATGTATTTTTAAAAATTTATTCAATTTTCTGGTCAAGTTTCTCATTCTTCTCCTGGATTGTTTTCTAGATACTTAATTTTCTGTCTGTATTTTCTTGTAAATCCCTGAACATCCTTAAGAAGGTTATTCTGGATTCTGTCAGACATTTCATAAATGCACTGTTCCTCTGGTGCTTAGTTTGTTACTTTTGATCGTGTCATATTTCTGTTTTTTCTTGATCTTTGTTGGATTATTATCTACCACCACCACTTATACTCTGCACTGGAACTAATTTGTTGTCCTTTGCCTAATTTCAAAATTGGGGGAACTTACTGTGGGGACCAGCACTTGAGTCCTGTGGTTTAGCTAAATTGCTGCTTTATTACTCATTGTCTGGGGAAGACTTTTTGTGTGACTCAGGTTTTAATTGTTGGCCTTTTAGTTACTTCCTGGTCTTGTGAGGTCAGATACACCTGGACTGTGTGGAAATTCAGGCCCAGGACTGAGTCTTCCCGGCAAACTGCACCCCCTTGAGTTCTGTCTCTCACTTGTGCATTATTTTAAGCCCATATAACAGTTTCTTCAATGGCATTATCTTCAGCTACCCTTTATAATGTTATCTGATTATATATTTAAATCTGTTCATGCACACTTAAAAAGAATGGTCTTTTTAATGTGTATTTCTAACCACTTAGCTGAATATTTTATATCTTTGTTATAGGAACTCCATGCTCCATTGACTGTTGTTGCAGATGGGCTTTTCTCCAAGTTCAGGAAAAACCTGGTCTCCAGTAAAGTTTCTGTTTCATCTCATTTTGTTGGCTTTCTTATGAAGGTACTGTAGGAGTACAATTATAGTAAAATAAAAGCAACTTGAAATTTGAAAATTATTAAATTTTATTATTCTATTTTTTTAGAATGCACCACAGTTTAAAGCAAATCATGCTGAGCTTATTTTAGTTGATCCAAGTCCAGTTCTCATCTACCAGATTTCATCCAATGAAACTCGAGTACTTGTTGATGTTCGAGGAGAAATGCCAAGGAATTTGAGAGAATACATGGTTGAAAAAATTTATCCACAAATACCTGGTAAGAGAGAGGATTTCACTCTTATTGTAATTTGTAGTCTGAAAGCAAATCTCACAAAAGGCTCTTCGTTTCCAGTTCTCACCAAAATAAGCCAGAGATAAGGATGGCGGGTGAAAAATGCAGCCAGTGAACCAAATATGCTGGAGCTGAACTATTTCAACTAGCACATAAGAAAACCAAAACAAACTCCAAATTAAAAAAAGCTTCAAAATGTTTTTGTCATATTAATAATTAATAATTAAAGCATAGTTTTCAGAATAATTATTAATATTGGGATATATAGTTTTTTTAAGATAGTCTGGACTGCAGTGTAAGTTCTCTGAATCTTGAAATATTGCTTATACTTAAATATTTTCGTGCTTGTTTTTTTGTAGTAATTATAGCTCCCATTTACTGAATGTCTACAAGGTATTTTACAAACATAATTTCATTTTATCTATACAACCACCCTGTGAGGTAGGCATTATCATTATTCCCACTTTACAGATGAGAGAACTAAGGTTCAGGAAGATTACTTAGCTTCTCTGAGAATAAATTATTAGTAGTGGTAGAGCCAGGATTACCAAGGCTGCTTGCTCATATGTGCCTGCTCCGAAATGTCTGCCCTCAGAACATGAGAGCTGTAAAGGGTCTTTAAGATCATTTTATTTTAGGCTGCTGGCCAGTATGAGGATTCAAACCCATGACCTTCATGTTATTAGGCTGCACTCTAACAAAATGACCTAACTAGCCAGACTGGGATCATTTTAGTTTCGAGTTGAACACAAAGGATTCATAGATTTTAGACATCTTTGTAAAAACACTTATTAAAAATTACCGTTTCACAAATTCACACAGTTTTTATGGTATTTGGTTTTGTTTTTCTTTTGAGAATGGGAAGATGTGGGAAAGAAATGTAAAAAATTGTTAAGAATTTTAATAAAATTGAAGGGAAACCCCAGTTGTCAATTATGGTATGATTAGAGGAATTGGAAACTGTCTTTGGTATGACCATTTTATTTAAATATTGTTTTTTTTTAAGTTTTCTAAAGTAAGTATTTAATAACAAGGTATTAATAGAAATAAAGTGAAATGAAGGTGTACATGGACAAACTTAGATTTTTAATAATGACATTTTAAACGTATGTATATATATATATGAAAACATTTCAGTACATTAAGCTTTTTTTTTTTTTTTTCTTATAGATGACTGGTGAGGGGATCTTAACCCTTGACTTGGTGTTGTCAGCACCATGCTTACTCAGTGAGCTAACTGGCCATCCCTATATGGGATCCGAACCCGTGGCCTTGGTGTTATCAGCACCACACTCTCCCGAGCCACAGGCTGGCCCAAGCTACTTTTGAAGCTTTCAGATGGGAAAATTAGTTATGTATACTTCTGAAAAGTTATTTATTACCTGATATTTTTAGCATTGTTTTTTCTTTTACTGTAGATTTTATATTTTTTTAAATACAGAGGTTAATTGGAGCAGACTGCCCTGAAATCATGGAGATAAACTATTTATAGGTTAATATTAAGTTACTGAGATTCTACTCCTTGTACAAATGGAATAGTATTGACATAGGCATTCTGCTCCTCCATTCCCAGTTTACACTGGGAACTGTATGAAAAGATTGTTCATTTTCTATACAAGTAGAAGCCCAAACCTTAAACTGGGACATATCTTAGAGAGGAGCTGATCCAACCATTTTGTTTTACACATGAAGAAACTGAAGCTCAGAGATGTAGAGCTGCCTTGTGCCTCTAAATCTGTTTCTTTTTCTAGTGTCCATACCCCTCATGCTGTTTGTGAATTGGTAGTGCATTTCATCTGATATTACCAGAATATGTTGATTACAATAAATTAAATATTAAATATGACGCCTGTCAGTTAACATTTGGAAGAGAAGTGGGTGGTTTTCTCCCTGTCTCATCTTGTCTGAATTTGCCTCATTCTTCATCTAATTTCTTTGTTCATTCAGCTGTATGTATATTTAAGTTAATTTTTTCTTAGATTCCTTAGTCATTCCTTAGCATGAATAACTAAGTGCTTAATGGATAATTTTATTAATAAAATAGACAATTCTTGGTTTATCATGAGGGATGGATGTAACAACCATAACAGATGTTTGGTAGGTATTTATTTATATTTGATAAGAAAATATGTGACAATTTGAAATTGAAATGTTACAAACTATTTATTTGGGTGGGTGGGGATTTTTGCAGATCACTTGAAAGAACCATTCCTCGAAGCCATTCAGAATTCTCGTTTGAGGTCCATGCCAGCAAGCTTCCTTCCCCCTTCACCAGTAAACAAACGAGGTACTATCTTATTGGACTTATTTTATAAAAGAGTCAATATTACAAATTATATATATGTGATTAAATTTATATTGCTGGGAATAACATGTGGGAAAGAGAATTTGGTTACTGTGGATTAACACACTAATAATAACAAAGTTAGTTTCATGATATATTTAGTTATTTAATATTGAGTATATGTAAGTCACTGTGCTAGTCATTGGGGTACAACAGTTAAAGACAGTCCTTGACCTAGAGAAGGCAATTATCTAGTTAGGATGTACACAGATAATTTCACAACGTTGTTGGTAAATTTTATCTTGATGATATCCATTGCTAGTATGTAAGAATATAATTGATTTTTGCATATTTATCTTGTGTCTTGAAACCTATTAAACTCACTTATTCTAATAGTTCATTGAAAAGATTTAAAGAAGGTGGTGTCGTGATTAGGTTTTTATTTCAGAAATGTTACTCTGACATTGTGGTGGAGTATGATTTGGAGGAAAGTTTAGACTAAAACATATTCTGAGGCTATTTAATTATTCCATGTGAATGATGAAAAAGGTGAAAAAGGTAGGGAATGGATTTGGGTAATATCTAGGATGTAGAATGCATGAAACCCAGTGATTAATTGGATATTGTAGTAAGAGAGAGTGAGACCTCTTGATAGATTCCAGGTTTCAGGCTTAGTTTTGCCAGTTAATTGCTGACATAGGAACAGGAAAGAGTTAAGTTTAGGGAATTGTGGGGAGAGGTGACATATTTGGACATATTGGGTATGAAGTGCCAGTAGGACATGTGAGTGGGGGTGTATGGAATATCATTGAAAACATGCATCTGGAGCTTAGAACAGAGGTCTGAATGAAAGCCATTGATATACTCTGGTTACTGAACATAAAGAGATTGCATCCTGCTGTAGAAACACATGCATAATAAGCCACCAACCATATAAATAAACTATCGTGCAAAGCAGACTGAAGCCATTGCCAAATTGATGTAAATAAGATGCTAATGGAACACATCCTAATTGGTGGGATTGGGAATCTTCCATGGAGGAGGAATAAACCTGGGCACAGTTTGTTTTTTTTGATGAGGTATTAGAGTAATACATAAAAATTTGAGTTAACATTTAGAGGCTGCCTTTTTACAAATTAATATGTATTAATTATATATTCTAAAATTAGTTATAAATGTAGTATTTCATGCCTTTACAGAAAAAAAATTATCCACAATTCTACCTTAACACTACCATTATGCTTATCTGTTTCTTTCACAGATATAATTAAATCAAGGCTTTGTTCGAATGTCACTCTAAAGTCACAGGTCATTAAGCAGGCTGATGGTAGATTAGGAATCTCCATCAGTAGGTACATACACTTGGAGCCAAATTGTGGCTCTTTTTGCTTCTGTAGTTTTGATTCAAGGGCTCTGATTTTCAGATAAGATTCAGTCAAGGTTTAGTCTCCTAAATTAACATCTGGTGATTTTGAGAATATAGGCCTGTATTGTCTTCTACTTAAACTACAATATGGCTGTGTATAATATTCCTAGGGCCTCCTTTCTTTCCCTTAGATCTGTATAGATATTTCTCTATAGTGTGCTGGAAGCAAATATTGCTATGAAATATCAAAGACATCTTGATTTTTTTCCATTGTAAAAGACTTGCTTTTCATGCCTGGATGCCTGTTGATTCTTTCTATTTTTTCATATTTTATTTTGAAAGTGGCCTTATAAATGCATTGATATTGTTGGACTTAACATTGTATTTGCAGGTGAGTTTCATAAGGGCAGAAAATAAACTCTTGTTCTTACTTTATCCCCAGTGCCTGGCACATATTAGGTACCCAATAAATATAGATCGAATCAATTCTTAAATTTTCTTCAACAAATTATAGTCATGATTTGTACTCTTACATTTTCACATTCTTATTTACTAGCTCACATCAATAATGTTTATAAATTATTAGTCTTTTTTTGTGTTTTGTTTTGTCTTAAGGGATGCTCCAAGATGTCATAATCTTTTTTTTTTTTTTTTAACAGTATAGTGGTCTCGGTCTTTTATTTTTTTTATATCCATTATGCCATGAATCCATAGGAAATAGGTTCTAGCAGCTCAGGCTCTTTGCCATTGGTTCTCACAAAGCATGCTTCTCTGGGTGGAGCAGGCCGGTGAACCCAGGTTCCTTTCTCTTTGGCTTCCTTCTTATCATTTTCTTTCATGCATTTTGGGAAGCTATCTTGGCTCTTAAAGTGCTTAATATGCTCAATACACACATTAATTCTTTGCAAGAATCTTACCTGTAATTTGTTTGTTTGCAACAATGCCAACAGCATGCTGGGTAACACTGTAGATTCTTCCAGTTTTGCCAAGGTAACATTTGTGGGGTGTTCCTTTTTGAACAATACTCATTCCCTTGATGTTTACAATATCACCTTGTAGATTCATGTGTCTGTGGCCAAAGGAACAACTCCATGTTTTCGAAAAGGCCTAGAGAACATGTGTCAGGTGCCTCTCCTCTTACCCTTTGTGTTAGTCATTTTGGTGAATTACTGGAAGATGGCGGTTCCAGCCAAAAGGAAGCAGAGGTCATAATCTTAATTCTCTCTCTTCACAGGTGTTCTTCTTTTGGGAGATGCATATAATATAAGGCATCCTCTCACTGGTGGGGGAATGACTGTTGCTTTTAATGATGTAAAACTATGGAGAAAACTGCTGAAGGGTATCCCTGACCTTTATGATGATGCAGCTGTTTTCCAGGTAAAAAATTAAATGTCTCAAATCTCAGTCTCAAATAAAGGTAACATCCAAAATTAAATCTCAGATTAAATGTCTCAAAATAGGTTTCTGTGGGGGCTAAGAGCAATGGGGCTCTGATGGGGAGATCTGTACTTGGGGGCCTGATGCTTCATAGTGGTTCTGAGGCAGTCTTGTTCAGGCTTAAGGAACTTGACTTGCACCTGTAAATCTTACAGAATTTCTGCGTTTATGTATTTGCATATTATGTAACACTGGATTGCCATGAGTCACTTTGCTCATAGTTAGAGTCATATAACTCATTGCTCTGAAGATGATTTTTGGGGGGTGGGGGGATGGTAAATGATAGACATAAGGCAATATTACTTATAGTCTTCAGGATAAATATCAGTTTGAAAGGATCATAAACATCAGTTTGTGCTTTTTCCTCCTTCCCATATAATAAGTGATCTTTTTCTTTTTTAGGCCAAAAAATCATTCTACTGGATGAGAAAAAGGTCTCATTCCTTTGTTGTGAATGTCCTTGCTCAGGCTCTTTATGAATTATTTTCTGCCACAGATGGTAAGTGTAGAACATTACTGAATTGCAGATTTTTAGCATAGGAAAGGAATTTAATCACAAAAAAGTTAGTGGTTAGTCCAGAAATAAAAATGTTACCTGAGTTTTCTGACTGCCAAGTTTACAGTTCGTTTTAACTCCATCCTTGAGCGAGATTTTTAGTTTCTCATCATCAGGTATCCACCACTTTGTCTGGAAGGCTATTGACTTACCTCAGATAACATTAATACAATATCTCAACATTGATAGTCATCATTTTGAAGTCCTCTGGTCCAGACCAGATAATGCATATTTCCAAATGCATAAGATTTTGATGAAAGGTCTTTCTGGCCATGCATTAAAAAGGCAATATGGTCTTTTTCTTCCTGAACACTAGTTTCAATTTCTTTTTTTTTTGTCCTTTTTGAGACCAGCCGCACCGTGCTCAGCCAGTGAGCGCTGTGAGTGCACCGGTCATCCCTATATAGGATCCGAACCCGCAGCGGGAGCGCTGCTGGCTCCCAGTGCCGCACTCTCCCGAATGCGCCATGGGCTCGGCCCTCAATTTCTTTTTAAAGTAGTATCTTATAAAATGAATATGAACTTCAAGTTTAGAGTTTCTCCCTTGTTAAAATGACAAATAGCAGAATGAATTCACTCTTTACTCATTTGAAATATTCCTGTGCTTTTGTTTTTGTTTCCATATTGTAGAGAGGTGATACATGTTAAGGAAAACATTACTTAGCAGAAGCAGTGTTAGAAATGAAGGAAAGTGTTAGAAATGGAGGAAAAGGCAACTGTGCTACCTCCTTACCACAGCAGAGTACAAATAAGTTACACTGATGGTGCATTAATGAAACTAGACTTTTAGGTTTTCAAGACTAGATATAACTCAGATCCCATTACTTGGGTATATGTGCAACAAAGCTATTTGTATGACCTGGCTGAGGCCCTAATGATCAGTGCTTTGGTGCACTGATGCAAGGTGATGAATGAAGATGATGCAATATAAATGCTTTCTGTAGCCTCTCTGTATAACCATCACTCTTGATAAAAGAAAAAACCCATTCATTGATTGTGGTTTGCCAGACAAATCTGTTGCTAAATTGGCATGGAAGGTAAATGGCTCTTTTGGCAAATAAAAAAAGCACTAAGTTTAGAGTTTTTCTAAACTTCTTTCTAAACTTTTCTAAGTTTACCTATTGCATCTTTTTTTAAAAAATTTGTTGTAAAGAAAAATCTAGGCATACCTGAAAAGAACATTGATTCTAAACTGTTAACAAGGATTGGTTATACTATGTTGTGAGTGTTTAATGAGTTACTTTGAAAACTACTAAAAAACTATACAGATATCAGGCATTATTATTAATTACTATTCACAGGTATTTTTACTTGATAATTTACAGCTTAGTTAGAGAAATGGGTTGGCATCTTAGAGAGTGGGAATTTGGTTTCTAATTTGTGTTTTTATAATAAAGAGTTTACAGAGTATTTTGCATCATTTGATAAATTTACAACAAAATCAAGGATATAACTTTTAATCAACTCTATTCTAAAACCTAAATGTTGGTAACTGTTATTAACAGAAAAAACATTCATATTACTACCCATAATGTTGATGATTATGTAATTTAAGAGAAATCCTGGTTGTTGAAATTCTAGGACTAGATATTTTAAAATCATCTGTAAGGCTTGGTATTTGTTATATCTTCATTATTTATTTATTTATTTTTTTGGATATATCATTAGCACTCTGGCATAAATGTGTGAATATTTTGATTGAGAGTAATTTTAAAATTTTATTTTAGATAATCTGCATCAACTAAGAAAAGCGTGTTTTTTTTATTTCAAACTTGGTGGAGAATGTGTTGCTGGTCCTGTTGGGCTGCTTTCTGTGTAAGTTGTTTTGATGGAACAGAGGAAACAAATATTCCAGATTTTCTTAGGACTGTTTGGCTTATGAATTATGCAAATCTTATTTCCTTACACATTTTGTAATTTTATTATTTATTAGTATCCCAATTAGAAGGTGACCCAGAGAAATGCAAAAAAGCAACATTTACTACAGTGTTTTACTTCTGGGAAACAGCATTGATTAGAAGTGGTGGTAGAGGAGGCTAAACTCCTTGATTAAAATAGAAGCTTGTTTTTTTGCCTGTGGGTTTATTCACATAATCCAATCTGTGGGAGCCATGAATAATTGGGAAATTTGAATTTAAAAATTAATTTGATGGAAGTGCCCAGGACTCATGAAACTCAGAATTAGTTTTGGCAGAGCAGACATATGTGAAACTATTCTTGCAAAAAGTCTGTGTGTTAGTCTGTTTCTGCTGCTTATAACAAAACACATGGAAGTGGGTAATTTATAAGAAAATGAAATTTATTGCTTACAGTTTCTCAGGCTAAGTCCAAAGTCCAGGGAACACATCTGGTGAAGGTCTTGGTGGTGGGCAACAGTGATGGCAGGGTATCACATTGCCAAAATGGTGGAGCAGAGAGAGATACTAACCCCCTCATTCACTCTCCTTTTAAAGCCATCAGAACCACACCCATGACTACCATTTTTAATACATTCACTCCAGCATGGTCCTACAATCTAATCACCTCTTCAAGGGCCTACCTTTCCATGAGCATAATAGGATTTCTCACCATCTTGACAGTTACAGGGGGGGATTAAGTTTTTGGGGGTACATTCAACCCAAGGCAGTCTGCAAAGTGAAATTCTTTTGAGTCATTTCTCATTCATCTATAATCTGAATGTCAGTACTTATATTTTTTGAAAAACCTAGACTCCAACAGGCTAGGCCATCTAGGTATTCAGCCAGGGATCTCAAGATTAGTGAAAGAACAGAGCTCAAAATATGTGACTTAGGTAGACTACAGTGAGAGGAGTTACTAGCTTCTCTGAAAGAGATATATATATCCTAAATTTCTTGTTTAAAAAAAAAAATTGCTCCTGTCATCATATTTAACAGACACACATAAGCTTGCAAAATTCTCTAAAATGTAAATGTGTGTTGAGCCTTATAGATAATACACAGTTGGAACCTTTTGAGTAAATTTTAATTCCTTGGTCTTACCAGTACATATTTTTTTTTTCTGTTACAGATTGTCTCCTAACCCTCTAGTTTTAATTGGACACTTCTTTGCTGTTGCAGTCTATGCCATGTATTTTTGCTTTAAATCGGAACCTTGGATTACAAAACCCCGAGCCCTTTTCAGTGGTGGTGCTGTACTGTACAAAGCATGTTCTATAATATTTCCTCTAATTTACTCAGAAATGAAATATATGGTTCATTAAACTTAAAGGGGAACCATTTGTGAATGAATGTTTGGAACTCATGAAGTCCTAAGAGAGATATTTGGAAGAGGATGAATATAGCATAGTGCTATACCACTTCTGAAGTGGAAACTCTTGGACCAAGATTGGGATTAATTTGTTTTCAAAGTTTTTTTTGTATATAAACATGTAAATATATACTTTAATTTGCAATCTAAAGTGAAAGGTAAATTAAATATGAAATTTAAAAGAAATGATGGTTACCATAAATTAGTGCTGAGGAACTACAGTTTTTCTTTTGAATTCATTATTTGGAATGAGTTGTTGGGACATGCAAATAAAATGAATTCTCATGTCTTGTTGTTTCTTGTTGTGGACTTCTTTACCTGGCTTCATGATATTGGAAAAGAAAACCAAAGTGGGGTGGAAGGTGCAGATGGAAACCTGTTCTATTAAGAAACTCTAACTTTGGGAAAGTTGCCTTAATGTCTCTGGACTGTACTTACCTCATCTATCCAGTGAGGCGATTTGATAAAGTTCTTTTCTAAGTTTTCTGAACATATCACATTCCTACAGGAAAAGCAGCCAAGGGCTTTATAAATTCCACTGTGTAACATTAATAAACCAGGCTAGGATTATTTCAAGAGACAGAATGTACAGATAAGTGCTTATATGAAAACCTGGCATGAAACCTTAAAATCAGAATTTACTGAGTTTATCTACAGTAAATTTGAAGAGATTATGGACATTCAAAGGGTATTATGAAACTTCAGTAAATCTTCAAATGTCATGAAAGTAAATTGTTACCCATGAAATCGTAGTAAAATATAATCTGGAAAATATTACTTCACATTCTAATGATTAGGGCTAAAATAACTTGTAAAGCTTTTATAATGAAAATTTCCTTCAATTTTTAAGTTCTCTTTCAATTGAGAAAATATTTCACATGCCAAATCACTAGCAAAATCAGATTAAACATCACTTTGTTTTGTTTTAGCAGTGTATGGTGGACTGTTAGTTTGGTTTCACGAGATTCCCCTCTAACTAATCCCAAACTTCTATTTTCTTGTTAAAAATCACTTTCTTAGATCTGGCCTTTTTAGCAGCTGGCTTTCTTTTTAAAGAGAAGTAAAGCTCTTGGGCTGGTGAGTTAGCTCAGTTGGTTAGAGCAGTAACACCAGGGTCCAATGATCGATCCCTGTACTGGCCAGTCACCAAAAAAAAAAACAAATAAATAAAAATTTAAAAAATCTCAATGTGGTTACTGTTAGTTAAGATTAAAAATAAAAAGTAGGAAGATATTTTTGACATGTGAGTGTTCCCATCCACCAGCACAGCCTTGAAAGAGACTGCCAAGTTCCTTACTTGCCGAGCAACAATTCACTTAAAATTCTGCCCTGGGCCTTGATGCCACCTCCATGGCAAGGCTGGGAAGCTTCCCTTCCTCTCCAGTCACTCTTTTTAAAATCCTTTCCACTATGGTAGTGAAATAATCAAAGCTTGTAAAGTCTTTTTTTCCTTTCAGTATATTAGAATTTGAGGCCTTCTGACAAAATCACTTATAAAATCAGAAAACTGAAGAAACCTGAGAAATCATTTAGCCCTAATTTTACAGATGACACCAATAGGCTCAGGGCAAAAACTTTTTTTTTTTTTGCGGCTGGTTGGCACAGGGATCAAACCGTGGACCTGTGTTATCAGCACCGTGCTCCAACCAACTGAGTGAACCGGCCAGCCCCCAAACATCTCTCTTGCTTATCCAAGGTGATGAAATCCAGGTTGCCACAGTAGATGTCAGCTTCCTTTTTCAGTATAATTTTCATGCAGAAAGTGACTCAGGGTTTTGAGGGAGTTAAAAGCTATGGCCAAGCTGTTACAAGCACACAAAAAAAATGGGAGTGGGGCACAGGGGATGCTGATGAAGGAAGAGGCTGGAAGGAGCAGCTGAAGTTAGGGAAGCTGGGAAGCCACTAGGGTATGTGGGACTGGAAGAGGATGGTGAATCTCAGACACCAAGAAACTTCCAAGGCATGTGGCACACACATTGCTACTAATCTATCACCATGTGCCTGCCAGCCTGTTGTGGGTGGGCCATCATACCTAACAGAGCCATCTCTTCCAAATGGTTTTTTTTACAGAGTATACAGTTTTTGAGTCAAGCAGAGAGACAACTTTGGATACTGGCAATACTATTTTACTGAAAATCTGGAGTTGCACAAATAGTCTTTTAGAACACAAAACTAAATGGATTTATACATAACAATTCATTACATTCGGTAATTATAAGAGGCAGTACAAAAATGTGTTCTTGTACATGATATAAATTGCATATTAATACCATGATTTAAACAATATTAATTATATTAACTAGTGCTGGGAGAGACATCTTACTCAGAATGTCTGTTTCCCACAATAAAGGGGAAAAATGTAGTTATATCAGTAATTGAGTTTCTTTTCGTTTGCAAATTCGTTTTAGTGATAGTGGGAAGATTTAAAGACTATCTTTTCATTGAAGTAGGAGCAAAAAGTTACAGGACTGTTCTGAACTCATCAAAAATGAAATTAGGCACGTGTGCTTCAGCAACCTGAAAAATTAAAAGAGTTAAGTGATTCATAGTTTTAAAGTTGAACAAATTCAAAATTTTTTATATGAAAATGAAAGAAATGAAGGTATCCTTTGGAGCAAAGTGAATCATGGGGAAGAGCTGAACTCACAGGGGAGGACCACTCCTTGAAACAGCTGCTGGTTCTGGTGTCCTCTGTACTAGTGTCTCATTATTTGGCACCTCTAACATTTGAGGGGATGTGCAGCAACCCCTGCCTCCAAACATGTGCTCCCTTCTTAGCTCTTAAAGGCACTTTGATCCACTAGGAATGCTCATGCCTCCGGGAAGTACTAAGACATGTACTTGGGTCACTTAACACACTTTATTAAATGATGACAACCAAGGAAGAACAGGATATCTGGCAAATGACTGGGGGGTGTGGGGGATAAAGACAAACAAGGCCAGAGGAAGAGGAGTAGGAAGCCCTTAAAGGCATACATTCCTTAACTGTTCTTATGGAAGCCCTGAGAGGGCTAAAATGTGCTGAATGGGGTGGAATGTAGAACTAGGTGGTCGGTGTGTGCTGGAAATGAGTATTTTTTAAAAAGCAGCATTTTAATTTTTTTCTAATTATAAAGGTATCACCTGCTAATTAGAGGAAATTTAGCAAATGCAGAAGAGCATAAAAAAGAAATCTTCATACCTCAGAGAAAACTAAAACTGGTAACTATTTTGTATTTAATCCTTCCAATCTATACACACACACACATTCAAAACTGGGATGACATAGTCTTCTGTCCTCCTTTACCTCTGCTAAATCTTATATTATAAACGTCCTTGCACACAATCTTGATGAACTTCTGCACATATATCCAGCAGGTGAATTTGTAGCAGCAGAACTGCTGGGATCAGGGTAAGCATATTACAAAAGTTTAAAAAAATAGATAAGGCTAAATTGCCCTCCTCGAGGGCTAAGCCCATTTACACTCCCATTAACAGCACTGAGAAGTCCCATTTTTCCAAAAACTTTCAAGCACTGGGGGCCCAACATTTTAGTTCCCACCAATCTGATGAGGGAGGGGGAGAAGTAATTTTACGGTCATTTTTATTTGTGTCCTTTGAATATAAGCAAGGTTGAGAATTTTTCCAAATGGTTACTGGCCCTTTGTATTTCTTTTCCTGAAAACTGCCTGTTAATATCCTTTCCCCATTTTTTTTTCTTATGGGATTGGTCATCCTTTTTTATTGAACTTGAAGAATATACTATAAATCAAGGAAACTATAATCCTCTGTTAACACTTCCCCTCATTTGTCTTTTTTTTTTTAATGAAGAGATGTTTGACAGAATTGTTCAATTACATTCTGCTTTTATAAGAGATCAAATCTCTAAATCTTTTCCTTTATTGTTTCCTTTTCTGGTGTTATACTTAGGAAATTCGGAGAACTAATACGTATTTGTCTAAAATTTCTGCTAATTTGTCTCATGTTTCACACTATAATTTATTTCAATAAAATAGAAAATATAAAGGGACTAACTGGTTATTTTTTAACCACATAATGAACTGTCCCAGCACTCTCTATTGACTAATATTCCCTTTCTCCCCTAATATGAGATGCTACTTTTCCTTACACACAATCGTATGCACAGGATTTGCTCTTAGGCTACATATTCTAGTCCACTGATCCTTCCATTGAGTTGCACACCAGTACTACACTATTTTGATTTTTGTAGTTTTATAATATGTTTCAATATTTTATATAACATGTTTTAGTATCTTCTTTTTAAAAAAAGTCCTGGTCTAAGTCCTACGAAATTTTTAAAAATATATCTTTTTTTTTTTCCTTTTTGTCTTTTTTACTGACCGGTAACGGGATCGCAACCCTTGGTGTCGCGCCCGTACCGGGGACCGGCAACGGGATCGCAACCCTTGGTGTTGCGCCCGCACCACACTCAGCCAGTGAGCGGGAACCGGTCTCCACATGGGATCCGAACCCTCGGCGGGAGCGCCACCGCGCTCCCAAGCGGCACACTCTCCAGTGCGCCACCGGGCCGGCCCAAAATATATCTTTTTAAGTTAAAAAACTATCTGGGATTTTTACTGTAACTGCAGTAAACTTATAAACCAGAAATAACTGATATCTCTATTTGAGTCCTCTCATTCAGAAAAATGGACTTTCAAATTATATATTTCAAAATTTTGTAGTTTTTTTTGTAAATTATTCTTTCATATTTCTTGTAGAGGTTATTCCCAGCTATATTATTTCCCTATTATTTCTGTGAATGAGACCTTTTTCACACTATATTTTGGAATTGGTTATTAGTGTATTTACTTTGTACATCAATTCTATAACCAGCTTGATTTCTGAACTCTTTATTATTTTAATAGGTTTTCACATGATTTTACTGGGTATTCAAGGAAGACAATTCACATCCTCAATAAATACTACAAAGTTTCTCTTCTTTCCAATGTGCATTTTGGTTTCATTTCTTATTTTCTTATCTTGCACCCATATAACAAAAGTAGCCTCAAAAGAAAAAAAGCCTTGAGAGTCAATATGGTTAGCATATTACTATATTAGTCTTGACTTTAATGGGAATGTCACTAGCATTTCACTATTAGGTATGACATTGCTAGTTAATTTTTAAAAGATCATCTCTGGCTTCTGTTATTAAAAAGTATCTTCTATTCCTAACCTACTAATTTATAAAAATTCAGAAATAATTTTTAGCATCTGTTGAAAGTCTTTTATATTTTAGTATCAAGTTCTCCACTTTGAGCTAAAACTTACTAAAGTGGAATTAATTACTAGTGAGAAAGGAAAAAGGGAAGAATTTCTCAGAAGGTAAAAGCAGTCTGTCATTTTTGGAAATAGCGGTTGTATATAACTTTAGCTGTGGCATGAACTTAACCAAACTTGTTAGCATCAGGTTACTGTGGAGAGGAAAGAACCAACCACACATGGTTATTTCTTTACCCCGGCCCCTTACACAATCCCCTCCTGGCTTGCCCGTCTCCCCTCTACCCCTCCTGAACCAGGTGAACTGATGAGAGACTGGTAGAGACTGGAAAGAAGAGGAGGGAAGTTGTGTTCAACCCTGAACTCTTGCAAAGCATTTCTCATGGCAGAGAAGGTGGGAGCATTTAGAGCTGTGGAGCGGAGCAGTGGCAAGGGGCTCAGAGGCACCCACTGTGAATGACCTACTGGGCTTCACTCCTCATGAGTCCAGGGCCACTATTACTACCATCTTTTTACAAATAGGTCATTAATATTGTTCTTTATCCTGTAACACTTACCCTCCTGGGTAGCTTTGTGTACCGAACATAATCCTCCAGGAACAGAAGGGCACCTACAACATGTGCAGGCATTTCAGGTATCTTCTGGCTGTAACAGAGAACAGTCTGGATCAATTAACTGCTTTGCACATAATAGGCCCTCAATCAAAATACTGGAAGACTAAATACATGACAGATTACCAAAGGAAGTAAAAGAAGAACAAATCCATAGAACATGCTTCTGATTCCTATCAAGCCATTATCCAGCTCACAAATCTTCAGGAACTTGTCCTCTAGGACAGAATCTAAGCTGCTCTACGTGGTTTACTTGGTCTTCACAGTGCTGTCTGTCTAGACTCGTCTCCCTCTGCTCCCCTTCAGCACTTCATGACTCTACGCCCCGCAGCTCCTGTACTATCCCATCCCTCGTCTTTGCAGCTACATTTGCTCTGCACACTTATTTGAAAGTAAACTTCAAGACAATTTTTAAGCCCCAGCTTGGGCACTTCCTCCTCTGTGAAGTCCTCCCTGATTCCCTGGGGCAGATGTCCTCTTCTCATGCTTTCATTATACTCAGAATCACTCTCCAAGCCTCTTAATTTTTCAGTTGTGTGCGCCAGCTTTCCATTGAGTGCAAACTCCTTGACGGCCTGGGTCACAACTTCGTTTTTGTATTTCCAACATGTGGGATCGTGCCTGGCACATTACTGTATATTTGAGAGCATCAAATAAATACAGCATCTAACAATTTTTCATATGGGATCTTACTGCTGTATTCATTCATTCAACAACTGTATTAATGAGCACTGTTGTAGATCTGGAAATACAGCAAAGTACACAACAGTCTCCTACAGCTTACATTCTTTCTTGTTTATATCAAACAGAGTTTTTAGGTGTTAAAACTATTTCCAAGTTATGTACCACTTGGCACTTTCTAATTAACAAAAAATTTGATGGTACTGGATTACTAATCCATTTCTCTGATAATCTGTTGCTTTTGAAAAGAAGGCTTGAGAGGGATTGCCCCTGGAAGAGTTCTCACTGCTCTCATCTTCCAGTGTGACCAGGGCTGCATTTGTTCAGCTCAGGGCAAAGGTAAGGAAGGAGTTTCCAGCGTCTCAGGTTCCTTATGTTACTTTCCTTTGCTGAATCAGAAACCCTGAGCTGTGGCTGGATTCTTGTATCCTGATGACCACTCTCGCAGCTGCCAATACCACGCTGGACTAGAACTACACTTTTTTTTTGTCCTTTTTGAGACCGGCCGCCCTGCGCTCAGCCAGTGAGCGCTGTGAGCGCACCGGTCAACCCTATACAGGATCCGAACCCGCGGCGGGAGCGCTGCTGCACTCCCAGCGCCGCACTCTCCTGAGTGCGCCACGGGCTCGGCCCGGACTAGAACTACACTTAATCCTTCGCAGTCATTAGTGAAGAAGAAACAGAAGGACCTGCTAATGCTTGACAGACAGGGAACTATACAGTTGGGAACAGCCAGGTGTGTGGAGGTTATTTTCCAATCATCCTTCACCCCCTGAACTAGAATCCTTCACCCCCTCTCATGGTCCTGGGCCAGATGTGCTAGGTTTTTAGCTGCTGCTTTCCTTCCCCATTGCCCTTATTGTACGATTGTTACGATTTCATTTTTGAGATTTCCCCATGCTTCTGAGCTCCCTTTATTTTTCAACTGCCAAAATATGCTTTTTGAAGCAAGTCTGACCATAAGTCCTAGAAACACATGCAGTGTTTGTTTCTTGTTCAGTTCATTAACTAGGATGGCGAAGAATGGCCCGATTGCAGCTCATGGGAAAAAAAGATGTTGGGATTAAAAAAGAATACAAAATTAGTATGAGGGAACTTCAGAAATTTCACAGAAGAATTGATATTATCATTTAATTCTATTTTTCCACGAACTTTCTGAAGTGCCCGCACACGAGTCATTAGTATGTAATGGGTATGAGAAGCTCCCACTGCAGTCGTACCTGAGCCACTGTCCACAGAGGGCCCAGGGTGAGGATGTGCAACAACCCTTCCACTCTGAGGGGAGGGCTGTACGTGGAATCTCAGTACAAGTTTGGGAAGCCACATTTTAAGATGGCCAATCACAGTCTGGACACCCAGAAGGGGTCACCCAATATGGCGAGCAGCCTTTAAACTACAGCATGTCACGAACACGTGGAAAGGACTTATCTAAAGAAAGAGAAGACCTAAGCCAACAGCTGACATCAAAAATAGGAAGTGACATTACAAAGAAAAGGGACTGCATTTATTCTGCATAATTTCAAAGGAGAGAAATAAGCTCAATGAGTGAAATTTTTAGAGACATGGATTTCTATTCATCACAATCAGGAACTTTCTAACAATGAGAACGACTCCACCAGTGTACTTCGGTGCCTTCGGGGTTAATGAGTGTTCTAGTAGAGGCTGATGACCACCTGTCACGGATGTCTTGGAACTGACTCATGCACTTGGTGGAGGTTAATTAAAGGGCCTCTGAAATCATTTTCAATTTTAGGAGTCAGCAGTGTTTTGTGAGGGCTTGGAAGAGCACTCTCATTAATTAGTCTTTAAGTTATATTGGCAAAAATGACCAAGTGATAATCTTCCAAATTTTGAATGTGTAATATGACAGGAAAATTTATTTAGCCAGGCTGTCCCTTTAGAGTAGCAGAGAAGGAGGCTCAGGACCCAGCATCACATGGAAATACCTTATTTTTCTATCCTAGAAAAGCCACATTTGGGTAGTGGGGTGGGGAGGAAGGATTGGCAGGAATTAAAGGTTTACAGGCTTCGTACTATATAGCAAGTTCTGTGTGATTTCTGTTTCACTACACACCAGGAACTCACACTCTGTGCAGGCTTTGATACTGAAGTGTTCTCTGACTCCCATGAATTTGTGTGGAACCATCTCTTGCAGTAGAGTTCAGGGTTCACTGAGATCTGAGCTTGATCCAAGGCGGCAGAGAAACAGGACTGTACTTCCACACAGTGGTTACTAATTGTCATGACTCATTCTCGGAAAATCACCACAAGTACACACACCTAAAGGAGTTCCCCTGGCAAGGTGACTAAGGATTGGCACACGTATAATTGCTCCAAACAAGAAGCTGTGCCCTGACTTGCTTTACAGAGAGGGTAAGGAGCCATTTTCCATCTCTATTAGGTCAATAGTAAGAGGAATTTGGCATGCAAAGTTTAAGTCGCTTTTTGTGACATTAGGTTCCATTTATTCCTGGTTGGTCTTCTGTACCTTGTGCACTGCTCCACTGTGGAGCGAATAAACTGCCCAATCAGAGCCAGGAACTGTTCAGTGTACCGTGAATGAAACTGCTTCAGCAGAGTGAGCAGTCCCAGGACAAGTGGCGGCCAATCAACAGGGTCGGCATGTTTTCGGCAGACCATTCCTGAAAGATGACAAGTTACACCATCAAGTAAAGTACTTGCCTTTGGCAATATCCATTAAATACTAACTCTCGTGAATGTCAAGATGTTTGGGACCCATATCATTACTGGCAGGTCATTCTTTGGAAGGAATGACAATTCTGGACTATATTTTGAATTAGCCATGGGATTGGTGGAAAATTCTAGTAGTCTGAAGGATTCAAAACAATAAAGCAATTACTAATTTTTGTAATTATCATTAGTGTTTCTTTTGAGATAAAGATAAATGTAAATGAGAAAATAAAAAATCACCTATAACTGCCTTCTGTTATTGGCAGCATGGCATACCCTGAACTACTCTTTCAAGTGAAAATAATTAAAATGCTGCATAAAATATTTTTAAAGTATCTTTAAACACAATGTTGAGCATTACACAAGAAAAGAATCTGCAGAAGTCAAGACAGTGGAAGAAGAAAATTTATGAAGTGAGTGAGTGCCCCAACTGGCTTTTTCACTAAGGACATTGCCAAAATCTGGAGACCTTGACCTTCTGCCTGGATAGCTGCATGGGAAACAGGAGACAAAGCTTAGGGCCTTCAGGGGCAAACACAATGCTGAAAAAGAACAAGTTGGAAGACTTACGTTGCCTGATTACGAGGCTCACTATAAAGTTACAGTAATCAAGACAGTATTGGCATAAGGACAGATAAACAGATCAATGGAACAGAATAGTCTAGAAATAGTCCCACCATTATATGATCATTTAAATTTCCACAAATATACTAAACAATTTAAAGGAGAAAGAGAAATCTTCAACAAATGGTACTGAAACTGGGTAGCCTGATAGAGGAAAAATGAACCTGGACCCCAAACTCAAATCATACACAAAATATAATTCAAGATGGATCACAGACCTCAATGTAAAAGCTAAAACTACAAAGCTTCTAGAAATAGACCTAAGAGAATATCTTTGTGACCTTGGGGTAGGCAAAGATTTCTTAGGACAAAGAAAGGACAAATTAAAAGGAAAAGTGGATAAATTGAACATCATCAACATTAAAAACTTCTGCTTATTAAAGTCAGCAGTAAGAAAATGAATAGATAAGCCACGATTTGTGAGAAAATATTCATAATACATGTATCTAACAAAAGATTTATATCTATAATATATCTATAAAATATTCATAATACATGTATCTAACAAAAGATTTATATCTATAATATATGAGGGCACCTCAAAAAGTTTATGGAAAAATAGAAATAAAAGATAATATGAGGGCCGGCCTGGTGGCGCACTGCTACAGTGCGCCGCTTGGGAGCGCGGTGGCGCTCCCGCTGAGGGTTCGGATCCCACATACAGACCGGTTCCCGCTCACTGGCTGAGCGAGGTGCGGGCGCGACACCGAGGGTTGCGATCCGCACTGCTACAGTGCGCCGCTTGGGAGCGCGGTGGCGCTCCCGCTGAGGGTTCGGATCCCACATACAGACCGGTTCCCGCTCACTGGCTGAGCGAGGTGCGGGCGCGACACCGAGGGTTGCGATCCGCACTGCTACAGTGCGCCGCTTGGGAGCGCGGTGGCGCTCCCGCTGAGGGTTCGGATCCCACATACAGACCGGTTCCCGCTCACTGGCTGAGCGAGGTGCGGGCGCGACACCGAGGGTTGCGATCCCGTTGCCGGTCCCGGTCCGGTACGGGCGCAACACTGAGGTTTGCGATCCGTTGCTGGACACGAAAAAAGACAAAAAGACAAAAAAAAAAAAAAAAAAAAAAAAAAAAAAAAAAAAAAAAAGATAATATGAAATTTTTCATGAGCATTTCGAAGACCCCTCATATAAATAACTCCTACAATTCTGTGATTAAAAAAAGCAAAAAACTCAATTTAAATGTGAGCAAGAGACTTGAACAGACACTTCACAGAGAAGGATATAATGAATAGCCAATGAAAAAGTGCTCATTAAAGGCAAATTAAAATCACAATGAGATATCGGACATACCCATCAGAAAGGCAAAAATTAAAAAGACTCACATCACCAAATGCTGGTGAGTATGTGGATATACAAACACTTATTTTGGTGGGAGTGTTATTGGTAGAACCACTATGGACAAAGGGTTAGCCGTTTCTTACAAAGTTAAACTGGTCAGAAGACGCCCGATCCCATATCTGTGTTCTTGTGAAGACTGGAATCTCTTCCTTAAACCAGAGATGCCTAAACAAGTTACCCTGAATCATCCAACTGAGGCCTCGGCAATTCTGATTTACTCAGTGTCCACCACGTAAGACGCTCAGAACACAGAGACACGATCCTACAGTGCTTGGTTTGGAGAAATACTCCTTTCCAGGTAAACAGCAAAAGCAAGGTTAACAACAAAGACTTCCTCTATGAATATGAGGAATCTTCAGAACATTAAAGGGAAGGTTCGTATTACTTTTTAATTCTATTTTTTCCATGAACTCTGAAGTATCCTCAAAGAGCACCACAAAGATTCTTTCTTAAAAGACAGACCGGGGCCAGCCCGGTGGCGCACTGGATAGTGCGCCGCTTGGGAAGCGTGGCGGCGCTCCCGCCCGAGGGTTCGGATCCCACATACAGACCGGTTCCCGCTCACTGGCTGAGCGAGGCGCGGGAGCAACACCGAGGGTTGCGATCCGTTGCCGGACACGGAAAAAAAAGACAAAAGAAAAAAAAAAAAAAAAAAAAAAAAAAAAAAAAAAAGACAGACCAAGTTCGGCATGTGTTTCTTAGATCAGTCTTGAGAATCGTGCTCACGAGGTGAAATAAATGTTTTTATGATATACAAGCACACTGATGTTCCTCAGTCCTACTTTACTAGATTTCTGTGTTAACACATTGGTCTAACTCATGAAACGAATTGTAGTCAGGTATGGGTGTATTTCTAGCACAATTTATTTTTTTTAAAGATTTTGTTTTGTTTAAAGACCTGGGAATTCCATGGAATGGGACGCATGCTTTCCACAAGCAGTTGTATTATAATCAAGATGCCAGACTCTAATCATGTGTACGATGAAAGAAATATTACCTTAAGATGAGAACAGTGAACAAATAGTCAATCTTCAGTGAAAATAAGGTTATCTATGCACTGACAATTCACCATTATAAAGAGTCATATATTCTTATTTAATAACACAGGGACAGTAGAAAGAGAACATGAATTTCTGAATCTTGAGATAAACCTTCACATTAGTTTTGCGATGGCCTTTTAAATTGATTTTGACCAATATTTAGAAAAAGATTCAGTACCTGTTGAGCATCACTCTGCACAAGGGACTGTAACTTGGCCAAAGTCACACAGGTGATAAGTAGGGAGGCCAGAATCCAAACAGACATTTGTTCCCCCCTCCCACAGCAAGTATTTATCGGGGGCCCCATGCTGTACATTCTACGACAATAACAGGTCATGAGAGCAGTGTCTAGAATCAATAAATACTTTCAGATGAGAGGAAAAAAAAATTAAAGAGGCTCCACATTTTTACCCTAAGAAAGCTTATAAAATAGGAAGGGAAATACTTTAAGGAAGAAGTACATTTTGGAATTTCTGGTTAAAAAAAAAATTTGGTTACTTTTGTCGAAATGCTCTTACTATGCTTTTAAAGTAAATTAAGCTCTATGGTGGATTTTTAACAATTCCACTTAGTTGGGTACAAAGTTTGGAGACAGAGGAAGTAGTTGGGAATCTATTAGGTAATTATAAAAATGTTCAAAGGAAACTGACCAATGACAAAAAAAAAATTAGGGTTATATTCCTGGTCATGACGAATATATTAAAAGCCTTTGGCACCTACTACTTATACTGACTATTTTGACATCTAATCTTATCTATATGAAAGTACTAGGTATTCATTTTATCTCCTTAACTATATTGTTACTTTTTCTATCAAAGTTCTAGATAAATAGCAGGCACATCACACTTGTCGAAAGAATAGAACATTAGCCATAACCAGTTGCCTAAACATTAAAGGAAAGAAGCAATGCAAAGGCCCCACATATTCTACAAGCTGGAGAATTAACCCTTGGAAAGGTGGACTGTACTTGTTTGATTTTAAATCCACCGTGTACATTTCATGAAGGGACACTGTATTACAGAGGTACAAAGACATGGATTTCATAAACATATATTTAATTAAGAAAAGATTTCATATCTGACATAGCATTCTATACAAAGAGCTATTTAGTTAGGTATTAATCTATTGGCATTGCTATTTACTGCAAAGAATAAATGTCATACAGTACCTAGGTTTTTGTTGTACTCAAGTTTTGGCAACTGAGCGATCAAAAATAGAAAGTTGACAATAGGGAAATAGGGTAAGCGCTTTGTTGTTATATATATCTGGAAAGAGAAGGTAAGAAAAATTGATGGTTTCTTCACATTGCACAATTCCATAGAATACATTTTCAAGTAAAAAACTTCAATTTTATTTCAATATTTTCTTCAGACTACCTAAAACTCGAATGGTTCCATTAATATGCTGCCTTCAGAGTATCATTTAACACTCCTGACCCCGCCCAAATATAAATACCTATATCACAATTAGTCCTTCTGGAAGGAGAACAATTTTGCTTAGAAGTTAGCAGTGACTTTCCCCTGCACCCTGTTAATGTCATGAATAAAGGGAGGGGGAAAAAGGGTGATGAGCGAGAATGGGAGGGGAAAGCAAATAAAAAGTAGTCAAGGCAGAGCTGGAGAGAAGGATTGGGGGTGAGAAGAGGGAGAGAGGGAGAGAAGGAGAAAGAGAAAAGCTCCATGTAGCAGCGAGTGGTAGTACTCCTACAAAAGCAGAAAGAAAGCAAAGTTCTTTGTCATTTGCTGTCCCCTGGGCAGTGCCATGGAGCAGTCCCCTTCCCAGTTCACATGGCAGAAAGTACAGTCAGGGCATACACGGCCAGGCCCAGCCTCCCACCTGGCCTCAAATTCCACGGGACACAGGGAGCACAATGGTTAGCAGCCCGGGCTCGGGTCAGACTGTGGCTGCACCACTTCCTAGAATGGAGCTCAGGGGAAGCCTCTGTGAGCCTCAGGCTCCTCACCCAATAATGGCATATTTTACAGGGCTGTTGTGAGATTAAGTAAGATGATCTACGATAGGGGTTATTAACACAGGGCTTGGCACTGTAGTCAAAACTCAAAAGATCTTAGTTGCTCTTCAGGTTCATAATCCTGTATCCAAAACCCAAGGGATAATACAGATTTCAACATTTCAAATTTTACAGATTTTAAGAAAGGTAATATACGGTCTAAGAAACACCCTATAATCAAAGTCATCAGTATTTCTGGATCAAAATGTACTCACACTAAGGAGGATAAATAACAAATATAAATAGCCTTATGTTAGTTCTGGACAGGTTTTGTCACCAAATGAGATCTGGCACCATGTTACAAAAAAATTTCAGTTCTCAGATGTTTTGGAGTTCAGAATTGCAGAAAAGAGTTTATATCCCCATATTATGATTGATTACTGTCAGCCATGAGGGGAAACATCTCTGGGCAATACAGATCAATGCTACAATTTAGCTGCAGTTCTAATATCAAACCCTAGACAAACTCAAAACTAATCTCTTACATTGATACAGTGCTTTTTTCTTTTTCATAAGTTTTGACCAAAACTATACCATTGATTCTTACAGTCCCAAGCCAGGCAAGGAAGGTGTGATCACCACTCAGAAAGGGTGGGGAACTTGACAGGCCCTGGGGTCTGAACCCAGGTTCTCCTGATATTTTCACACAGTAATCTGTTACCTGGGCCAAATCACCTTTTGCACAATACTGTCCCCCACCACACCATTACATATTTTAATCACTAACCTTATTCAGTGGGTTGTGAATGCCAGCTGCCTCCAGATAGGCTGTGATTTCATACAAGAGTGTGTTATCCTCTCTGGGATAAGGAAGCGAAGGGTCCCGATAGTGGGCTTCAATATCTGCTAAGAGAGCCCTAAAGGAAGAAAAAACCAGTGATAAACATTAGTGATGAACTGAATTTATACAACAGTTTATACAGGCCAGTGATGTAATCTCTCCAGGCCTCAGTTTCCTCATCTGTAAAATGAAAGTTTGATCCCTCTAATTCTCAACTTCCATGCCTGTGATTGGCCATGAGTGGAAAATTTGACATAGAACTACTTTATCTTTTGGAGTCAACCTAAATCAAATGTTTACACTGTTCAAATTTTTACAAACTGATTTTGTTTTAATACCTACTTTGTCAAAAGCATGACTTAGTGACCGAGAAGCACGGATTGTTTATCTTGAAGTGGAA
The DNA here is from genome assembly GCF_000696425.1 of Galeopterus variegatus. Lineage (NCBI taxonomy): Eukaryota > Metazoa > Chordata > Mammalia > Dermoptera > Cynocephalidae > Galeopterus > Galeopterus variegatus. Next base: position 1,769,907 of record NW_007726118.1, on the reverse strand, counting down.
GACTGGGGACGACAGATGGTTGCTGGTAAGTGGGGGATATCAGTGCACTCCAGCATGTGTGCCCACAGCTGCTGCTGCTGCTGCTGGTCACTGACACACTGGCACTGCTCTCTGGATGACTGTGGGTCAGTCCTGCAGAAAGCCAGTTGTGGATTTTACTAATAACTGCTTTCCAAATCTGTGCAAGTACCTACCACAGTGTCTGGTGTGTATTATGAGGACAATATATGTTGGCTGCTTAAGTGAATCCATGAAAAAAAAAAAAGGAGAAAGAGAGACACCAAAGGACAGTATTGAGGAGTCTTCTGAAGACAGATTTGATTATCCATGGGAAGAAACTCTATAAATTCAGAGACCTCTTACTCAAAAAGAACTTAAAAGAGTAAGAATTAAAGAAAGTGGGATGCTTAGATGATGAACAGTCCAAGCCTGCAGATGGCTATTTTCAACCAAACCCTGGCACTTACTTATTGAGATTCTCCAGAGCAGCTGCCAGATGTTTGGAGTCAAACCGACAAGAATAATTTAATTCATTAGCAATCTGTTGTCTCAGAATCTGCATTTGCCCAACCTGTGAACAAGCAGGAGAAAGAACAGGTAGTACCTACCAGCATTTCAAAAGGATAGTAAGGAGGCCAACAAAAGACGGCAAGTTTTCACTGGAAGGATCACAACGCTTCACAGAAAAATGGATGGCTTTCCTGACTGCTCCATGGCTAAGAGCAGCATTATCCCTGACAGAGCACAGGAGACCCTTCAAGGGATGTCTGGATAGACTCCTGTGTGCCAACCACAAAATATCCCATAAGTCTAAGATTTACAAAGTGATCTGTTAATGTTCAGTTCATGTGTCAAAGGTGTCTTTCTTTTTTTTAAAAAAGATGACTGGTAAGGGGATCTTAACCCTTGACTTGGTGTTGTCAGCACCACGCTCTCCCAAGTGAGCTAACTGGCCATCCCTATATAGGATCCGAACCCGTGGCCTTGGTGTTATCAGCACCACACTCTCCCCGAGTGATCCACAGGCCGGCCCTCAAAAGTGTCTTTCTTGAAGCTGTATTTTTCATCGTTCCGAGTAGGCTCTCCAACTTTGGTAGCTGCTATGAGAAGCCCTACTTTCTTTCATTTGTCCTAAATTGAAGTTTCTCAAGTCTTAAAAATGCCATTTCACTCTAGTATTCTCAAATCTGGCAAATATGTCTGTCCATGTCACTCAGGATTATAGATTATGTAATTATCTAGATTACAAAGTAATCTAGGGCCGGCCCGGTGGTGCACTGGAGAGTGCGCCGCTTGGGAGTGCGGCGGCGCTCCTGCCGAGGGTTCGGATCCCATGTGGAGACCGGTTCCCGCTCACTGGCTGAGCGAGGTGCGGGCGCAACACCGAGGGCTGCGATCCCGTTGCCGGTCCCCAGTACGGGCGCGACACTGAGGGTTGCGATCCCGTTACCGGTCAGTAAAAAAGACAAACTTGGGAGCGCGGCGGCGCTCCCACCGAGGGTTCGGATCCCATGTGGAGACCGGTTCCCGCTCACTGGCTGAGCGAGGTGCGGGCGCAACACCGAGGGCTGCGATCCCGTTGCCGGTCCCCAGTACGGGCGCGACACTGAGGGTTGCGATCCCGTTACCGGTCAGTAAAAAAGACAAAAAGGAAAAAAAAAAAACCAAAGTAATCTAGATAAAATCTTCCAAGAAAGTGCCTCTAACAATGCTAACCCCTTAATCTAGGTGTTCTAAAACTTTTTGTGTGCCTTGGACTCTTTTGGGAATCTGGTAAAAAGCCTATGGACTCCCTCTCAGGATAATGCTTTTAAATGCACAAAATAACATATAGAGGTAATAATGGAAGTCAATTGTGATAAAATATAATTATCACACTATTAAAAGAACAAATCTGTGATACAGAGTTATTTTAACACGGTAGGTCAACTATGGTAATTTTGAAGTAGTGATAAGCATAAATGATAAAACAACCACAATGACTGCTGGTTCATATAGCACAGCAATTTCAGCAGGGCTTGAGAGAGTTTGGGTTGCTCCCATAATCTCAGCGGCATCATAAGGTCAATAGCATACTCTTTTTGTGCCAGTAAATTTCTCCCTTTCTACTCTAGGTAAGGTATTCCTAAAAGACTGGCAAGGGGAAGTGGGGAGAGAGAAGGCTGTACTGTATTATAATGCAAGCCACAATATGGTGGAAATGCACACATCTCTGAGTTACTGGGGGCAGAGAAGAGTTAAGAAAAAGAGAATGGCTTTCTCTAAGAGTGAAGAAAAGTTATTTAGATAAATGGAGCTTGCAACAGTTGAAAGTGTTAAATGAGGGCTGGCCCGTGGCTCTGAGGTGCTGCTAACACCAAAGCCATGGGTTTGGATCCTACATAGGGATGGCCAGTTAGCTCACTGGCTGAGCATGGTGCTGACAACACCAAGCCAAGGGTTAAGATCCCCTTACCGGTCATCTTTAAAAAAAAAAAAGAAAGCATTAAATGGCCTCAAATGTATTACTTTTGACAACTATTTTTACCAGACTTATTTCTCTATGGGAAGAAAATAAAAGTCAATCAAAAAATGCTATTTAGGGCCGGCCCGGTGGCACACTGCTATAGTGCGCCGCTTGGGAAGCGTGGCGGCGCTCCCACCGAGGGTTCGGATCCCACATACAGACCAGTTCCCGCTCACTGGCTGAGCGAGGCGTGGGAGCAACACCGAGGGTTGCGATCTCGTTGCTGGTCCCCGGTCCGGTACGGGGGCGACACTGAGGGTTGCGATCCATTGCCGGACACGGAAAAAGACAAAAAGGAAAAAAAACAAAAATGCTATTTAGAAGACAGAAATCTTTTAATTTATAGAAAAGTGTTATTTAAACATTAGAATAGGGCAAGGCCAAGAAAATAGTAAGTTCACTCAGGTCACTAAAAAACAATCTGGCCCATATAATTCCTTGCTTAATTCTCTATGTCTAGGATACTTTATGTTAAGGATTCTCTTGAAAGTATCAATCTAGATACTTTCAACCTGAAAGTTTAGTTTAATATATTTCAGTTCTCAACAGTTTAATATAATAGTTTAATATAATACAACTTGTTCTCACTTAATGCACATTGAATCTTTGTGAACAACATTTTCCATTTTTGGTACTCAGTTTTCAAGCTTTAATATTCAACAAGGGAGGCCAAGGAGCCTGGGATGGAGATAAATTCATTCTACCTATTTATTTACCTATTTAGAGATCACAGTTTCTCCATGATTTCTCTAGAGTTACACTATGTACTACGGCAGTCACAAACCACATGTGGCTATTTAAATTTAAATTAATTTAAATTAAATTAAATTAAAAACTCAGTTTTTCAGTCCCACAAGCTGTGGTTTACATGCTCAAAAGCTACATGTGGCTAACAGCTGCTGTCACCATTGAATGACACAGAACATTTCCATCATTGTTTCAGACTGTTAACACTGGTTTAGTGACTACAAGTTCCCTAATTCAAGACAAAAAGACAAATTTGTCTTTTGAGGCTTTATTTAAAGATCACTGACTCAGACACGATCACTTTGCTACTACTGGATTACCAGCAATTATAACCAACAGTGGTCTGTAATAGCTGCTGGGCTGAAAACTAGCTGGTAAGCAAGGGGAAAAGCTTCTATGCTCTACAGAATCCTTGTAATCTCCCTAGGCCTCTCAGAATTGAGACTCAAGCCCGTTCAACCTCAGGTAATTTTTTTACTCCTCCTAAAAGGTTTTCCAGTAAGTAGAAACTTGGCATAAGAAGCTCTCAATATCTTGAGGCTTAAGGGAATGTTAGACCTATAAAACAGGAGGATTATCTAGCAGAGCCAAAAGGCTCCTTCTATTACCTACTCTGTTCATTCAGTGCTTCAGTAAAAACAAAAACAAAACTAAAAAACCACTTCCCGAAATTACGGGAAATATATTGTGAATTTAGCTGAGACACCAACCAGTACTGTCTCAATAAGTAACTTATATAATTGGGAACAAGAGAATATAATTTTTCAAAATTCCCTTAGCATTCTAGACTTTTCCTGTGCTATGTGATACTTTTAACCATGAATCACAGTTTTCCACCAGGAAATGTACACTTTCCTACTATATTGTAAATAGCTTTCTGAAGAAACAGGTAGTGTTTCCTTTAACTCTGTCTCTCATATCAGCTGATGATGCCTTGTACACAAGGACGTTCAAAACGGGGTTGTGAGCGTCTCAGATCATCAAATGATGAGAAGGACCCGCAGAGGTGCAGGTCTTGGGAGCTCCTGCCACAGGGCAAAGGCAGGAAAGAAGGTGACTGGACTCTACAATCTGTTGATTTGCATCCAGCAAATTAATCTCACCATCTGCCTTTCTTCTTTGCAAAGACACAGTGTAAAGACAGTGTAAAGATAATTTATGCCCCAAAGAACCTGGCGTTCTAAACATCTCTGTAGATACAGGAGGGGAGAAAGACAAGTGTCTGGTTCTAACAGCTACTGGGACAGATTAGGTCTGTGAACTGACAGATCATTTCATTAAATGAACTTGCTATGTAAGGACAGAGCATTAACTGCAGGAGGAACATTTCCATTTCCCTGTGTGAAAGCACTTCTGGCCAAAAGGCATTTTGAAAAGACCTGGTTTTCTTGAGCAAAAGGGAGACAAGAGGCTCATAAAAAGCCTACTCAAGAAAAACCCAGAAAGGAAGATAAAGAAACAAATGAATTTACAAATAACAATAAACTGAAGTATAATATTTTTGTTCTAATGACAAAAGAAAGAAGAATAGCTTTCTTTGGGCAACAAAGTTACAAGAAAATAATGATTAAAAAAATACAGCATTGATTATCACCCTCCCTCCCACAACATACCTTCATTATAGCCTCGAGATAAGTGGTCCAAATCTTCTGTGTTTTGGCAATGGCGGAAAAATAAATTTTATTTGAATTTGCTGAAAAGTTAAAACATAATTTTCTATTTAGTAAATTCAGAAAGGCTACAGTGTTATCTCCACCATGGCTAATCTCAGGACACTTACCCACAATACTTTTTAGGGGGCTGACGGCATTCATGAGGGTTTTTAAAGTATCCTGGACAGTTCTGTCTTTCAGGATAATTTTCTGAAACATACTGAGGAAATTCTGAAAACAAGAAGGCATGATCAAAGAACCAAACATAATGAATAAAATGAATAAATACCTGTTAACTAAAATGCTATGCAGAACAGAGACTGGACCTAAGTCACAAAAAGCCTATAAACAGGCTGGCAGAGGAAAGCAGCAACTTGAGATTCCTATTAGAAACATACCCTGCTGGGAGGAGTTACTGGCTTCAAAGATAAAAAGTTTTAGCTTCCCAAGTTGAAACTCACAAAAACAGTCTAACCATAAAAATACTATGCTGGCCAAAGAAATTATGGCTTATTCTAAGTTCTTATCTACCCAATAAGAATCATATACAGTAGTCTTCCCATTAACTGTGGTTTCGATTTCTGCAATTTCAGTGACCTGTGGTCAACCTTGGTCCGAAAATATTATATTGAAAATTCCAGAAATAAAGTGATCTGTGGTCAACTTTGGCCCAAAAATATTATATGGAAAATTCTAGACATAAACAATTTTATAAGTTTTAAATTGCACACCATTCTGAGTAGCATGATGAAAACCTGCCATCCCATTCTGTTGTACCAGGGATGTGAATCATCCTTTTGTTCATGGTATTATATGCTACCTGCCTATTAGTCACTTACTAGCTGGTTATCAGACTGAAAAAGCATTTGGTACTATCCCTGGTTTCAGGTATCCAGTGGGGGTCTTGGAACGCATCCCTTGAGGATAAGGGGGGACTACTGTATGCCCGACATGAAAGCATGAAATTATAGTTATATGAGTTTAAACTGCCCAGCAAGATCTATGCTCATCTCTCCCCTAGCATAGCAGGAACAGGCACGAAAGTCAAAAGGCTCACCTGTAACTCTTTCACAATCATAAAGCACAGAAGCCTGTCTAACCCATTTAATCCAAAAGTACCCAAGGTGGTCTGGATTTCTGAGAAGAGGCGGCTGCTGGTCACTTCTTGATGAGTTTTCGTATCATACCAAGTATTCAGCTGGTCTATATGACAAGTCATTCTGAAACAAAAACAAAACAAACCTAAAGCCCAAAAGCAGACCAGAATTCATTCTAAAGAGATATGGGGCTCAACAAGATTTGGGCATTAAATATGAAGAACAACAGTTACATGATTTGCATTTTTTAACCTCTGTGTGCCTAGGCACACAGAATATACACGGTGACCACCCAATGGACCAGTAAAGTAAGATTCAGCTAGACCACCTTGTCCTACCCTATGTTATATCATTGGTTTGAGTCGTTTATTTCCCTGAGTTGGGCTGTTGATTTGGAACCACATTGAGAAGACAAGGTTGGGTTCAGCTGTCAGGTTGGGAGATAGCTGTCTCTTTATGGGACCTTAGCTGTTTGTTTATGGGATGTTTTGTCAAATTTCCAGAGGCTGGTGATAAAACCAAGCCTTGTGTCATTTCCATTTGGTAAGAAAGGAACTGAGAATCCTTGAGCTCCATCTAACATTTGAGAGTATGGTGACAAAGCAAGTTGCTCTTTCCTCCCAGTTCCTTAAACTTGTAGATGCCATTTTCTGGTCATCTCCCAATGATTCCTTTTAGACTCAGAAGTATGACAGCAACAATGATAATGACCAACAATATTTATTGAGCACTTATTATGTGTCAGGTACTGTACCAAGACTGTTCCATGTATTATTTCATTTCATTCTCATTATAGCTCCATGAGATAGAAGCATTTTATCTTCATATACAGAATGATATAACTGACGCTGAGAGAGGCCTGATTCCAGCACCATACCCTTAGTCACCATTTCAATGATTCTCAAACACTGGAGGAGGGGCCTTGAATTGCTGGTAGAGCTTGTTAAAAATACAGGTGCCCAAGTTCTATTCCTGGACAATGTGACTAAGTAAGTCTGGGGTGGAATCCAGCCTCTACATTTCAACAAGTCCCCCTGCCGGCTCCAGATATGCCCCACATTCAAAAATCTACCACATACCTTTATTAGAATGAGTCTTGGGAAGGAGCTAAAAGAGCCCCAGAAGGGAAGTTTAAATTTGTAAGTAAATGGGAAGAACAAAAGAAGATGATTTCGAGAACTGCAAACAACTTCTACTTCCAGGCTTCAATGTGTCCTTCTTCTGCCACCCAGTGCTGGCACTTTGAATGTGTCCCTTGAGAGACTCCCAATTATGATGATGAAATCAACATATGGCATGGAAATTCCACCATGCTTAATCATCTCTGCATGTACTAACAGGGCTCTAGGTGGACAGTTTTCTAAAAGAGCTTCAGTGATTCAACCCATGGATACCAAGAAAGGAGGAGCTATAAAACATTTTGGATTATTTACTTTTTTTGGTCTGTGAGTCATAGATAAAATTCCTTATTTCTGCTGGAAATTTTGGAAAAAGTTTATGTAGTTGGTCAACTTTCATAAGTTTTGAGAGACAAAATATGCTTGGATTAGAAGGCAGCACAAAAAAACATTTAATTCACACAAATTCAACTATACATGCATAGGTAGAGAGGTAAAGAAGAGAATCATTTTTTCCTGGGTAATTCCACCAACCAGTCTACTCAGTGAGCATGTGCCGGGGGTGAACATGAGACAGAAGACATGAACCTGCTTTCCTTAGTTGGTCTTAGTACAGACTGCTTTCATCTGAGGCTCAAATGAAGAGAAAGGAGGAAAGCTGGCTCACTTGGACTTACTGAAAGGCAGCATGCTAGTCTCTACCACGGTGCCCCCATAAAATATTCACAAGAGCAGTTTTAATTATATGAGATTTTTGCCCAGGTCCTGCTAGATGTAGAACCTGTGTGACCCATATATAGACTGTGACTCACTGTACGTACAGCTATGCAGTTTGCCCTTGAATATCATAGTGCTTAGGAGCTGGGCTCTGAAGTCAGAGGGCCTAGTATTTATTAACTATGTGATCTCGGGCAAGTGACTAAGCTTTTCTGTGCCTCAGTTATTTCATCTCTTAAATGGGAATAATAACAATGTCTACCTTCCACGATGGTTGTAATGAGTACAAGAATGGATGGGTATAATGTGCTAAGAAGAGTGGACAGGTAAGTGTTCAATAAATGTCAGTTCTTACTATCAAAAGTGCTTGTGTGTTGGGCTAGCTAAGAAATAAGGAGGTAATCTTAAAAAGTCAAGGTATGAGTTGACAAGTACAAGATCTACTGACAGGGGAGTGTGTCACAGTGACACAGGTGAGATGAGATAGTCCATGGTGTTTAAGGCTTAGCAGAATTCAGCTACACCTACTTTGGGTCTGTGATCCGCAAGATTTCTCTGCAGAGTCGACCAATAAATGTTATGGATTCATCCACAGGGGTAAACTTTGGTATTGGAATATGAGTGGACTGGTACATACTTTGCCAGTCTTGAATCTAGAAAACAAAGCCATAAATAGTTAGTACGTGTTTGATAAGGTAACCTGGTTATCCTTTTCCACATAACTTTACAAAGTTAATATTGCTTGAAGAGTGACAATAATTATTCCTTGGTTTTGAAGAGGAAACTTTTAAAACTCATTAACAGCCTCCCAGAAATGCCATTTTTTGATATTCATTAAAAAAAGAAACATCTGTGAAAAAGTGAAATGACTAAGGAGAGAGAAAAGAAGACACACAGGAACTTCTGGCTTTTTGTCTTAGGAGGTGACATGTATCAGTGTAATATAAAAATCCAAAACATCATAAGGCTGGAAAATACTTAATCTTTTGAAAATGTCACCTTGAGTCACATCAGTTCCCTCTATAAAAACTGGCAGAGTGGCTCGCTATTAACTACTGACTAAAATCAAACTTCTCACTTATGAATTTGGTGTTCTTTTTTTAATCAAATTAATAAAATTGGCAAAAGACTTTAGTAGGCATTTTCCCAAATAAGATACACAAATGTTCAATAAGCACATGAAAAGATGCTCAACATCATTAGTCATTAGGGAAATGCGAATCAAAACCACAATGACATAACACTTCACACCCATTAGGCTGCTATAATCAAACAAATACAAAATAACAAGTGTTGATTAAGACGCGGAGAAACTGGAACCCACATACACTGCTGGTGGGAAAGTAAGATGGTGCCACTGTTGTGGAAAACAGTTTGGTGGTTCCTCAATAAATTAAACATAGAATTACCATATGTCATAGCAATTCTACTCCGAGGTATAGATCCCAATCAAACCCAATTGAAGAAGTCCTAAATCTTTTGAACTCTTAATCACTTGGGTTATAACAATCACAATAAACAGCTTCATTTTGTAGCCATTTAATTATGTCCACTTTCTCCTTAGGGCACTAAGCTCCCAGAAGTCAGGTGCCATATCAACTATTCTGCAACCCTCATGGCTCCAGAAGGAACTTAGATTGTTTAGTGCTTACTGATTTTCAGTTACTATTCAAATAAACTTTCTTATTGGCATTTCTGAGCTTTGGGGTATGCACTTTAAATATCAGAAATAACAAATATACTCAAGAATTTTAAAACTTATTAGATACCTTTGTTCTTAAGAAGTTATTACACTCTTGCTCCACATTATAATTTATAATACGAGATACTTCTTCTTGCCAAATCTTCAAACCATAAATGCTGACATAGTCCTGTATGTATTCAAAAGAACGATGGAATCCATCCATGGTTGCTCCTAACTCTTTCAGCTTGGGCATCAATTCACTTGGCTGTGCAAAAGGGGAAATGTAAATCTTTTACATTGGAGTTGATTGTCAACTACTAATACTGACGTTAGTCCTGAAATGATACACCAACTAAGAGACCATAGTCATAGTTTAAGATATAGTTTAAACTTTGGAAATACTATTTCCTACTTCACCTAGGATGAGAGGCAGCTAATGTCAGATATTCAGCAAAAAATAGGTTTCATTCACTTGGTAAGGAAGCCTCATATAAAGGAATATTAAAAATGAATTCTCTCACATCATTCAATGAATAAATATATCTAATCTTAGAACACTTAAAATATTTTAAATTGAATTTACTGAGCTGAAAAATACCCTATATATAAATTTCAGGCCTACTTTTTTTCTTCTGAGACAAATTATCATATTCCCTAACAGATAAAGCAAAATAAAAAATTACAAGCCTTTATACTCGTAGTTCCTATCTGTTTTAGGATTAACAAATTCTTTTAACTATAAGAAGTAACTGAATCATAGACAACAGTTCAATTCTTAAAATTGGGGATCAACAGGTAAAGAAAAGAAATAATGGTTTTAAAAAGGATTTTCCTATAATATGAATGGATTAGAATATTGGATCAAAAAGCACACTGGTTGTTTGTATTGAAAATTATATATTAGATACACATTAGATAGGAGGAAAGGTCTTGTTCCTAATAGGTTAAAAATGGTATTCTAGTCCCTGTTAACAAGCTGAGTAGAGAAAACAACAGACCCATTTCAGTCATTTGATACCTTGGCTCGAGGGTTGAATATCAATCCCCTGTGCAGGGCAAAAGCAACACGCTTAACTAGCTCCTTTCTTATTCCATCTTCCAGCAACTGCTTCGGATCCACCTGAGAGCAAATCAAAAGTAGTAAATGGCAGGTAAGAAATATTCAGTCCTGAAGGAATCCAGAGGGAAGATGGTTTCCAGAATCCACAGTGAAGCCTTTTCCTACCTCATCTCTGCAGGATTTGGATTTTTTTCCTTTCCTGACCGTATTTGATCTTGTGCAGCTTGGACAGATTTTAGGACTCTATTTCAGTAAAATTCATGATGACAATTTTACCACATATTATTTCAAAGATGGTGATAATGGAAAGTTTTAAATTGCCTCACATTTCAATCACTTCATTAAAAGTAAAAAGTGCCTTTTCTTACCACCAGGAGGAGGAGGTGGAATGAAGGGCCTGTGTGTGAATTCTGCTGCATGTCTTTCCTCTGTATGTTATTCAGAGTATCTATAACTATATGAGCAAACTCAACTTTTGGGTTGGACCACTTTGTGAATTGAATAATTGTATTTTCTTTCAGTATTTTTGTAATGCCATTTGTATTAGAAAGATAAAATAAAAAAACCAAACTGCTATCTAATCCTATAAGTTTATTTTACTGATTATTTTTTCTGTAATGAGAAAGTTTGTTATTCCCTAAAAAAGTCTATTTGATCTATTTAAAATATCACATGGTTCTAACACACTCCCTTGAATTCTCTGAGACTTGTTTCTTTTACTTTTAATTTGTAAAGAACAGTTATTTTAAAAAGTCAGAAATACAACTGATGGGTTCCATCGAGTTTTGATTATATTTAAACTTCAAAGAAGACAATTGCAATAAAAGCTGCGGAAAATACAAAAGCCAAAGAAACATGTTGAACTCCATCAATTGCATGCAATCAGCAAATTCCAGACTATGGAGAAACTAAAGGTCAAAGGCTCTGGGTTCCTCAACAGATAAATTGTAAGAAGAGAAAGGAACAGAGGAGAAAGCTGTAGATTAAGAAAGACTTAAAAGATATATTTTTTAAAAAAGGACGAGTCTGAGCTATAGTGTTTAGAAATTTACCCTTGGATAATAAAACTGTAAAGAGAAAGGCTGAGATTAGGTAAAGGCACATGACAGGGATTCCAGGAGCGGGGCTAGCTACATTATTCTTCTTGACATACGTGGTGGTTAGAATGAGTGGTGTTTACCTTACCATAACCCATGAAGCTACATAATTGTTTCTGTAGCTTTTAGTACCTGTGCTTTAGTTTACAATAAAAAGGTAAATTATAAATAAATATGAGAACAAAATCAAAGCAGTAACATGAAGTTTTCAAAAAAATATTCCTTATAAGAACAGATGCAGTGAAAAACAGTTCAATGCTTTTGTGAATCTAAAGGTCTCACATGGCTTTTCCAATTCTTCCTGGATTTCCACTACTAATTAATGGAATTGTTTATAGCTGAGAGAAAGCTGTCTTCACATAGCCCCTTCCTCACATTTCTATTCCTCTCCTAGGAAATTAACAACAGTTTTCATATATATCCTCCAGACCTTTCTCTATTCATTTATATACTTAAGTATTTGTCCTTAAACACATAATTTCAAAAATTTGAATGAGATTATTATATACATATATATTATGACACAGTATCATAATTTTATTCTGCAATTTGTATATTTCCCATTATGGAAATTTTCCAGAGGCAAATTCTTTTTGAATGGCTGCAGACCCAATCCATAGTATGAGTGCACCATGATATATTTTAGTCATTCCTTTACTGATGGATGTTTACATTATTTCTATTTTGGGGGGGCTGCTTCTAACAATGGACGCTTATATGTATATCTCACTTGTTTTAAGTCACATCAACCAAACTGAACGTATACTTTTTATAAGTATTTGAAATACATCCTTAACATCCTGAGATTAAAGATTAGTGAGGGCTACAGGATTCCTTCCAAAAGCCCTGAGTTGTTGTTGTTAGACTGGCAGAGAGAGTTTACTGGGTTGAATGGGGTTGGTCAGTATGATATTCCTTCTGCTATTATTATCTGAAAGATTGTGGCAAAAGATTTCTACCTTATTAAGCAGTCTTTCTTTTGAAAATTATTACTAATTATTAAGTCTTATTACATCTTTCCCACATTGATCACTTTGAAGTCCTAGGCTTTATCACTCTGTATGGATTAGTCAGAAGTGAATAACCTACATTTATACTCTGCACATCAACTGAATTAAACTGGCATCAGGCCTAAAGCATGTTTAGCAGACTTTATTAATCTGCTAATACCAAGTATTGGTAAAGATGTGAGTAGATACAAAGGAAACAGTTATTTCAGAAGGCAGTCTGGCAGTACTGAGACAAACTAAGTATGAAGAGGCCCTAAATCCTAAAGGCCCACTCCTGGGTATGTAGATTTCAGAAATTCTTGCACAGGTCTGAAGTCTCCACTCCATATTCAGAGATGCTTATGAAGACACTGGCTATGATAACGGGGGAGATAAGTGTCTGCTCCTAGCAGAATGGTTAAGTAAAATGTGAATTCTACACAGTAGTAAGAAATAACCAACTACCTTCTTACTTATGTTTACTTAACATAAATAAATTTCAAAAGCAACAACCAGTGAGAAGTTAGAAAAAGGATGAGACTTAGAGCACCATATGACTTAAATAAATCAAAACCATATGCACACATAAAATAATACCATATGATAACAATAAGGATACTTTCATATTTAGGGACATATATCAAACACATAGAGTAGGCATCATGGGAAGTGGAAATGGGAGTAAGAATCCAGAAGAAAGAAAAAATAAATAAAAGAAGAGAGGAGCTTGAGTGTATCAGTGATGACAATGGTCTGTGAACAGAGGGGTATGATTATCTTAACTCTCTGCATCTGGGGTGCAAAATAAAAACAGTAAAAAGAAAGGGGGAGAGAGAGAGCATGCATGCAAGCACAGAAAGCAATTCTGCCTAAGGAAAGTGAACCATTTTGTTTTCTTTGCTATTACAAAAATTCAACAAAACATGTTTTTCTTAGATTTAAATAACTCTTGGGTAAAACAGTTACTAGTACCACACATTTTCTCCAGAACTACAGGATAGAGTAATTCCAAGATTACAGCATAGGACTGCATTCAAGCATTATGAAGAATAAAGATTATAATGCTCTTCCTCCATCAATAAATGAGCAAAATGCAGATCAAAACTGGCATGTGAAACAGCAAGATGACATCACTCCCTGTTCCACACATGACAATTACCACAAAATCCAAACAACTAAGAGTCTTACTATGAGGCCATGAAGACTAGAAGCAAAACTGTTACCTTGATGATGCCAACCAAAGTCGTTTTCATCATTAAGATGCCCTCAGTAAAAATGGAAATAGCATGAGTAAGCTTGGCAACCTTTAACAAAGAAAAAGAGGTACAATAAAGTACTTCAGATAAAAGACTCATCATTTCTACAGAAAGCTACAATAACTGGCTGATAGTCCTGGAATGCACAAAGACAACAGGAAATGAGTAAGTGGCTTTAGAACACCTGTGTCCACGTTCCCTGGACAGAAATGAGGCGTCGTGGTGTAACTAAAAGACCACTGTTAGACACATTGGGCAACTGCGTCAGAAGACATCAATTAGTTCTTTAACGTTTGACAAATCATTTCCCCTTCTTTGGGCTTGCTTTCTCATGCCTTAAAGTTAAGGCAGCATGCAGTAATACTGATGATCCCTTCTGGCTGAAAAACACTAACTGAGACGCTGAGAAGGTAATCCCCATTCACTAGCCTCCACATTCTTTTCAAGCAACACCAGCAGACACTGATCAGGTAGACAGATGCTGTCTTTCTGAGTCAGAATAAATGTGCAGATGCCAAGTTTGATAAGCAAAATTCCTTTGGAATTGTATCAAACAATGGAAAATTGACACTGGACATCCCATTTTCAATTCTCACTTGATTTCACTTTTCATATCTTTAAATTCTAAGTTCAGGGAGAAAGAAAAACAGAGATGTTTGGGGAGAACAACCTCTGATGCTGCTTAACTATTGAGTGGTCTTAAAAGTCTGTCCATAGGAAATGGTTAATGTAACATAGATTTTGAGCCACTGATTTGGAATATAAAGCAGGAACATGAATGTGAAAAGTCTAAGTAATCCAGCTCAAAGAAAACAAGGGTTAAATTACCAAGACTATTCAAGAGAAAAGTGACCAACTGAGCTCATTTCCACTGAGAATATTCAGGTGAGCAAGGCCTTCAATGCCACCAGGAGAATGTCAAGAATAAAGGTGAGATTGTATTAAAATGGTAAATGATGGTTATCATTGAGAGTGTGAGAAAATAAATCAGAATTGGTCTGGTGGTCCCTGAGATATGTCAGGTAATATAGCACTGTAATATTTCATGACTGTTAGTTTTAAATATCAAAAGGCTGAAGTCAAAGGGACACAGCACCTCGTATCGTGGGCCAAGCTGAGCATAGTCCCTTAGCTTATCTTTGTCCAGGCGGGTAGGCACTTCATTGATATCATGGGTCTGAAGCTTTATGATCTTTAGAAGAGATGTAAACATGCTTTCTGGAATGATCTGCAAAACCTTTAGTGAAAGGGAAAGGAGGAAATATAATTGAACATTTATTTTATTTCTTAGCTGGCGAGTATGAGGATGACAACAAGAAGGGCACCAGTGTGTACAAACAGCAATTTGTTGGTAGGAAGGGATGCTGAGAAACATAAAAGGGCTGCTTTGATAACTGCTAGCAGACACATGGCTCCATTCCTTCGAACAACTGCTCACAGAATATAAAGTTAATCCTCCTACAAATGCTGCAAAAGGATATATTTTTAAAAGGCTGGGGTTCAAAGAGGTTAAGTAATATCACTGTAGAGCACACAGCTAGTGTGTGACAGATAAAGTTTGAGTTCAGGCCTGTCTGGCTGCATGCTCTAACATGTTATTCAAACAAAAACCAAAATTCCCGGGAAAACTTGAATTAGGTTCTGACAAGGACATGTTGGATCTAGATCTGGCTCTTTTATCAACCATCTCTGTGGCTCTGAGGAAGCTACTACTATAAGCTCTGTTCCTCAGTTTCTACATCTATAAAATGGAGGTTAATATCACCAGCATTTAAAAAATAGGTATACTCCAGAGGAAATGGGGGGAAAAATAGGTATAAAAGTCCTTTGAAACTAAAAACACATATGCACATCCACAGTAGCAGTAAAGATAAATTTATCTTCGGGTGTTGCAAACTTCTGGAATCAAATTTTAAAAAGGGAAAGGAACATATGTGCATATTTTACAGGACTGCAGTGTACCTTTTTTTTTTTTTTTTGTCTTTTTTTCCGTGTCCGGCAATGGATCGCAACCCTCAGTGTTGCCCCCGTACCGGACCGGGGACCGGCAACGGGATTGCACCCCTCGGTGTTGCTCCCGCGCCTCTCTCAGCCAGTGAGCGGGAACTGGTCTGTATGTGGGATCCGAACCCTCGGGCGGGAGCGCCGCCGTGCTTCCCAAGCAGCGCAATAAAATGGAGGTTAATATCACCAGCATTTAAAAAATAGGTATACTCCAGAGGAAATGCGGGGAAAAATAGGTATAAAGGTCCTTTGAAACTAAAAACACATATGCACGTCCACAGTAGCAGTAAAGATAAATTTTTCTTCGGGTGTCGCAAACTTCTGGAATCAAATTTTAAAAAGGGAAAGGAACATATGTGCATATTTTACAGGACTGCAGTGTACCTTTTTTTTTTTTTTTGTCTTTTTTTCCGTGTCCGGCAATGGATCGCAACCCTCAGTGTTGCCCCCGTACCGGACCGGGGACCGGCAACGGGATTGCACCCCTCGGTGTTGCTCCCGCGCCTCTCTCAGCCAGTGAGCGGGAACTGGTCTGTATGTGGGATCCGAACCCTCGGGCGGGAGCGCCGCCGTGCTTCCCAAGCAGCGCACTATCCAGTGCGCCACCGGGCAGGCCCTGCAGTGTACCTTTTGTATTTAAAATACCAGTAGCTAAGAAAAGTAAATAATCACCTTGAAGTAATTCTTACCTTTCTCACATAGGACACTAATTCTCCAGAATAATACTGAGACACGCTGAGAAGGTCAGGGCTATTTGCTTGATTTATACGAAGAAGGGGTAGATCAAGGGCAGAGGCAAGCTGGAAGAAAAATTATATATCTCTTTCTCTGTTTCAAAAAAGTTACAGAAATGTAACATATGTCCAGAAAATGTGACATACAACAAAACACTTGGGCTTTACCCAACAGAGGGCAACCACCACCTAACCTCATTAATATCATTAATATTTTCTGAAAATATGTACAATTTAAAAAAAATTATAGTTATCTGCTATGGCTGTGGTTCTCAAATTGTGGCCTCTGAACCAACTGCATAACCATGAGCATCACCTGGGAACTTGTTAGACAGGCAAATTTTTGGGCCCCATCACAAACTCTGGGAGCGGGGCCCAGCAATCTGAGTTGCAGAGAATTGTGATGTGTACTCAAGTTTGAGAGCCAATGAGTCCTTTGTGGAAATCAGATATTTTGACTGATAGACTACTGAATTTGTCCAATCCACGATGTCACTGAATGTAAGAAGTGCCATCATTTTATGAACTGCTCAGAAAGAAAGAAAATGCTGACAAGTAAACTATGATTTAGGGCCGAGCCCGTGGCGCACTCGGGAGAGTGCAGCGCTGGGAGCGTAGCGACGCTCCCGCCACGGGTTCGGATCCTATATAGGATTGGCTGGTGTGTGCGCTCGCTGGTTGAGCGCGGTGTGGGCGACACCACACCAAGGGGTTGCGTTCCCCTTACCGGTCACGAAAAAGACAAAAAAAAACAAAAACAAACAAACAAACAAAAACTATGATTTAACATCAATTACAAAACCTATCCCCAATTACAGAGATGTTAAAATAGGAAAAGAAGTGCATCTCAGAATTGATATATATAACTCCATCAGAATACAGCGTAAATTATTTGTGCATTTTCCATGGTCTGAAATTACCTCAAGAGCAAGGGTTGTCATGCCTGTGTTGTTCACTGAAGCCTAACCTTTCGAGTAGATACTAATTTGTAGCAGAGGCTCAATAAGTATTTTCTGAACAAAGAAGTAAAAGGACTTAATCCTATTTAGGGAATAAAGGACCCAAAGGATTTGCATTTTTAGTGCACCAATGAAACTTTAAGAAAAAATCTATTTTCTCATTTAAAAACAATATTCTGTAAGAAAATTCAACTTATATTTCTGGCATCTTTGAAACTATGCTGTCATGAAAACGGTGCTAACAATTTTCAGTCCATAAAAATACTCAAATTATCCAACTTTCTAAAAGGATGAAATCTTGGGCTAGCAATGGTAAGAACGAAGGTCAACTCTTTCGTAGTACCAGAGAATGTGATCTCACTGTTGTTTGCTTACCTTTAGGAATGTAGCTCTGAGTTTAGTCACCATGGATGGGTTTACCCTTATGCTTTCTTGCATGATGGATGTGAAACTGTAAAGAGAGATAAATGCTAAGAAGATGTTTCTGGTGGCCTTCATCAAGGCCATTGTCAGGCTATCCACATTACCTGTCAATTAACTGCCAAGCAAAAGAAAGGTCCCCGACGATCTGCATTGTGATCAGGACCTCCTCTTTAATGTTAATGGTTCTGATCATTTGATGTAGAAACTTGCGAGTATCAGCAAGAAACTGACATATTTGCAGATTTGATTCCAACTGGTGAAATTCTTGAACCTATGTTACATAAATACATTTAATTTAAAAATTCTGAATGGCCTCTATGGTGCTCATTTTCCCTCGAAAACACTTTGAATACTCCCACTTTCCATTTTACTATAAATAAACATATAATGGAAAATCCTCTTAGTTCTAAAGATTTGCAAGACTGCTAAAAATTAAGTTACATCATAACCAATGTGTTGCCTTTTGTATATTATTAAGTTTTTTTGACGTAATCTTTAAAACAAAACAATGATTCCAGTGTCATGAAAATTTAAAAATTTTTAATTTTATTTTGGTTTTTAATATATTTTCTCCTTTTTTTTTTCATTTTCATTCTTTTTATTTTTTCCTGAAATTTTAATGTCTACAACTCAAAAGGCCTAGGTTATATGCCAAAATAAATAAAGAAAAAGATAAAAAGCACCCAAAATTTATAAAGTTGTTCATAGTTTGACTATAATCCCAGAAAATCCAAAAAACAAGGAGAAACTTTGGTATACTAACAATTTAAATATTATACTGTGTTGCTATTTATAGTGACCATTTTGAAAACCTTGCAGAAATGAGAATAAAAACCTGTAAGAAAACCTGCCAAATGAAAAAAGTATTAATAATATATCTAAAAATGTACAATTGTAACAATTGGATAGAGTTACAGTTTATAAGTATAGATAATGTATTAAATTAAAGAGGATTTTTTTGGTTATTGTTCTAGAGTTTTATTTCCCATTTTAACCTAGTTAAACATACAATTAAAATATTAAGAGTGATGAGGTAAAATCTTTTTTTTCTTTTTGTTTTTTTTGTACAATCATTTTCAAGTAGATAAAAAAACAACAAATGATTTTTTTCAGAAAAACAAATACACTGTTTATAAGCATATGGTCATTAAACAACTATTTTAGTTTTTGTATATTCCTTTCCAGTTTTTCTCCCCAAGGAACACACTTTTTACAAACTTAAAAATAGTGTACATGTGCAGTTTTGTTTTTGCTTTTACCTCCTTATCACAATTTACCCAACATTTCTATTTTATTTTCATAATTGTTCTTCCAAGACTACATGTTTCTTCAAGTTGAAATACCATGACTTTTGCTACCATTCTCTTCATGCTGGTCTTTAATTACTTGTCCAATGTTTAGGATACTTTATATAATATTACAGGAAACATATTAATTCATATTACTTTTGCTTTTGATGAAATGTTCTCTTAGATATATTTATAGGAGCAGATTGCTGGGTGGGTCATATGGTACAATTCATGATCCAAGAACTACCACTTAAAAAGACTTTCCTTACCTCCTCCAAAGCTTGTATTAGTTGTACAGTTTTTCTGCCTGCAGCAGTAGAATCATCATAATTTAAAGACATAATTTGCTTTGAGATCTCTCTGAACCAAGCTTGAAGATTTTCTATTAATACAGAAACAAGGAAAGACTACTGAAATTCCAGACTTCCTGAAGCTGTGGCTTTAAATTTAATTAAATAATCCCTTACGAATCCAGTTCTTACTCATTCAGCTTTTACTGTGCACCTAACATTGCTCCCAGGAATTCATCAAACCAAAAAATCACCTGGAGAATGTGACCAAGTAGAATAGACTGAACTTTCTACATAAACAGCTTAGTCTACGACAGTTGGCAGAAAAGGATTAAAGCTCACATACAGGTTATAAAGGGTAAGTGCAAAGGTGGTATTGGCAGTAGAGAGGAGTAGAGGAGAAACTAAAGAATGTGACACATAGTTACTGGGGAGAATTTTATGGAAAAAGGAGATGGGTAAAGATCTGGATAGTCAGAGACAGGAAGAAGGGTATTCTACCTTGATGAAGGACAAACATAAGCAGAGGCTTCAGAGCAAGAATGACGATGGCATGTCTTGGAGGGCTAAGAGGAGACCGACAGGTTGGAAGTGCGAAGGTGAGTTGTGGGAAGTCTGACCAGTTTAAGTGGTGCTATTTGCTTTCACAAACCAGCAGACAATTCACACAGCAGAGACAGGAAAGGGCGTTCACATGCTCTGAGCCCCCGCAGTGTGTCAGGCAAAGTTCTAAGCTTTGTCTCGTTTAATCTCTGTAACAAGCTATGGAGGTAGGAATTGTTAGCCGTTTCTCAGATAAGGAAGCTGATGCTCAGAGATGCCATTAGATGGCAGGTGCATCAGTGAATAAGAACAGCAAGATTAGAAGAGAAGAATCTTAGGGCCGGCCCGGTGGCGCATTGGAGAGTGCGCCGCTTGGGAGCGCGGCGGCGCTCCCGCTGAGGGTTCGGATCCCATGTGGAGACCAGTTCCCGCTCACTGGCTGAGCGCGGTGTGGGCGCAACACCGAGGGTTGCGATCCTGTTGCCGGTCCCCAGTATGGGCATGACACCGAGGGTTGCGATCCCGTTACCGGTCAGTAAAAAAGACAAAAAGGAAAAAAAAAAAAAAAGAAGAGAAGAATCTTAGATATCATCTATGCTGGTAGTTATTAAATATTCTCAGGTGATGTATCCTTCTGAGATCATGATAGCTACAAATCCTTTCCCCCTCCCCACAAATGCTCATAAACTAAGACATCAGTTTTGCATACAATGGGGGCAGAGGCAGATTATGACTCTTTAAACCTCATCTATGAACCAGTTATAAGACTCCCTAGTTTAGCCTAACCCCATATTTCAAAGATAAGATATGAAACCTGAAGTCCAGAATGGATATGAACACTTCCCAAGGGAGCACAAAGCTAGAGGCAGCCAAAACTACACTTCAGGTGTTTATTAGCAATGGTAAAGAACAACGTCAAAACATACAGTGATGAAAATGTAAGAACTTTTCACTCTGCCAGTTTTCAAGGTTTCAAATAATCTGTCCATACATTTCAAGCACACCAATATTTCCTCTTCGGTAATTACCATTTTTTTCCACTCTGGTTAGGGGTTTCACTCCCGAAAAAACATCAGCAAGCTCAGTCATCCGCTCTGAGCCCTCTTTCTTGTAATATTCCCATTTGGTTTGCTTCTCTGAAAGCATTTGCTTGAACATCTGTTGAAGAGACAGGACAGACTTATTTATTTAAGAAGAAGTCCAGATTAGGCAGTTTATGAAGACAGCCTGAGTGAAACCCAATTTATTATAAAAAATATATACCAAAAATTAACACTGAGCCTGAGGCCATCTCTCAAGCATTACTTTACACAAATTGAGGAGCAAAGCTAGATCATTTCTAAGACAGTGGTTCTCAGACCACCTGCACATAAGCACCATCTCGAGGGCTCTGAAGTTGTCAGATTCCTAAGCCACACTCCGAAAGATTCTTATTCAGAGGGTCTTGGGTAGGCCCATAAATCAGCATTTTAATGTGAAATTGAATTTGTGACTACTGCTCTATGGTCCTTTCTAGGGAACAATTTCTGCTATTCTACTTTAGTCAGGGAAGGTTTAAGTATTTTATTGTCAGATGACTGGGGAATGAATTAAATTACACATAAAGGCTTTTTCCTATTTTATTACATAGTAATTCTGTTTGTTAATTCACTCCTCCATAAAATTTAAATTCTACAAAGACTTGGGCAGAGGAGAAAATGGTAAACTGAGTTTTTTTTTTTTTTCTTGAAACAAAAAATACTTATTTCTCATTAAAGGGCATACCTTCTCAGACAAAGGTACAGGTTTTATCTTGCCAGGCCCCTATAAGGTAAATATACACGAGTGCTGATTTTTCTCTTAAGAAATTCTTTATTCTCAGCACCATAATGAATATTGAAAAGATGATCAATGAGATAGGAAGAATCCATGTGCAGATGAGAGAAGCAAGGCTGTGTGGAATTTTGTGGGGCCTGTAGAGGAGGACTCTTAATGATCTGGGCAGATGATTGATCAATAAAATAAGAGGATGAAGACTCTTAATGATCTGGGCAGATGATTAATCAATAAAATAAGTAAGAGGATGAGGAACAGTGAGAATTATTTATAGAGTCGAGGGCCTGGGATCAATCTTTCTGAGTGCCCGGGATCAATCAATGCCATATGGCAATGGCAAAGTGACAATACAAAACCACCCTGAGGCCTTCCTTATGGACAAAATGGCTTCATGCCCTTCAAACGCTTACTCATGTGAACTCACAGGTTTCATATCTTATAAGATAGAATTTGGGATAGGGGATGGCCTTTGAATTAAGAAATGTACTGTCATATAAAGATTAGAAGAAACAGAGTACAGGTCTAAGTACTCTGTTTATAGGAGAATCAGAAAGTTGATTCTAAAAAAAGAGGTGGGTGGGGGGAAGGAGAGAGGAAATATAGGTTAAAGAACCAAGCTGAAAAGTCAGAAATTCAAATATATCATTTCTTTACACAATTTGTATTGGGTAGGTTTTTTTTTTTTTTTTTCTCTTTAACAGAACTTTTCCTTCTTGAAGATCTTTAACAATGAGTTGGTGCTTCCTTAGGCTGTCTTCTGTCTCCTCTCTACCTGCATAGACAGAAGGAAGCTGTCTACTCTATTTCAATAGATTTCAGAGAACAGATTTATGATGAGAAATGCTGGCTTAGTCAGGCAGATGTCCCAGATCTGTCCTGATTTCCACTCAGCAACACTGAACTATGTATTATATACAACTCTTGGGCCCCTGGTGCTCCAGTTTATGATCCTAACTGGTCTGAGGGCATTTCTTCCTTGAGGGTGACTCTCACTTGCCTCTGAAAGGCCAGTTTTACTTTCACCCACTAATGTGATGCCTGGTTCCTGTGCCTTGAATTTTCCTGCTTCCTCATCTTGGCTTAATCTGTCTTCCTTCCCCACTATACTGAGAGCTCTTAGATGGTAGAAATGTGCTTTGTTCTTTTTTGAATTCCTAACACTTAGCTGTGAACAGAGTAAATATTTAATAATTATTATACTCAGAGGAAAATCATTAAAATTATTATATAGATCAAAAAAGGGTAGCATTTCTCTGATACAAAATTATACCCAGACAAATAACTAAAAACACTTAGTACACATATTAGCATCTACATTTTCTGAGCTACTTCATAGGGGAATATAGTATCTTCACATACCTAGAAGATAAAGAAACATCTATTTAAACAACAAATCAAAGTGAGGCAAGGTGAGGAATGGTTTTGAATGGGCATTAATGTCTGGGTCTAGTTCCCGAACCTACCTGATCCAAACCCCCAAGATTACTGGTTATAGAACCTGGGCATTCTCAGGCACCCACCATTTTTATTATGCCCCTAGAGATTTCTTTAAGGGTAAGACTAACCTCAGACTTTCCTTCAGTAAGCTCAAATTCCTTAAAGTCCCTCAGATGACCTTGTTCAAATACAAATCACCTACGCTACTTAAACCCTTTCCAATAAGTTCTTACAGCTCTTATGATAAAGACCGAAATCCTGCAAGGCCCAGTATGGGCTGTCTCCTGCCCACCATTCAGTCTCATTTTGTACCATCTTTCTCTCTCATTCTCTCCCCTCTAGCCAACTGGTCTTTCTGGTCCTTGAATTGGCTATGCTCTTCCCTACCTAAGATGACTTAAATATACTCTTTCCTCACCCTGGAATGTTCACCATCATGCTCGCTACCTTTGTCTAGCTAATTCTGACAGATCCCTTTCTACAGGTCCCTTCAGAAGCTCTGGCTTCTCTTCTCATGGAAATCTTCCAGGCTAGGACAGAATTCTTTATTTTAGGTATTCAGAGAACTATGTTCCTTTCCTTTAGAGTACATCCTCAGTTTGTATTTACATTTTCATTACTATGACTGATTTTCTGATTAACATCTGTATCATTAGACTATAATCTCTACAATCTTGTGCAATTTCCTCCAATGATGGTAGGCACTAAATGCTTGTTAAATGTTTAATACTGTCCTTTTTCTATAAAAACTATCTCAGGCAGCTGGAATCTGTAGCTTGAATCAGAGACACCTCAACTAAATCTGTATCTTTTTTTATACTTTTAAGCATAAAAAAACCTGAGTTTGGTGATTATTCAGCCAATATTTTTACCTCTTTGAGTATAAACTCAAACTGTGCAGTATCCAACAGCAACTGGAATAGGATCTTGGGATTGTACCTAGAGTCCGTTAGAATTTGGTCCTTGATTTGACGAAGGCGTTTATTGTTTGGGTCACAGGCTAGAAACAGGAAGAAAAGAGTCATCTACTTATTAAATGTTTAGAAAATATCTATAAAATAAGATGAATTCTTTTTTTGTAGGGGGGGCCTGGCCAGTGAGCTCTTGACATTGGTGTTACAACACTGAGTTCTAACCAACTGAGCTAACTGGGCAGCCCAAGATGAATTTTTAAATGCTTTCCTTCCTTTTAAGCATTTCAAATGTGATAAATGTTAAACACCAAGGTCAAGAGTTTGGATCCCTGTACTGGCTAGCCATCAAAAAGAAAAAAAAGAAAGAAAATAAAATTTAATAAGTAAAATATACATCAATAACAGGTGGTGAAATATAGTATATCTGTGCTATAGAGTACAATTGAACTGTTAAACGAGAATTGAATCTCACATAGAATGTCATCCTTGATATATCGCTGAATGAAAAAAGATGGCTCCAAATTTTGTAAGCACCTTGGAGTTGGCTTATATTAACTGCCCAGTATGGATGGGAAGAGCCTTCTGGCATCACTACACAGGTGTGTGGCCAGCTATGTCCTGTCTGTTTGGAGCTGCTTTTGGTTTAGGCATTGATCCCTGCCATTCAGTTGTGGCCAGGCAGGCCTAAGACTACAATCCTTAGAAAGGCCAATTTGCAAAGCTGGCTCTTGGCTGGCAACTAGGAACTTGGATTTTGGGAAGAGCTCTCACCATTTTGAGAACTGATAAGAATGGCTCACTGTGCCTTAACTGTTTGTACAACATCGTTCATGCTGAACACCTGCTTCCCTTCTGGAGGTCTAGAATTTTGGTATGTGCCAGGCAGAGGCTGCTTCTGTGATCAGTCCCAATAGAAACTCTGGGAAACTGAGTTTAATAAGCTTTCTTGGTTGGCAACATTTCACACACATTGCTAGGGGAATTAAGTGCATCCTGTGTGAGTCCACTGCGAGAGGTCCCTTCCATGCTGTGCCTGGTTTCCTCTGGACTTCACCCCCTGTACCTTTTTCTTTTGCTGATTTTGCTTTGTATGCTTTTGCAGTAATAAATCACAGCCATGAGTACTACTACATGCTGAGTCCTCTGTGTCCTCTCAGTGAGTCATCAAACTTGGGGTTGTCTTGGGGACTGCCTGACACACAGAGAAGCAGTGTTCTCCACACAAAGACGTGGCACCTCCAAATAGAAAGAAACAGACTGTGGCCATCCTTCTCCTTGTAAAGGCTTGAGGGCATGGCAGGTACTCAGAGCTTTCTGGACTATCCATTATCCAGGCACAGAGAGCTTAAGACAACTAGGCCAAGGTCAAAAAATCAGGCAGTGACTGACCCAGGGAAAAAAACACCTGATTCCCAATTTAGCTTATCAGCTGCCAAGCCAAACCATTTCAAATAAAGTAACGGTAAAAGAAAAGTACCGACTAAAAAATATTGATATTTGCTGAGCTTGGTTTATGGGGCTAATTATTTATTTAAGAAAGAATAAGAAAGTAGGATAAGGCAAAAATACAAGTTAAAGCTATCTAGACTGCAAATAAAGTTAGAACAAAAACTTTAAGGCAATGGACGCAGTCAAAAAGTTCACAGCTGAATAAGTTGTGAAGCCCATGGGAGCTGCACTAGGGAGCTTTACGCCCCTGCTTTCCTAGCCGTCCCTCAGTCAACATCTCAGGTCTATGGCTGTACAGAACGGCCACGTGGTATAAGCACATGTCGTAGGGTATTTGAGGTGCTTTAATTACACTGAAGCTGTGGAAAGCCACTTTACATATGGTTTCTAAGTTACTCTCCATGAGGAGGAGACTTGTGACAACCCAGAGGAGGGGCTCAGTTTTGTGGGAAACTGCAGAGTTCTGAATTCCTTATACATTCTCCAGAACTACCTAGGAAGAAATATATCGACACTGTTGACACTGATTACTCCAAAAGAATTTTTTCAGCTTCATATTTGCCTAACTAAAAAGCAAACTCAGAAGGAGTTCTCTTTGTCTTACTATTAATTCCAATTCAAAAGAAACCTTCTGAAATTAATTTGCTTTTATTTTTGGATAGAGGATCTAATTATCCAGTTGATAGATAATACTCTGTATGCCTCAATATGCATTCACATTTAGCTCCCTGGTACAAACCAGGTTTAGTTCCAGTGTTCCCAGGGCCTGATCATCTCCCTCAGATCTCACCCTTGAGAATTCAGGCCCACAGACCTGCAGGAACAGATCCTAGAACCATGAGGTAACCCTGGGGTCAGACTTCAGTAGCCGGCCAGCCTTGCTTATCCAATGTGGCCTCAAAAGAGTGTTTCTTCAACAGCTTCAAAGCTCTGCAGAAGCATCCTATGCCCAAGTGAAATGCCTCCAGCAGGTTAATAGGAAATATGAGGCATATATCTGCCTTTCTGCACAACATGACTGAAACACCATAAAAGCTAAATAAGCGGTTACTTTTCCTATGTATGACTCACAACCAGATAGGCAAATCATTTGTTTCTGGTAAATTATGACCTTGTGCAATCAGGTCAGACAGTTGCCAGGCACAGAAATGGAAAACAGATGTGGCCGAAGATAAAAGGACAGACCTCTGGCAAGCTGAGGTTGTCCCTGGCATGGATGTAAATCCAGGAGACTACTGGCTTCCAGAAAGTAGGCACGGCTGTCAGGCACAGTTGCACAGAAGATGAAGATGAGGCTGAGTCACTAGAAAACCACAGTTGGTCTTATAATGGGATAAAGTGAGGGCTTGAGTTGTTTGTATGCTTGTAAATTTAAGACTCTCGGTAAAGAAGATTATAAGCTGAGTCAACATAGTAAAATCCTCAAATTAGAACTGGAATCTAACGGGAGTTTATGTAAAAGAGAAACTCATCTAATTAAAAACAGATCAACGAGATGATTAAAAACTTCAGCCATGGGATTCATACTGAGGGCAAATTGTGAATGGATCTAGGCCAACAAGCAAAATGATGAAAAAACTGAAAAACAGCACTCATGAGAAGGTTAAAGCAGCGGGAGAGAAGACTGAGAAGTTCCACACACTTTCAAAGAATGAGGGATGAGGACGACCCACGGCCGCTTTCACTGCAGACCACTCACAGGAAGTGGGAAAGATGGCGGCGAGAGGGCCTGGGAAACAGATCTGGACTGGAAGAGCTGTGTGACGGGGCCACAGAATAATCTGTGTGGGGACTTTTTTTACCTGAAAGAACAAGGAAGTGTTGAAGAAGTGCCTATCTCAGGGTAGGTACTCAAGAAAAGTTTGTTGAATGAAAAACAAAAAGCAGAGTGCTTTATAGGGCTGCTGAATGACACAACTCTTAGGGGTAGACATAGGCAGCCCTGCATGAGTGAACTCATTAGTTAATCAATCACGTATTTTCTAAGCATAAGGAACTGTGCCATCTGTGAACAAACTCAGAGATGTTAGTTTAACCTACTTGTTGTTCTATCATTAAACCAGATGTTTTAGATTCATAGCTCATTGACCCTGTAGAGGAGCTTCAAGCAATCCATGAAGCTCCTGAACTTGATGGCCAAACTTTATATAGATAGATATCAAAGGGGATCATGCCCCGGAATAGGCTAAGACCCAATCTACCTCAAATTAGCACTGTGACCTAGTCAGGTTGTCAACTCAGTGGGCCCACATGTTTTTCTGTGCTTCCAAAATCATGCCATTTATTCCATCATTTCTATAGTCTAGAATTTCTTCCACTTTTTACTTCAAAATCTTACTAAGGGATTAGTCATCTTTGCCTCTTGGATGGAGCCTTGCCTGACCTCCTCTGTTCCTCCATCCCAAACAATGTTTCTCCTCCTAGTCTGGACTCAAATCACACCACCTGTCTGTCTCACATGCTCAGCTCTTATTTACTGCCTTGGACCTTGTATTAGTTTTCTATGGCTGCTCTAACAAATAAACACAAACATAGTGGCTTAAAACAACAAAAATTTATTCTCTCACAGTTCTAGACGTGAGAAATCTGCAACGTGGCTCAGTGGGTTAACATCAAGGTGTCACTAGGGCTGGGGTCTGGCTTGAGGTTCTATGGCTCTAGAATCTGTTTCCTTGCCTTTTTCAGCCTTTAAAGCCTGCCTGTATTCCTTGGCTTGTGTCCCCTTTTCCATCTTTAAAGCCAGCACTGGCCGGACAAGTCTTTTTCTCCATGCCATCTCTCTGGTTCTGACGCTTCTGCCTCCTTCTTCCTGATTTAAGGACCCCTGTGATTACACTGGGTTCACTGGGAAGATCCAGGATAATCTCTTCCTTTAAGGTCAGCTGATTAGCAACCTTAACCCCCCTTTGCCAGGTACTATAACATATTTATAGGTTTCAGGGATTAGGGTATGGATGTCTTGGTGGGGAGGGGGAGACGGAGGTGCGGGTAGGGAGGCATTATTCTGCCTACCACAGGTCTGCAGTTACACTTTTTCATATGTACAAGTGTACTTCAAAAAGTTCATGGATAGATTCGTATTGTCTTTTAATTTTATTTTTCCACTAACTCTTTGAAGTGCCCTCTTATACATCTGATTTTCCTAATTTGATCAGTGACAAGCTCCTTGAACATGGGAGATAAATGTCCTATTTCCCAGCACCTAACAGTACATGACAAGGGAGAGCTGTTCAGGTGGCTGTTGACTTACTGAAGTTCACATAAAAATGACTAACTTAAAAAAGCAACTTGATTCTCATCTTAGGGCTCTCTCCCTGCTAAACCACTTAGCATCATGCTAATAAACTACTTAGCATTGCTCCTTATATGGAGCAATATAGATGGCACCCCTTTTGCACATTACCTGAGTCTGCCGTATGAAGCATCAGCCATCGGATAGAAACATTGCAGTCTCTCAGACAGTTCAGAAGCCTTGGGATATTGTCCAGAACCATCTCCTCCCTTAAATAACCTTCTTTCAGAAACTGCTGTACTTGAGCATGCACTCTCTCACTGACAGTAGCATATCTGCTTGCCTTTGAAAATAAAAAAACTTGAATTACATTAAAAAATTATCTTGAAAGTGGATTACATTCAGGTGAATCTTTGATAAATAATAACATTTCCATATGAGATGAATAGCATAAGTTATAAGACTTATAAATTATAAATGTAGTTAAAAGGCTCAAAAGCAACTGGTTTATTGAACATTTTTTGAAAAGAGCATTGGAATTAGAATTCTGAGACTAAATCCTAGTTCTGGCTGTGATTAAACATTGCTGTGACTTTGGGTTTAACCTCTGCGTAATGGTTTCTTCAAATGTCAAATGGAAAACTGGACCAGGTGGTTCTTTAGAGCCATTCTACTCTTAACTTGGATGAAAAAGATACATAAAGACAGAAGCTAAATTGCTTTTTCTTGCTATGATTGTTAACAAAGGAGGCAGAACAGAGCAGGAACACTCAAAAGATGAGACTTTACAAGCATATGAAAGTGTAACAAAAAATACATTATCAGTGTCTGTATATCAAAATTGAATTTTCAAACCAGTCTTTTAGAAATTTGGTCATTCTGTTTTACTAAAGCAAGAATCAAACGTTAAATGTCATTAACCTAGTCGAGTTAGTTTAAAAATATCAAGAAACTTCTTAAAATGTTGTAAATGAGAAAATGCGTTTTGGAAAGGAACTGTGATTAAAATTAATGCTCTGATGTTGGTAAATATGAAAGTGCCACATTCTCTAATATATTTCTAGGAGATATGCCAACATTGAAATTATCTTGTGCATTATTTATGGAATTCAATTTATTTTAATAAAACATGAAGTTTTTTGAGTCAATATTGCTTCATCCACACTGGAAACTCAAAAACCCACACAACCAGGCTGAGGAATATAATCATTTAGAAATATCGAGTATGCTTCCCACTAAAATAATTTTATTTTTATTCCTATATTCACTCAGATATTTCCTTTTGCCTTGTGTTCTTATCAAAGAGGCAGAAGATGGCCATTTAAACTTTAAGATAAATGTCTTGAGTCTTGTTGCTAATTTAGCACATCAGAAATGATGAATTTAAATGACAGTGACAGGACGTATTGTCTACGCTCCGTTACCATATTCACCATTCATCCTACTGATAAACACATATTAATTCCAGCTAATGGTGAAAACAGCTCTGTCCACAAGGACACGGTCTTTAAGCAAGAGTAAAGGTAGTCATTTCAGGCCATGACACACTGATTTGTTTTAGGGTACTGAATCTTGCTTATAATCCAAGTCTGTAATTTACATATACCACCTAAGTTCAAAACCTATAATTACCTATCTTATTCTATTATACAAAATTCACTTTTCATTAATTATCACAGTAAAATGTCTATGTGGACATCTCCCAATTCCTTGGGAAATCTACTTAGCTCATTTCCTAAACCAGGCTTGCAGTTATTAGAGAATCCTCCCTGATTAGACAGAACCTACCTGTTCTCTGATGTTTGAAAGGTCCAGGGTATTGTTTAAAGCAGTTTTTGCAGCTTTGTAAGGTTCCCAAGCATCTGCTAGATTAACCGTGATCCCCATGTAAATACTGATTACCTGCAAAAGGAGACATTCATTCAGTATTTGTTAAATACCTACTCACTTCAAGAAAAGGGGTTGGGAAAATAAAAAGTGATAGAAGACATTGCCCACTCTTACAAGTTTAAACTCCATTCCAATTTTGTTTTTCTTTATGAGCACTTTGGAACAAAGTGACAAGTTTGCTGTTCATGAAAAAATAAACAAGGTTTATTGAAACAAGGCTTTCCTTCAACCTGCTATGTGTCAGATTCCTAAAGAAACATAAAAAGGAACAGAAAAATAGAGACTTTGAGTAGAGCAGAAGTTTTTTTCTCAAACATTTTCATCCTTTGTACTATTAAAAGTTACTGAGGACTCCAAAGAGTTTTTTTAAAAATGTGGTTTATATCTATTGATATTTATCATATTACACATTAAAACTGAGAATTAAAAAAAATTATTAATTTAAATAAAATAAATTAATTAAAATAATAATAAACCCATTATAATTTTTTTTTTTTTGGCTGGCTGTTACAGGGATTGAATCCCAGACCTTGGTGTTCTTAGCACCATGTTCTAACCAACTGAGCTAACTGGCCAGCTATATATATTTTTAGTAATTAAAAAAAACTAAAATTTACTAAGAAAAATTTGTGAGAAGAGCAGCATTGTTTTACATTTACTCAAATCTCTGTGATGTTTCGCTTAATTGAAGACAGCTTGATTTACATATCTGCTTCTATATTCAAATGATGTGACATAATTTGTCATATAGCCTCTGGAAATGCAATGTAGAGTTAAAAGGCAAAGAGCATCTTAGTATTATTAATAAAAATAGTATTGACCTTACTGACCCCTTGAAAACGTCCTGGGGACCTGTAAGGGTCCCCAGTTTACACATTCAGAATCCCTGGACTAAAGGAAACAAAGCATTATTTTCGCAGTTCCTAGCCCATTCACTTCAGTTTGTACGTAGAATTATTTACTATTTGAACGTTTGTTAAAACTTGCCTGTGAAATCCTGTGGTTCTAGGCATTGTCATTTTTTTTGATGAGAGTGAATTGGTGATGAGATTTGATGACAAATTCTACTTATGTAATGGTTACTGGTTTATTCATGTTTCCTTTTTCTTCTTGAGTCAAATTTGGTAATTTATATTTACATATATAAATATATTTATATTTTAAGACTTAATATATATTTTTATTCACATATAAATATGATATATTTATATTATAATATATATTAACATATAAATATATGTAAGTACATAAACATATTTATATTTTAAGAAAATTATCCATTTCTTCTGAGTTTTCAAATGTACTGACAAAATTGTTCATAGGTTTTCTTAAAACCTTAAAAAGTCTTTATTATATCTGAGGTCTTCTTTTTCAAACTTAATGTATCTCATTTTGCATGCTCACTTTCTCTTGCTCTTTTATAAGTTTTACTAAATACTTATTTTATGACTATTTTTTTCTTTTTTTTTGCAGCTGGCTGGTAACTGAGATTAAACCCTGTACTTTGATATTAGCAGCACCACGTTTCAACCAACTGAGTTAACCATCCAGTCCTATTTTATGACTGTTTTAAAAAATTGGCTTTTGGTGATAATGATCTTCTCCCTTATTTCCTTTTTCAATAGCGCAATAAATGTCTGCTGATATATTTATTATTGAATTCCTTTCACTCTACTTTTTCTAACTTCTTGATATTAATGTCTGACTCAATTATTTTTAAACTTTCCTGATTTTTAAATAAATGTTTTTAAGGTTATACATTTCCTTTAAGAAGAGTTTTAGCCATTTCCCACAAGCTTTGTTTTGTAGCACTTTGACATTGTGCACGTCTAAATATTCTTTCCTCTTTAACACAAAGCCTATTTGGGAATGTTTTTTTTTTTTCCCCAAACATTTATCTTTTTATTTCTTTTTTTTTTTTTTTTTTGACCGGTAGGTAAGGGGATCACAACCCTTGGCATGGTGTGGTCTGCACCACGCTCAGCCAGTGAGCGCATCGGCCATCCCTATATAGGATCTGAACCCGCGGCCTCAGCGCTACCAGCGCCACACTCTCCCGAGTGAGCCATAGGGCCTGCCCTATCTTTTTAATGATGATTTGTAATTTAACTGGACTATAGTAAGAGAATACAGTCTGTAGGATATCAATTTTTTTTTTTTTACTTCATTGACTTCCCTGTGATCTATTATATAGGCAGCTTTCATACATATCTTTTTCAAATACACATGGAGCATTTATTATGTATGAGGGTATTTCAAAAAGTTTGTGAAAAAATAGAATTAAAAGATAATACAAATCAGTCCACAAACTTTTTGAAGTATCCTTGTATTTTGGGGAGAGAAGATTATATACAGAAAGAGGTGTATTAAAATTTTCCATCATGATTATGATTTTGTCAATTTTTCCTTATGAGTCTATTTTTGCTTTATGTATCTTAAGTATGTTATTAGGTGCATACAAATTCATTATTGTTAGCCCACCTCAGTGGATTCCTTTTAATATTACATAGTCCCTCTTCAACCTGATTAATGTTTTTCTTTGAAGTTCTCTATTCTATGATAATATTTTCTTATTAGTTTTTTATTGGTTGGCATTTGCCTGACATATCTTTTTATTCTTTTATTATCAGTGTGCCAGGGCATTTTTTTTAGGTGTGTATCTTACAGGCATCATAGAACTGGATTTTGACCATCCTTAATAGTAAATGTGTTTGTAATTACAGTATTATGGTCAAAACTTCTTTATTAAGCTTAGGAACACGTAGCAACACTATCTGAGTTTTCCTCTTGGTTGCTCAACTCCAAGCTCAGGCGTATGATTCATAGATTGGAACCATCATTTCCTAACTGTAGGCTGTTCTTTTCTTACTGCTAGTAGATTGAGGCCTCTCATAATAGATGTTAACATGATTCAGTAGCTGGCAAGAAGTGAAAATCTACTACCTGAGAATGTGATCCAATTCACTGCATTTTATTCAAATCTCTATGTGCAAACAAACCCCATTCCATATATATTTGGTATGTTTTATTCCTTTAAGAATTAATATTTTTAAGTAAAACAATATTTTAAAAGTTACAAGCAAATCCCTGCATTATTGCCTTAATAGACCAATCACAGCCAGTTTATAGGTAAAACTTATTATAAAAGTAAAATTCCTGTTCACAAAATGGCAAATTAGATGAATCCTACTAGCTTAGATTCACAAACTAGAAAAGAATAAAGAAATCCTTATGTAACTTAGTTTCAATCTCTGTAGCTAAAGCAAGAGACTTAACACATGGTTTTACCTTGAGAGTATCCTTTTAAGAAAAGGACTAATGGGTTTTTCAAGAAATTTTACTGATGTATTTATTCCTTCATGTTATGATTTATAAGATTATCAATACACTTAAAGTAATTTTACCTAAGGGGGCCGGCCCGGTGGCGCACTGCTACAGTGCGCCGCTTGGGAGCGCGGTGGTGCTCCCTCCGAGGGTTCGGATCCCACATACAGACCGGTTCCCGCTCACTGGCTGAGCGAGGTGTGGGAGCAACGCCGAGGGTTGCGATCCCGTTGCCGGTCCCGGTCCGGTGTGGGCGCGACACTGAGGGTTGCAATCCGTTGCCGGACACGAAAAAAAAAAAAAAAAAAAGGAAAAAAAAGTAATTTTACCTAAGTGATTTTATGTCCCATGATTTACAATGTTATGATCTCTGGGTTAAAGGCCAAAAGAATGAAAAATTAATTCTTTAATAAATTTACTATAGAGAAAAAATAAATAGTAACACTTGCCCAATTATCCGGAATTTATTAATTCTTTAATAAATTTACTATAGAGAAAAAAAAACCAGTAACACTTGCCCAATTATCCGGAAAGTATTTATCCACTATCTCTCTCATTTTTGCTTGATGGTTATGAAGAATGGAAGGTTCAAAGTAGAGAATCACGTATAGCATGGCAGCTTGATTTGCCAGAGCAGTGCTGCGGTGCTCTGGCAAAGGATATGCGGAGACCTGCAATACAGAGAAGACACCCCAGAGAGGGAGCTGCTGGCAACATCTGAATGTATACATGCTCAAATTAAATTATCTACTTCTACGACACACCAGTTTTTCCAAAGCCCATCACCTTTCAGGATCCTGGACACTCGAAGCAATTCTTAGATTGTGGCATTGGTAACTATGGTCTGTCTTCTTATCCCTAACCCCACAATATTCTCTTTCTTACAGTCTTTAACTCTGCTGCAATTCTAAGTCTTTTCCTTAAAAAAAGAAAAAAGTCCTAACCTTGAATCTCCCACTAGCTGTCTATTTCTGTGTCTTTCCCATCACAGGCAATCTCTTAGAACTGATAAACCCCACTCACTGTTGCTATTTTTCACTTACTGTTTACTACTCAACTCACTGAATTTGACTTCTACTATCATCCCAATGGAATTTCCTAAGGTCACTCATGACCTCACAATCACCCAATTCAATGGCTTCTTTTGAAAATCTCACATAAATTCTTCGAGTATAAAATTCTCAGCTCCTTTGGTTTCCCAGATACCACTTCTTCTCAATCTGCTTTCCGGGATCCTCTCTTTCTGCTTGTCTTTTAAATGCTGGTATTTCCCAGGGCGCCATCCCCTCATGCATTAGGAATCTTTGGCTAAACATAGCACACATCATCTTAAGCTACCATAAGCAAGAAAGGGGAGAATTTATCACAAGGATAGACACAGCAATGTCACATGGAACCCTAGGCAGAAATGTGGCCAGTCACCAAGAAGGGCCTGGGGCTGTGAATGAGAACGCCTTCACTTTTTCTCCTCTTGATGTGTTTGCCCAACCTTTCTCTCTCTGCAGACTATTCTCTACATTCATGGATGAATGAGGCTGCCCCCAAACTCCAAATTTTGCATATTGTGGGTAAACCCACATCCAGAAACTGTTTCTTAGGTGCAATTCTAAATTACCTGGAGACAGAGAATCTCATCCTTCTGCCATGACCAGACATGGGAGAGGTGCAGGACAGAGAGTAGGGTGGACACACAGCTCAACCTCAGCTTAACCCCTGTGTCAATAAAGGTCACGGGGCAAGGAGAATATTGAAAACATTGCCTTAAGACATAGATAAAATGGACTGAATAAGAGGCAGAATTGTGGAATGAGAGCCAGTGATGTACAGAGACAGTGAGGTACAAAGGCAGTGAGGAAAGAGCTTGGCTTTGAATTCATACAGATCTGAATTCAAATTACATTTCTGCTACTTAGTGATGTGACCTTGTAACAATTATTTAAGCTCTCCAAGTCTTATTTTTCTCAACAGCAAGAAAAAAGTCCTTTCCAGGATTGTTGCGAGGAATAGAGAAAATGGTATATGAAAAAGCCTGTTGTGATGCTGGTTTAGACTGAATTCTTAACAAATGGCAACAAATATTATGGAGACTTGGTATCTGCAGGTAGCTTCTGATTTTGAGTTGTCTTAACAAAAAAACAGAAAACTCTTATTTATACTAAACATATTCACAAAAAACTAATAGGCTACGTAAAGAACTGTACAGAGCAGGGGTGTTCTGTGATAAATGCTATCCACAGTTATTACTATGATAGTCTCTTATAGCATAAAAAATATATATAATACATAAAATTATGTTTTCTTCAGAACGATGAAGTCAAATAGTTTTCTTTGGATTCTTTTAAGTAAGGGAATGACACACTTACTGGTGGGGAAAGTAAGACAACTTTCAAATGCTGCAAGATTTTTGCAGCATTGCTTAGTCCACCTCCTTTGCCTGGTCTACACTTATGTACTTCCCCTAAGATAACACTCATCTTGCTTTACCATAATTCCTTTAGTTGTCTGTCTTCTTTCCTAAGTTACAAGTTCATTGTGGACAGGGACCATGGCTTGCCTTCTTCAGTGATGGATCCCAGCCCCCAGCCCATGGACAGCACATAACACACACTTAAGAAATATTTCTTGAATGAATGAAAGAATACATCTTCTTTCCAATAGCTCAGATCCCATATTCTCCCTGAACTCTGATTTTGCCAGAATTTATATCCCTCTTTATTATACTGTAGCACAGCTCAAAAGGTTTTAAAAATTGTTTCTAGCTGCCTTTACTCTTTTGGAAAAGAAGGAATAAAAGGAATAATTGAGGAGGGAAGTGAAATATGTCTTTGAAACTATTAAGATCTTAGTATATTTAATTCCTACCTGGTTATAAATATCATCAGATCTTAGTCGACCAATCACCATACTGATGAAGGATTCATTAATAGGCACTCTCTGGAAATAGCTCTCAGGATAGTTGGGTGGTCTTTTGGCTCCCGGTTGGCTGGAATAACCTGTACTTCGAAGTAGCTTACAAATATCATCCATATTTGAATCAGCAGAAGATCGAGCAGCACTGAGTCATGTTCATAATGGGAAATAAAAGGCCACACAGACCACACATATTAGAAACTCAAAAGCCCAACAAAGCAGAATTCCATTATAACCTGACTTTGTATAGTTTTAGATATGACCATTGGTTGATTTATATCTTTAAGATTCAAAATTATATTTTATGAAAGCCTGTGTAAAAGATAAATGTAAAAGTCCACAATCCATTTTCCAAAATCCTTGAGGCTAGATTTGTTTCAGAATATAGAATTTCTCAAATGTGTGAAAGTAATATGGTATGTAGATCATATATAATATAATACTCCAGCAGGATCTGAGTTGGCCTCCCATGATCAACACACATAATTCTGGAGCAAAATTTATGAATATTTACAAAAGTGAAATAAACAAAGGCCATATATAGCCTCACATCTGTTTTGGGCAGGATTTGACTCCAAATAATTTCAGGTTAGATTAGGTTTTGCTGCCAAATGAGTTACTATGTGTACGTATTCATGCGTAGCTATGTATTTACATTTTTTCAGAGCTCTTTGGATTTCAGTATTGTGGATAAAGAATGTAAACCTAAACCACCATTTCACAGATTAAAATAAATTTTTGAAAACTTATGCCAGTTTAACGTGAGTGGGATAGAAATTAGTTTTTCTTGGCAAGCTAGTCTTTCTACAGAGATCTAGTAAAACGGTCTGCGATTTTCAGGGTGGAATTATAAGCTCTGAAAGAAATGAACTAGACTCAAAGAATTTTTGACTTAGATATGACCTCCTATTTGATTAAGAATCTCCTTTACCACTCTGACTCACAATTGCTCAGTGTCACTTCAATAATGGATGCTTACATTCTAATGAATTGGCTATTGTATCCAAAGGGACAATGTCAGATTTTCAAATCTGAGCTTGATAAGCAATGTTTTTTCTTCTTCTTTACATTATTTATTGCTTTTGTTTTTCCAGGTACTTTCAGAAATATAGGCAAGGCAACTCAAATTTCACTTTTAAAAAGATGGATGTTAAAACACCCATGACGTGAATGAATAAATAATTCATGCTGGTAGACACCCTCTTCACATACCAATAAAGGTGAAAGGAAACAGACTAGTAAGATTAATTTACTGCCAAGGAGATAGTAATGCCAGGTATTGCTACAAATATGCCCCCATATGATCCCTTTTCTGTTGAAGATCTACCTCTCGCCCTATTTATTTTGTCCTAATTTGTAAGTTTGAAAATGTTAATTATACTCCTCACATCTTTAACTCAAGTTCCTAACTGACTCTGGCTTATTGACTGTTTCTTCCCTGAATCTTGATTATTTCTTATATTGATCTCGTATCTAGTTTTTGATACATTCATTCACAATGAAAAACCTATAGGCTAGGTACTGAAATTAAAAAGTTGGTTAGGGTGGCTCCTGTTTTCAAGACCCTACTTCCTGAAGAACTACTGCTCTGTGCAGACATACACAACACATGATCGTGGACATATGTGGTTGCTTGTTTTGTTTTTGTTTCCAAGAATATATGAGTGAGAATTCACTTTCAACCTGACCCTGAATGATATCTTTTCAAAGTTATCAACCTGAAAATAACAGAAATCTCATTCATTTCCTTTTGTCTACTGAGGAGTAATAAACCAAAAACAACATTCATTAGAGTTCCAAAATTCTTCGAAATTTATCAAGGTTAAGAAATGTAGAATTGAGATTCCTTTTTTTTTTTTTTGAGACCAGCCGCACCGCACTCAGCCAGTGAGCGCACCGGTCATCCCTATACAGGATCCGAACCCGTGATGGGAGCGCTGCTGCACTCCCAGCGCTGCACTCTCCCAAGTGCGCCACGGGCTCGGCCTGAGATTCCTTTTTTTTTTTTTCCTTTTTTTTTTTTTTGAGCCCAGCCGCACCGCACTCAGCCAGTGAGCGCACCGGTCATCCCTATACAGGATCCGAACCCGTGATGGGAGCGCTGCTGCACTCCCAGCGCTGCACTCTCCCAAGTGCGCCACGGGCTCGGCCTGAGATTCCTTTTTTTTTTTCCTTTTTGTCTTTTTTTGTGACCGGCAACGGATCGCAACCCTCAGTGTCGCGCCTGTACCGGACCGGGACCGGCCACGGGATCGCAACCCTCGGTGTTGCTCCTGCCCCTCGCTCAGCCAGTGAGCGGCCGGTCTGTATGTGGGATCCAAACCCTCGGCGGGAACGCCACCGCGCTTCCCTAGCGGCGCACTGTAGCAGTGCGCCACCGGGCCAGCCCTGAGATTCCTTTTTTTTAAAAACGGAGTTACCACAAGGACAGGCTAATCTATGTATTGCTAATAATCTATAATACACAGAGTATTTTATATGTAATATATATATTATATATAATCTATCATTACGTTATATAATATAGAGTAATTGTTACATTCCTACAATATGTTCAGAAGAGATAAGAGTCTTATACTTTTGCATCCTATATCATATTGCTTCTGTTTACGTACGCTGTATTTTATGAGAACATACACTGTATTTTATTAACTGCAGTGCTTTGGAAGTGTGCAGTACTAGCCTAGGGATACCTGTATCGATAGTAAGAAACCAGCATTCTCTCTCTGACTTCTCCTTCAATCTTTTGGTCAATGACGAGCAGCATAACTCCATATAAGTACAGTGCTTCACACTATGAAGAGAAAAAGACAATGGCCAAAATCACAGGAGTATACATTCTTATGGTGTGAAGCAGATAATGGTTAAAGAAAATCAGTTTGCTCACATTCCTCCTGAAAGCTTTATATTACAAGAAAAATGTAGATTTTCTCACCTTCTGTGCATAATGGTCTTTGAAAAGTTTATGTGAGATAAATTTCAACTCACAGTGACTATCTTTCAGTTGGCCTATTTTTGGTATTTTGCTCGGGATACCAAAGTGGAATCTCAGTATGATGAGGACCTCTTCATCACTTATTTAATAAACATTTCTTAAGTGGTCACTATGTAGTAAGTACCAGGCTGTATGACTGGAATGCAAAGTCAAGAAGATAGAATTCTTACACCGAGGAGGCTCATAATATCCACCTTATCCTTTATTCACTTGTAATTTTGTTCAAATTCTACTATATTCTAAACTCAGATATGGACCTGCCAGTTAAAATAAGTATCAGCTTATTTTGTTTCTCTTTAAAGAATGGTACTCTGTACATATATGTGTCTTACAGGTAAGAAAGTGATGCTAAATTTGATATTCTTGAATTTCTGTTTTAAATGATCACTATTACTTACTAGAAGTTGTTTTCCATCTTCATTGAGAAGCACAGTTTCTAAGGTTTGCTGAATATAAACACCTTCATTGAGATCATCTAGATATCTAGAAGTGAAACCCCAGAGAGCAAGTTATTCATTTATAATGGAAACTTTAACATCTTTGAAGAAGAAAGGATTTTTAAAATGATAAGGCAGGATACCAGGCATCCTGGCCTTCAACTAGTTTGTGGTCGTTCATGCTCTTAGAATCTTATGAGCTATAATTCATGGTGATGTAGGGCCACAGGTTGATGTTTATGGTTGTCCCAAGTAAAAGAAATATTCCCTACTCCTGATTTATGATTACAAGTATCTTAGGAGTAATGGTATAAGAACATAGAATAGTTAGTTTAAAGGTTAATGAGTAATGAATTCTTAACCATGGAACCCACAGAAAGTTAACCACAAAAATAAGTTTTTTTTTACACTCCTCACATGTAATATACTAGAATACAATCATAAACTACATGATTGAAAGCTGTATGACTTAATATAAACCAAGTTTATTATGATACTTCACAAGAGCAGGAAATAATAATAAAACTCTAAAGTACTTAAGATGACCAGTGCCACAGGACAAGACAATTATGTATGGTACAAATTAGTAAATTTTGTAGTAACTCAAAAAGATGCAAATGTTTCCGTGTGTCCCTTCTCCCTCTCCACTATTTACTACCAGAATAAGCTATTACTAAATTATCTAATACCTGTTTAAGTCTACAATATATTTATGCACACTTTGAAATGCTAAATAAAATCTGGTCACAATTTCTATGTTGTTTTCACGAAATTCTTCATCTAAATCCTGTAGATCTGGCTTAGCTTCCAGTTTGCTTTCCCATAACTCTGGACCCTAAGAAGAAAAACACATTTATGTGAAACATCAATAAAAGCATACTTGTTGGTAACAATTTCTAAATAGCCTTTTAAAAATTTGTTTTTATATATCAAAAATTTAAAGCAGAGCAACAAAAAGTAATGAAGATAACAGAAGCCTAGATATAAAATCTCTGAGAGAAATGAATTTGAATCGTAACCAAGATTAGCATGCTTTTAAGTGGGGGGCGGGGAGGTACTTCAATGTGCAATACATTGTAACAAAGTTATCTTCTAAAAATTTGATTATACTGTGTTAGGGCTTCCACACAATACCTTTATCTTCTTTTGAAATTAGTAGCTGATATTAGATCTGGTTCAAAAGCTTTCCTCTTTAATTCTTTCTCCATAACCACTTAACCTCTTAGAGTCTCATTGTTCCCAGAGAAAACATGCTTTTGTAGAAATGCAATAAAAATGCTACAGAGGGAGATTACCTTAAAATAGCTAAAATCAAATATGATATCTCCATATTTCTGTTGATCAGTTCGTTCTTTTAACCTGAACACAGCAGGAATAAACTCAGAGAGCCTTAAAAGTTCAGCAATGATTGCATTGCCACAGGAAACAATCCTTAGGATTGCTTGGCCACAGAGGTTGTTCTCAGCTAGAAAGTCCAACATTGTGAGGATGATCAACTACTCTGTGCCTGGACAGCAGGAATGATTAACAGATTTCAGAGCTGGGGTCTGCAGATCATTAGATGAAACCACGTCTCTGGATAGACTGGCTGCTTCATTAAAGAATCTGTATCGGAAAAAAAAGTGCAAAAATCTCCATTTTTTAAGGAAGCATATACACATATTTAAATGCATACATAATATTTTTCTCTCAAACTTGCTAAAAAAATTATAACAAATAATAAATTCAGATATGAGGGGAAGGGCATTTATTCTCCACTTCATGTTTTCTATGTGGAAGGACACTGCTAGATTACCACTCCTGGCCTCTTTCTCAACCCTTTATTCACTTCTCATGAGAAAAGATAAAACACAGCTCAACCATTGGGCATGTGTGATTCCAATGTACCCTAATTGTATAAAGTATTATTTGAGATATTAGCAAATAATTGCAAACACTATTGACAGAGCTCAGAGACACATTGCTGTACATCATTTTGAGGCATTTGCCTAATTATATCCCAGAAATGGAATTGCAGGATTAAGGTATAAACAGTCCAAGATTACTTTTCAAATTAT
Organism: Galeopterus variegatus; assembly: GCF_000696425.1. Classification (NCBI taxonomy): domain Eukaryota; kingdom Metazoa; phylum Chordata; class Mammalia; order Dermoptera; family Cynocephalidae; genus Galeopterus; species Galeopterus variegatus. The sequence goes on along the minus strand of NW_007726118.1, from coordinate 1,727,282 downwards.
AGATGCCAGCCAGGTTCTACAAAATTCTTTGAGGATGATTTATAAATAATCAAATTGGTCCATAAGTCTCATATAACTCAGCACTTAGGTGAAGCAGCACTGTTAGCACAATCAACTACTCATTTCTTTTGTATTTCAATGCACTGATGATATTGTAATTACTTTTAAAAGGTCATCCTGTAAAATTAACAATATTTGTCTTCATATTCTCTATGTTTAATGCATTCCCTGGCATTGACAAATATGATAAGTGCACACATAACAATATAAGGGATGTAAGAGGTGATCCTTGCCCCTCTAGCTGCCTACAATACTGTTGAGAGATAAGCCCTGAAAAAAAAAATCAGAGAAAGAGATGAAGTACTTGGACATATGGTAAAGATAAAGAAATAAGAAGTGTAACACACATCCAGTGCACAATATAGAGCCTTTATTTGATTTTCTGTTGGAAAAGCTATTCTTAGATTGGGTGATCTTTAATAAAGTGGCATCTCCTAGGAATTCAGGGCTAGAGAAGGAAACCCAGAACTATAAAAACGAGACATATTTTAGTACGTAACACTTAAAAATTTCCAATGGCAAATTTTCTATTTGGAACACAGATTTGAAATGCAGAGGGCAGACACAGGGCTGACTTCTGAAACATGCAAAGGGATCTCACAAGCTGACAAGGGGAGAGCTAAAAGCCCAACAGAAAACAGGGCAAAGAATACAAAGGGGGCAATAATTCATGAAGAGTAATCCAAACAATAAACAACTTTATGAAAAGATCCTTCTATCGAAAATCACTTTACTTGTATTAGGTTGGCTATGGTTAATAATAATAGTATTTGTTCCGGGTAGAAACTGGAGAAATACATTATTGATAAAAGGAGAATTATTTTCCTGCATTATTTCTGTAAACCAACAACATTTACTGAAATTAAAAATACACATTTCCTTCCTAGTGAGCTCATGCTTAGTATTCTACCCCCTGGAAATATAAGCACTGGCATATAAGGATGTAGGTCCAAGGATGTTTCTTGTAGCATTGTTGGTAATCACAAAAACTTGAGGACACAGTAAGTGCCCATTGGTAAGGAAACTGGAATTCAAGTAGCCATTAATAAGAATGAATTAGAGCTCTAGTAGTTAACTTGGAAGATTTCTAAAAACTATGAGTGGGTAGAAAAATTAAGAGGTAGAAACAGAAGAATAGGGTGCTCCCATTTTATAAAACCAATAAAAATTTAAAAACCTACATATGCAAATGTGAACAGAGGGACAGAAAAGGAAGAAGAGTTAATGGAAGTGGAAGTAGGGAGAGAAGGGGAAGCAGAAGCCAAGGAAAAAGGAAAAGAAAAAAAAGACTTCATGGGGGAAAAAATCAAGCAATCAACAACAAAAAAATTCTTACATGTGAAATCGATTTGGTGTACACATCAAAATCTCTAAGCACTGCAGAGATTTTGCCCAGGCTGTGCTTTCTAAGCACCTTCTGTACCACAGAGACAACTCAACGTAACGGCTTCATGACACGTAAGTGTAGAGATAGCCAAGGGGAGACAGGACAAAGAAGTGAGAAAGGCTTACAAAAACTAAGTAACTCTTCAGACTTGAAGAGGTTTCAGAAATCTTTTTTTTATTTTTTGACAGTTTTTAAAAAATTGAAACATAATTGATTATACATATTTGTTGGGTACGATTTGAATATCAATACCTACAAACAATATGTGGTGATAAAATCGGGATAATTAGTGTACTCATGTTTACAAAATTTAATCAATCTTTGTGACCCTTAACCAATTAAAATTCTTGAAGTAGGTCATTTGTTTTATCAGTCTACTTCTTATATTCCTCTCTTCTCCCAGAGTCCAGCACCCTCCTTATTCAGGTCTGTGTGCCATCCCCTGCAATTCCAAGAGCTGGAAAGCAATCTGATTACACTACAATGGTAATGAATTTCCAAAGATGGCTCGCAACAATTGCTTGCTATCTATGCAGTGCATACTGCTCTTCAAGTGTAGGGGTGGACCTTATTTCCCTTCCCCTTAAGCCTGGACTGAGCTTGTGGGTTAGTTTTCTAGGGCTGCCATAACAAGTTATTGCAGACAGGTGGCTTAAACAATAACAAAAATTTCTTTTGTCACAATTCTGGAGGCTAGAGGTCTAAGATCAAGGTGTTGGCAGGGTTGATTTCTTCTCAGGCCTCTCTCCTTGGCTTGTAGGTGGTTGTCTTCTTCCTGTGTCTTTATACTGCCTTCCCTCTAAACACTTATGTATCTAAATTTCCTCTTCTTATGAGACCAGTCATACCGGATAAGGGCTCACCCTAATGACTTCATTTTAACTTAATTGCCTCTTTAAAGACCTTTTCTCCAAATATAATCACATTCTGAGTTATTGGAGGTTGCGACTTCAACATATAAATTGTGGGGGAACACAACTCAGCTTATAACAGCTTGTATCTTGCTTTAACCAACAGATTGTTGTAGAAGTGACTCTACTATTTACAGGCCTAATCCCTGAGAAGGCCTGGCAGTGTCTCCTTTTGTTCTCTTTGGGAGCCCTGAGTCACCATTTAAGATTTCTAGCTATTCTGCTGGAGAGATCACAGGGCGTTACAAAACGGAGAGACCATATTGAGCAGAAGCCCCTAGACTAGTTGAAAGAGAATCAAGGAAGCCAGCAGACAGTGAAAACTGAGTTGCAGACAAGTGACTCCGGTTGAACTGATCTGATCAGCCCCTAGCTCTCTAAGCCTTCCGAGTTGACGTGCTAGACATGCAAGTCAAAAGGCCATTTGGGATGCTCCCATCAACCCAGGCCCTGCGTGCCCTGTCCAAATTCCTGACCAACAGAATCATAGTAAATAAAAAAAAAAAAAAAAAAAAAAAAAAAAAAACAACTGTTGCTTTGAACAAATAAGTCCTGGGGGTAGTTTGCTGTGGAGCTGAGA
>NW_007726118.1:1674444-1724334 GCF_000696425.1 Galeopterus variegatus | reverse complement strand
CCAAAAAAAAAAAAAAAAAAAAAAAAAAAAAAAAAAAAAAAAAAAAACAACTGTTGCTTTGAACAAATAAGTCCTGGGGGTAGTTTGCTGTGGAGCTGAGATTCAGTTTTGAGTACCAAGGGTACAAGTTGTCAATTTAAACAGCATGACGATGCTGTTATTATGATATTTCATTTTCTATAATGCTCCATGATATAGTTATTGCTTTTGCACAGTAATGGCTATGTGGCTATTTTTATATCTTACTACATTTTCCTCCAATCCCTGTCTTTTCAGCTGTCTACTTCCATTGATTATTAAATTTCCCTTATAGGAATTGTGCCACTTGTCTTACTTTTGAGAAAAGATAACTATGTCCTAAAAACCACTAGAAGTAGGTGAGAGAACGGCCTTTAAAAATGTTTTTTTCATTTGTCAAGTACAGGGAGTCCTTGTTATCAAAGCCAGTTAATGCCTGAGAAATGCTACACAGTGACTCTAACATAAGGAAAAATATTTTGTAAAAAGCAGTAGAAAAAGTTGTGATTGGAAATGTGTTTTGAAATGATACAATTAAAACTTATGAAGGTGAGTTTTACACTTAATAAAATTTAGAGTAAAACAGCAACTATGTACTAATTCAATGAACAAGAATGAATCAAAAGTTGATTTCACCTAACTGTGATTTTTGGTGGTACGGTATCCTGTACTTCATAGTTGGCTTTCATAGCATGATCTTACAAATGGTAATTTTTGCAAAAAATTTTCAAGATGTCATTTTCCCAAAGGTCTCTGGTCTCCCAATTCTTTTTCAAATTATCTTTTGAAGTGTTAACTGTATCTTCATTATCTTTGTTGCCTTTCTCTTTCTTAATGTTAATTTAGCTAAGTCATCATTTGTCAACTTCATGGAAACCTGAATCATTTTCAGCTTCTCAAAAGCCTGTGTCTTTCCCAACATTTGTACTTTCACTTTGCACTGGTATTGCACTGCATCAACATGATATTAACAACTGGAAGACCGATTAACAAAAATAAGAATTCAACTTGATAGATACTTTTGGACTTTTTGAGTCAGAAGTAATTTCGTAAGTGGTCAGCTCATTGAAATTTTTCTGTTAACTTCTACTTTCATATGTGGTCTTCTAAAGGTAGGGACTCAAATAATAAAACAAAATAATGAGGACTTCACTGTACATAAAACCAGAATGCATAAAAATTTATGACAGGTGAGGGCTTCCTTTGCAGCCCTAGCAAAACAGCCCTAGTCCTCAACGTTTGTCACATATTTTTAAAGTTCACTCCCATTATGAGTTACCTACTCTAGTTATCTATTAGCTGGAAGCTCTGTGTAACCCTCTGAAAGTTTGCTTTTTTCCTTTTGGAAGTCTCTATCATTGAATCAATATTTAGAAATGTCTTAATTTACTGGGATGTTGTGGCAACAACTGATTTTTGGCTCCTCAACATTTCCCACTCCCCTTCTCCTTTCTTACTATAGAGGATAAAGTGGTCAGATTCTCACTTCACTGCCTCCCTTTAAGCCAGCGTTAGACATGTGACCTAGTTTTGACCAATGAGATTTAGGAGTAAGTCTGTGGTGGGGCTTCTAGGAAATATTTTTTTTCCTCCTGCTTAAAGGAGAGAGGCATGTGAAAAGAACTCTCTCTCTCTTTGCTCTAGCTATTCCCTTTCTTCTTGCCTTTGAATGTGGTCCAAAGAATGTGTTGCCTGGAGCTGCAGTAGCCACCTTGAAACCATGAGGTGATAAGCCCATGGCAGAAAAGCCAAGAGCCTGCAGACCGTGGTATGGAAGGGGAGAAAGAATCTAAATTCTTGTTGATGTTACTGATCTGCTGATTCAACCGTGGAACTACCTACTTTCGTAATCCTTGTTAAATGAATTGTTTTTATGGTTTGCCCACTGTTAATTTTTGGATTTGGATTATTTGGTGAAAGCATTCCTAATGATCCAAATTCATTTATTCAACAAATATTAACCCAATGCCTACTATGTGCACTGTTTTAGGATCTGAGGATTCAGGAGTAAACAAATCTAAGCTCCAGCTATCATTAAGCCTACATATTACTGGTAGTGGCAAAGAGATAATAAAAAGTCAAATACATATCGTGCTGTAGTCAGTGCTATGAAGAAAAAAATATGATAAGGGGATGGCATGGGCCAGTTTATATAGAGTTGTTTGAAAAAGCCTCTCTGATAAGATGATATTTGAGCAAAGATCAGAAGGAAGTGAGAGAGAAAGTAATAAGGACATCTGGGTCTGGGTGCCAGCTTCTAAGGTGGTCCTCAATGATCTTTGTCACCTGGTATTCATGCCCTACATAAGCTCCTTTCCTACATGAGTGAGGGCTGACTTATTGACTCCCTCCTAAAGAATAGAGCATAGCAGAAGTTCTTTTACTAGATATTGCTTCTTAGATTAGATTGCAAAAAGACTGTGACTTCTGGCTTTGGCACCCTCTTTAGCTTGCTAGTCCTAGAAGCAAGTTGTCATGGTGTGAGAGAGCCCTGTTGAGGAGCCAATGTGACAAGGGACTGAGGCTTGCCAACAACCACATGAATGAGCTTGAAAGTGCATTTCCCCAAACCCAGTCAAGACTTCAGATAAGACTACAGTCCCTGCTCACAGCCTGACTGCAACCTCCCAAGAGCCTCTGAGTCAAAGCAGCCCAGGTAAGCCATATCCATGATTCTTGATCACTGTAAGATAATATTTATTGTCTTAAGCCACTAAGTTTTGGGGTTATGCAGCAACAGATAATTATGCAGGAGAAGGGCATTCCAGGCAGAGGTTACAGGTAAGTACAAAGACCTGGGGCAGGAATGTGCTACATGAGCTTAAGAAATAGTAAAGTAGCTGATGTGGCTGGAGCAGAAAGAGCAAGGGATAGAAACAGAGATCAGGGGAGATGAACAGGAAAGGATCCAAGAGCAAAGATTGCTGATAAGCTACTACAGCTGTCTAGAACTCTCTCTCAAAAGTATCCTATAATACACATTAAATATAAATTATTAACAAGTGCATTTAGTTTTCTCTGTAATGCTTGCTTGTTAAACCACACTGATCTCTAACTAGCTGAATTTCAGATAATCCCATTTCATTTTCTGCACTGATATGGTCTGGTTTGGGTAATGAGAGGAAAAAGGGAAAAATAATGGACAATGGACAAAATCATCAACTACTGAAGTCCTCTGAAGACCACCAAACTAACCCAGAAGGTCTCAGCACATGAAACCCTGGACTGATGGAGAGGAGGGTAAGGTAGGGCAAGCTATGCTTAACAGGTCTAACTGCTAACAGATTTTGGATACCGAGGTAAGGCAAACAATCAAGACCTGGAGAAAACAGCTTAAAGCACAGCAACATTACCTGTGGTCATCCCCAGCCTCTCCCAACAGACAGACTTTCAGATATACTCTGCACCTGCATGCACACATTCAGGGAAGCTTAGGCATCAAATAACAGATAATGACATAAATCAAGACTTTTGTGTTTTAATCTCTTATTTTAAAACTTAAGCCCTTACTCAAGAATTACACTGTAGACAGCTTTAAAAGAACATTAGAAGAATAAGAAAATAATCAAACATGCTTGGCAATAGTAAAGCAAATGTTATGGGTCTTTTTTACCTAGGTTAATTGCCTTACCTAAAATTCCATAAAAACAAATGTGTATGTTAAATTTTTTTAATGTAAAAGCAAAATACAGGTTATATTTAACACACTTTTAGTGAAATAAACTCATTGCCTGTAGTCTGTCTCACTTCATGAAAAGTACTTGAATTTCTTTCTATGTCTAATAAGGCAAGCACCTCTTGCTAAATTTTTGAAGACTGAAGAAAACAAGATTAACTGAAGGAAGGAAATCACTTAGTTACATTAACATACATAGTTACTTTATTATATAATAGAGCTTCTAACCTGAACTAGTCATATTTTCCATGTAACAAACGGAATTTCCACAATTTGCACAAATATTATTTGGCTACAGTATTTGGTAAACAGACCCATTGTTGGCTGGAAAACTGGCCCGAAGAACAGAATCTAACCACCACCATCAAAGATGGACTAATCATGTGGCAGCGATTTAAGAAGTAGGTAGGTGGCTTTACAAGGGGTTAAGACTTAGTTGAATTTTTTTAAAATTACTCTAGAATGAGGTCCAAATAAACATTGTGGAAGAAGCTATCTTAAATCATCTTTTTAGGGGTTCTCTTGGTCATAGAGATGAAAAAGCTCATAAAGACCAGTTTTTTCAATGTAGACTGTACTACTACTGGCATGAAAGGGAACCAGAGATCCCACTCAATTTCCTTATTTTCTTTTACAAGTATTAAGTGACAGTAACTTCATTTTTAAGAGTTTGGCTTGGAACTGTGATTTTCAGTTTAGGAAGTAATCCTAGTCAAAAGACAACATGCTTTCAATAATGAAACATAGCACCATCACCAATTATGCAATGGGTACAGAACAAAATTTCTTAAAGAAATTAAATTGTTGTGGACAAACCACTGTTTACCCTACTCAGAGGACAACAGAAGATAGGTCTATTTTATCAAGGAGGCACTGGTCTTCACAAATCCATTATCAGGAACAAAATACGGCTGTTGATCAAGATAAATGTGAACGGTCTATGTCTTCCAGATAGTTCTGAAATGAGCCTGATCACTCTAGTCCCTTCATAAATCCTGGGACAGACAGGTGAAGGACAACCGGGAAAGGTGTCCCTCGTTATGGTTAGGAGTAAAACTTCCCCCTCACTACCCCTCACCTATGTTGGAGGGAGCTCCATGCACTTGGAATCAGGAGAACCGGTTCTACAACTGGCTCTGTGACTCCCCCCCCCCCCCGACGCCGTGCGACCCTAGCCGAATCAGGACCCCAATCAGAAACATTTTTTGGAAATGCAAAGGACTTTGGCATCGCCATGTCACAGGTGAGGGAATTAAGGGGCATAGAGGGGAGAAACGACTAACCCAAACCCACAGCCCTTGGCAGAACTAGAATTAAAATCGGGATTCCTCAGACTGTTAAAGCCGTCACTAACCACTCAGTTTTCTCAAAAGTAAATGAAAGAATAACAGCATCCATACAGTACCGCTTCCGGAAACTTGGAAGGATCAGAAGCGGGCCCAGCAGCAGAACATCACCTCCCAAAACGCCACAAGGGTGTACAAAGTGATTTCCATCTAAGAGAAGATGAAGAGCTGAACTCCAGCCCCACGAAGTCCTAAGTCCTCCATCCCAGGTCCCGCATCCAGAAAACACGCGACGCCGCAGATGCCCCCAAGGCCCGTGCGGCCCAGCCCGGGGCAGGGGGGAAGGGAGGAGGGGGCGCGCGCACGCCGCCCGGGCTCCCCTGCCAGCGGGGCCGCGCCAGCAGCGCACGCGCAGGGGGGGCGGTCGCGCGCGGAGTCCGCACCCGGGCGCCACCCGTCCGTCCCCGCAGCGGTCCCCTCTCTCCACAGCCCGGCTCGTGAGCCGGCCGGACCCCAGCTTCCGCCCCTGGCTCCCAGGCCATCACATGACCGCAGAGGCAGAGAGCAGGGCGGGGCGTCATGTGACCACTTGCTTGGCGACGGCTGATGACGCAAGAGCCCGCGCGCGCGGTTCCAGCCACAGACGAAGGGGGTTGAGGAAAAGAGTTGGGGGCCGGGTGAGGGAAGTCGGGGTGCGGCCAGACGGACATACCTTGGGCATTCAGGTAAGGCAGAAGCGGGGGACGGCGATGAGGAAGGTGGCGCGAGTTGTCGCCGCCCTCTGGGAGCCCCGCGGGGGTCCTGAGCTGGGGGTCTGTCGACCGGGGTTATGGTCCTGGCCCTTTTCACGCCACAGTAGTGAGTCTAGGGCAGTTTAACCCCCCTCTCCAAGACGCCCTCTCTCCTTTCTTCAGCGCTAAGAAGGTGGGGAAAGACCACGAGTTTTTGAACCAGATAAATGTGATTTGAACTGGCTTTAAAAGCAGGGCCGTGGGTAAGTCGTTTAAATCAACTCCCTGGGCCTCAGTTTCCTTTTCGCTTATATGGATTGCTGTGAGGATTAACGATAATGAGAATGAAGCGCCGGGGCACCAGTTTATGGCACGCCGTAGGTGACCTAGAAATGGCCGTGCCTGTTATTGTTGTTATTTTTGTATCTCTCGCCAAATCTTTGTTGTTCGCCTATTTTGTAAAACATTATATGCTACGGAATATGTCAGGGTTCTAGTTTAAAGAGCTCCCAGGATGGAGTGGCAGACATGTGAGCAAATAAGTTGTAATGAATTTTATAGTAGAAGTGTATGTGTGAATGTGAGAGAGGGTGGTGGGAGGGACAGTGGTAGTGTGAGGGAGGGAACAAGTAATTGTATGGATGAGGGAACAAGTAACTGTATGGATAAGGGAACGTTTCAGAGACAAGGATATATCCTGTATGTTGAAAAGGGAGACACAGCTCTAGCTGACTTGTCCAAGACCCCAATGGATTTTAAAGATTAGCATATCCTTTATAAAGTGTTTGTCTGTGCCTTCCACTGTGCTATTGAGAAAGATAAGTGGAAGGAACAGTAGAGAGGTGTTTTTATCTTTACATGAGCTAATAATTGGCTGTGCCTACAGAGAACCTTATTGTTAGGGGAGGCAAAATAACATGCTAGAGAAGAACTCAGAAAATGCATAATCTTGTTCTAAACTTTCTTGGAGACTGTAGATACAGGGAACAAAAAGATCAGTGTTACCTGGAGAAAGATCCAAGAGGAGGTTGATGTAAATTGGTGTTTCTCAACCAATGCAGTATTGATATTTTGGGCTGGATTTTGGCCCCACAATTCTTTGTTGTGTGGGGCTCTCCTGTGCATTGTAAGATGTTTAACAGTATCCCTGACCTTGGCCCATTAGATGCCAGTAGGCATTCCCCTCCCCCTCAGTGTGACAACCAAAAATGTCTGCAGATAGTGCTAAATGTCTCCTGGGAGATGGACAGAATCTCCTCCAGTTGCGAATCACTAATTTAAACCAAGCCATAAAAGGCTGTCTGGTTGGCTCAGTTGGTTGGAGCGTGGTGTTAAAAAATCAAGGTCAAGGATTTGGATCCTTGTACCAGCTAGCCAATAAAAATAAATAAATAGAGAGAGGGGGGAGGGGGGAGAGAGAGAGAGAGAAAGCCATGAAGGATGGGGTCTTAGTCTGTTTAGGATGCTATAACAAAATAGCATAAACTGGGTAGTTTATAAATAGAGATTTATATCTCACAGTTCTGGAGGCTGGGAAGCCAAAGATCAAGGTGCCAGCAAATTTGGTGTCTGGTGATGGCCTATTTCCTCATTTGTAGATGGTACCTTCTTGCTCTGTCCTTTTGGTGAAAGGGCAAAGCAACTGTCTGGAGCATATTTTATAAGGACACTAATCCCATTCGTAAGGGTGGATCTGATCACCTCCTGAAGGACCCTGCCTCCTAATACCATCACTTGTGGGAGTTAGGATTTCAACCTATAAATTTCAACCTGTAAATTTTGGGGGTAAACAAACATTCAGACCTTAGTAGATGGGTAAGATTTGGGCAGATGGAGAAGTGAAGAAGGTAGTCTCATGGTGGAAGCAGAATGAACAAAGTCTAGAGCTGGGATTATGAATAGTGTGTGTGAAAGAGAGAATGGAAGAAGATAGACGTGGGTCTGACTGAAGCATACAGTTGGTTTATTCATTTAGAGAATATTTTCTGAGCACTTGCTGTTTGCGAAGCACTGTGAGCATCATGCAAGATAGTAGTGATTAGCAAAGTAGAGTGACTGCAGCAGGCTATAATCATCAAAGAAGGTGCTGTTAAGAGAGAAAGAAGGGATTTACCTTTGACTTCCATACTTGGCTGTATGTAGTGAGAGGAATAGAGAAAAGTGTGTCTGTTCCATCTTTCTGCTCTGTCCATCTCTTTGTTTCTCAATCCAGTCTTAATCTTTACTCTTTAAATACTCCAGAATTACAGAAAGGTGTGACTGTGTTTTACCTGGCTCTCTGCAAGAGTAAAGTTTCGTTAGAGTAATGTGAGTTTTGCATTCAAATAATGATAGCTACCACGTGGTAGATACTTTTCTATATATCCTGATTCATTAATCCTTATATGTATTGCATCATAGTTCAGGCTGCCATAACAAAGTACCATAGACTGGGTGGCTTAAACAACAGAAATTTATTTCTCACAGTTCTGGAGGCAGGAAGTCCAAGAGCAGGTACCAGCATGGTCAGATTCTGGTGAGGGCTTTCTTCCTGGCTTGCAGATGGTCATCTTCTTGCTGTGTCGTCATATGGTGGAGAGAGAAAGAGCAAGAGCCCTGGTATCTCTTCCTCTTCTTGTAAGAGCACTACCCCATCATTTAAACCTAATTGTCTCCCAAAGGCCCCAACTTCAAATACCTTTACATTTGGGGTTAGGGCTTCAGCTATGAATTTTGGTGGTGGGGGATCACAATCACCTCGGTATTTTCTCTACTTGTCTGATCATAAGAAACATCTGAGGTGCTTCTTATAAAATGTGGTTTCCTCAGGGTCTCTGATGCAATAGGTCTGAGATAGTGCCCATAAATCTGTATTTTTAGGAAGTGTTTCAACTGATTTTTGAGGTCAGACAAGGTTGAGAAAACTACAAAATTTAACTTATTCTTACAATAATGCTGTGAGGTAGATATGATTATCTCCTTTTTATACAGGAGCACCCTGAAGATAGAGAAGTTAAGCAACTTCACCAAGGCCATGCAGTTTCAAGTGGCATGGGCAGAGTGGAATTTCCAGGCATCTGTGTCTGTTATCTGTTCTCTCAAGCAGTACTCTATTGCTGCTCACAGTGTTATAATGATATTTGCTCCCATTTTTAAAGATTTATGTGCTGGGCATTATTCTAAGTGTTTTATTATACATATTAACTCATTCAGTCCTTGCTGTAATCCTTCAGGTAGGCACTGGATTGTCCCCATTTTACAAAAGGGAAAAGTGAAGCATTAAGAGATTAAATAATTTGTCACAAGTCATTCAGCTGCTAACTGGTAAAACCAGGCTTTGAACTCAGGTAGTCTGGCTCCAAAGGCTGCATGTTTACCCCCTACTCTTTATTGCTCCATATTCTACTCCATAATGTAGTTAATGTTTGTTTCAGTATAAACATGTTTCATATTATCTTTAAGTAAAATTGATATTCCAGGAAGATATGATTTGTTTATTCTGTGGCTTTGCCACCTGTTGTTTGCCCCCTGGTTCATATTATATTATAGAATACTTTGATAATTGTGTTCCTAGAAATGTATTCTCCGACACAGTAGCCAGTAGGTACATTTAAATAGATGGCTATTTAAATTTAAATTAAATAAAATTAAAAGCTCAATTCCTCAGTTACACTAACCCCATTTTAGGTAATCGATAGTCACATGTGCCTAGTGGCTACCACATTGAGCAATGCAGATTATAGAACATATTCCTTATCATAGAAAGTTCTGTTGGACAGTGCTGCTCTAGACAATTTAGACTTACACTAGAATTAATACTGGTGAGAAAACTGTATACTTGAACCTTATCATTTTGTTCCTTGCATGATTGTGTGTTTTGAGTAATACTTGGTGCTATAACAAGTAAACTCCCAAATCTAAATGACTTTGCACAATTGAAGTTTATTTCTTTCATGCATGGAGCCTGATTGGTGAGCAGTGTTCCTTTAAGCAGTGATGTAGGGTTGTAGGCTCCTTTTATCTATTAATTCTCCATTGTCACTATATAGCTTTTAAGGCCAATATGCTCACCAGTATCAAGCTATGAAATGGGAAAGTGTGATTTTTATGGACTGGACCTGGCAGTGGCTCATATTTCATTGCTTTTAATGCAGTCATGGGCCCCACCTAATTGCATGGAAGGCTGCAAAATGTGGTGCCTATGTAGCTGCATGACCAGGTTGAAGAGAAAATGGGTTTTGTGGGCACCTAGTTGGTATCTGTCACAAGTGTCCTGTCCTTTCCCCTACTCTGAGGAATAGTCTCAAGAAAACAGTTCTAGGAAGTTTGCTATTGCATTTATTGCAAGGATATTATTGAGAGTATTTTTCAGTATGACTCTTAACTCATGTATGATGATCCCTTTTGCCTTGATTGCTGTGGAATGCTTTATTTTTCTTGAGTTCCTGCTGTACTTTTTTTGGTGGTAGTGGTGGTTTTTTTTTTTTTTTTTTTTGATTGTGAGAAAGCTCACAGCCAAATTTGTATTACAAGTACAGTACTGTGTAGAATCCTCAAGTCAGTGGAATGCTTTATTTTTCTTGAGTTCCTGCTGTACTTTTTTTGGTGGTAGTGGTGGTTTTTTTTTTTTTTTTTTGGCAGCTGGCCTATCAAGTATTGAACCTTGGACCTTGGTGTTATCAGCACCATGCTCTAACAAACTGAGCTAACCCACAAGCTCTCTGGTGTACTTTTTTTTTTTAATGGAGAAAATAGCTTTCATTTTTTTTTTTTTTGATTGTGAGAAAGCTCACAGCCAAATTTGTATTACAAGTACAGTACTGTGTAGAATCCTCAAGTCAGCTTGCCTGCATTCTTTCTCATGTATTTGGTTTTCCCTTTAATTTGTTTTTTGATCCTAGTTTTTATTAATTTATATTTTTCCATCTTTTGCATGTGTTTATGTTTATATCATGTAAAATGTCTCAACTTGTTTGGTATAATAAAGTGAGATTGTAAATAAGCACTTTCTTTCACCAAAATGCAAATGTTTAAAAACACCATCTTTAAATTCACCTTTATATATTCTCCCTTTTAGTGTGAAATTTTAAAACCCCAGAAAATAACGAGAACCTTTGTTTCATCACTCAGATTTTAACATCTGTAACATTTGCCATATTTGCTTTAGGTCTTGATATTTAAGATAAAGCTTTAAAAATACATAAAGCTAAAAGTCCCACTTGATGACACCCAGACCCAATCAGACTGATTCTTTATCCTGCACTTTAGACCCTCTACACTGTACTCCCGAAGAATGGAATTCAATTGTCTTTCCTTCCCTTTGTCTCTGTGTGCCAGGCAAAGGGAACTCATCTCACACTTTACTACCTTATGACTTTTATATCTTACTGTTTCCTTCACCTGAAATGCTTTCGCCTGATAATTTAGTCCTTTCCAAATCCTAACTATCCTTTATACTCTAGCTTAAGTGTCTTCTTTTCCATGAAGCCTATGTCTTCATTTAGTTATGCCTGTCATCACTTCCTTTTTTGAACCACTTAGTATACTGAGTTTGTGTAATCTCTTTCTTTTTTGAACTCATAATACTTGGTTTATTCTTCTAATATTGTACTTGTTCACTTCCAAGCTTGCACTGAGGGGTTGTGGCAGAAATGGGTTGTATTTATTCTGTAACGTTGAGTAGTTAAGTTTACATGTAATATATGTTTTGTCTCGGCGAAAGGTAGAATCTCTGAAAAGCATGTTTGCATTATAATGCAGAAGGCTTTGGATACTTTGCTGATGTTGTTGAATTTATTGTATAGGTTACAGAGAGTTAAGACTAACCCTTTCTTCTTTCTGTCTGTTTTGATTTCTGGCCTCTTTGTCTATCTAGTCAGCAAGTGTAAAGACCCTAAGCTGGAAGCATGCCTGAGGAGCAGAAAATGATTATTTCTCGTGCCTAGGATAGTGCCTGGCACATGGTAGGTTTTCATCAAATTAGAGTAAACAAACTAGTGCTTTAAAACGAAAGTCTTAAGAGTGCTCATCTTGAAAACAACTGCATTGCTGTGCTGAAAGTAGTGCCTGGCACTTAAGGAGGTACTGAATATTTGTTAACTGAGTTATTTGAATTGACAATGAGTTGTATTGTGGATGTTTGCAGTAAGCTAACACCTCAGAGTTAGAAATCAGTGTCTTATGCATCTCTGTGCTCTTCCCTTTTCATACCCTGTGTGTTTTTGAATGAGTCTAATGATTGACATGGTAGGTACTTGATACCTTTTTGTGGACTGAATGAATGAACCTAATTAAAAAGGATCAGTAATTGAGAAACTACAGTAGTAGTCTCGCTGTGAGATAAAGGTGCTAGCAGTGGAGAGGATGGAAATGCCAGAGATACTGCAGTTCCCCACTAAAGAATGGAAGGGCAAGAGGGAAGGTTCTAATATTAATAAATTGTATACTGTATGGTAGACCACACTATGATGATTCCTTCTCATTTTAAAGACAGTAAACCTGAGGTTCAGAGAGTTTAACAGTCTGTCCATGGTCACACAGTAGTAAAGTGGCAGAGCCTGAAATCATGTTATGTCCATCTGATTCCAAGATCATACCTTTCTTTTTGCTGCCATATTGCCCTGGGACCAGCTCTCCCATTCCTTTAAGTCTATGTGAATTCTTTCCACTTTTTTTTTCCCCCCTTTTTGTCTTTTTTACTAACCGGTAACGGGATTGCAACGCTCGGTGTCGTGCCCGTACCGGGGACCAGCAACGGGATTGCAACCCTCGGTGTTGCGCCCGCACCGCGCTCAGCCAGTGAGTGGGATCCGGTCTCTACATGGGATCCGAACCCTCGGCGGGAGCGCCGCCTCACTCCCAAGCGACGCACTCTCCAGTGCGCCACCGGGCCGGCCCTCTTTCCACTTTTTTAGATGGTTTCAGTGGATTGAATTTCAGATGGATTCTCAATTAAGCAAAGCTGTCTTCTTGTACACAGCTTTATGTAAGTGGTCCATAGCTTAAAGAGTTTGTGGTAGAAAATATACATTAGGGAGTGTTTAATATGAAGGTAATAACTGAAACTATTACAGTGAATGTGCTACCAGAAGACAAGAGTTTCTAGAGAAATTCTGCTATTTACCAAATCTGGGATCTCATGAAGTCTATAAATCTGTTAGAACCCAGAGGAATATATATATATTTTTTTAGTTGTCAGAATTCAATATGCATATGTGTCAAATAAGTTGAAGGTTGCAGGTTTTCAAAATCCTGCTTTATTAAACCATTTTATCAGTATTATTTTCATTTTTTAGAAAATTGTGTCATGAATGGTCTCCTTTTTCTAATCCCTTTATGTTTCAGGCTTTTAAGAATTGTGCTGTTGTTGAATTCTTCAGAGAATCAAGGAATCTTTTGGAAAAGGGTAATCTCCCTCCTTTAAAAAATGAAGACAGTTAACTTCTTCATATATTGAGTGCATCTGTCTTTGGTGGCCCAGATAATGGCACAATGCTTTGGTATCCTCTTAGTGGATATTGGATATAGATAACAGTCTGACATTTGTGGGATATTGGATACATTCATATGAATGTTTTCATCAGTTTTATTTTCCTGTACGGTTATTATTCTGACTTATAAATTTTATTTCATTGTGTTTGAAAACTTAGGTAATAATTTCAAGATGCCAGGGCGTTCCAATTCAAGTTCAGGTGCAACTGGTTTCATATCCTTCAGCGGTGTAGAGTCTGCTCTCTCCTCCTTAAAAAGCTTCCAATCCTGTATCAACTCTGGAATGGATACAGCATCTGGTGTTGCTTTGGATCTTGTGGAAACTCAGAGTAAGTAATACTTAGAACTTATTTCTTTTGTGTCTACTTTGAGGCAACACTGTGGTGCCATTACACTAGGGATGCCTTTTGAGTATACTCGGGACAATCATTTAATCCCTCTGGGCATCTGTTTTCTCATCTTATTCTCCATACCACATAATAGTGTACTGAGAATGAAATGAAATTGATTCATTCATGTGTATTCAAACAGTTAAATTTACTAGAAACTGCACTAGAAATTTATTGGCAAAGACTTGAAGGTTCCTGACTTCAAAGGGCATACAATCTAAAGTATGTGATATTTGTAAACTGTAAGGTATATAACTGCATTATATACTGTTATTTTCCAGTAGTTTAATTATACTTTGTTTCCAATAAATAGACTAAGCTTATGTTAGGGATACCAGCAAAGGAAGGCCTCTATTAAAAGGAGACAGTTCAACTTCAATGAACTTTACCTACTTTTTTTTCAATCAGAAGATCTGGAAAGACATTATTTGCTTTTTTTGGATTAAAGTTGTTTTTATTTTATATATGAAGCCAGCAGAGTAATGTAATTATTTTCGGTTTGTTTTTAATGGCACTTGTTTTGAGCAATTTGTGATGTGCCTTGGTGTGCTTTTCTTTATTAATACTGTCTGATGCTCTTTGAGTTTTATGGATCTGTGGGCTTGTAGTTTTTATCAAATTCGGAAAAATTCCTGCTACTATTTCTTTAAATGTTTTTTCTGTCTTGCTCTTTTCTGCTTCTGGGACTCCAATTACATGTATGTTAGACTTCTTGATATTGTCCCATAAATCACTGTTGCTCGGATAATTCCCCCCCCCCCCGCCCCCCAGGACTTGGTAGTGGCATTTACTAATCAGGACAGGAGTATTTCTGTATTTTAACAAGCACAACCATACTGGTATATAATGGGATGAATATCCATGTCACCTATAAGTAACCACTTATATTAGTTTTTTATATATTCTTCCAGTGTTTTTCATGCAAGTACAAACACCAAAGATAGTTTATACTATGTACTCTTTTTTGCACCTTGCTTTTTACATTTAGCAATATATCCTGGAAATCTTTCTATATCAGTTCATAGAGAACTTCCTCACTTTTTTCCAGTTGCATGACTGCATTGTGTGGTTTCAGTGGGGATAGCTCATCTGTGTTCCATGTGATATTGGCTGGGGCAGCTCCACTGGGACTGGAGTGTGGCTTCATTCCAATGTCTGGTTCAGTCAGGTGGGCTGGACCTCATGTTAGCTGGTTCCAGGAGAGTAAAATTGAAAGCTGAAAGGTCTCTCATGGTCTAGGCCCTAGAAGCCATTCAGCTTCTTTTCCACTGCATTAAATTATGGAGCAATCCACAGGCCAGTCCAAATTCAAGTTGGGAAAATAGACTCCACCCTGCAATGGGAGAAGAAGTATGTGTTTACACGGATTCGAGGAATTGTTGGCAGCAGTCTTAGCAGACAATCTACCACATCGAGGTTCAATCATGGTTCACATATCTTATTTGGTGTTATGCGTCTTTAGTTTCTTTTAAACTAGTACATTTCCCCCGCTTTCTTCTCTCTTCTTGACTTTAGTTTTTGAAGGTTTGAGGCCAGTTGTCCCACAGTCTGGACTTGCCTTATTGTTTCCTCTAACTTCATCTTCTGTGTCCTGGATTTTCTGTAAAATTTATTCTCTCACAGTTCTGTGGGGCAGAAGTCTGAAAGGGGTAGGCAGGGCCACGCATCCTCCAGAGGCTCTAGGGGATAATTCGTTTCTTGTCTTTTCTAGTTTCTGGTGGCTTCAGATGTTCTTTGGCTTGTGGCAGCATCACTCCAGTGTCTCCTCTGTGGTCACAGTGCCTCCTTCTTTTCTCTTCCTTTTTTAGTTTTGGAGACTGGGAAGTCCAAGGTCCAGGGAACACATATGATGAGGGTCTTGTTCTTGGTGGTGACTCTCCACAACAACACAGGGTATTACATGGTGAGAATGGGCTGAATAAGAGAGAATTCTTACAGTTTTTAGAGACTCATTACATTGCCTTCAAAAACAAAGAAGGGATCTCTCTATCAGCCAGTCACCAAAAAAAAAAGAAGGGAGATTAAAAACTAAAAATAATTTACTTACCAACTTCCATCTCCCAGTAGTCAAAGGTTTGCTCCATGGAACATTAGCAGCTACCCATTTCTTCCAGGGCCACCACAGACATTGCCTGCCTCACCTGCCAGCACAGAATACAAAAGGCTCCTGTAGGATTTGCCCTTCTACAGTAGGTTCAGAGCCCACCTAGCAGAGGCAGTTGGGTCAGAACAAATGGCATTGGGCCCAGATTCAGGTGATACATTGACCAGTTTGGAAGAGAGCCCCTCAGCATTTAAATAGGTGGTAAAATACGAGAGAATGATTGATTTGGTATTCCAAATCCCCACAGTAATTCTTGGCATGAAACCTTGCTTTCCAGGAAACAAGAGTGTCATTTTTTTCATACTGTTTGGAGGGTAATAGCAGCTGGTAAATTCTGAATTTCTTTCCCTCAGGCCATCCCAAGTTTGTTTGGACTGACTCTGCTGAAACAACAGAGGCTGCCACCTTTGCTTGATTGTAGAAATTGCATATGAAATGTTATCCCCTGCTTTCCCAAGCTCCAGGATCATGATGAGCACTAAACGAGGTCATGCATGTGTACATACTTTGCAATCTGGAAAGCTCCACAAATGTAATTACAATCATAACAACATAGCTTCCTTAGGAAGAAGAGTCACCATATTAGATGAAGATAATGTTAGGTCTTAATTTGAAAGTTAATTTTGGCAAGGTGAGAGAATACAGCATAGTTAAGGTTGATTTCTTGGGGGAACTATCACAAGTGTTACAAACTTAAAAGTTTCAGGGAATTTCAGCACTTAAGGCTTTTCTTGATGGGACTCTAGGGCAGAAGCAACTTCCCACAAACTTCTTGAAACTTTATCATGATTGATGGTCTCCAAAAAAAATACCAGTTTTGGAGGCTGGGAAGTTCAAAGCCCAGGGAACACTTATGGTGAGGGGCTTCTTTGGTGATGAAGTTCTGGAGGCTGGGAAGTCCAACGCTCAGGGAACATATCTGGTGAGGGCCTTGTTTGTGGTGGGGACTCTCTACAGTGATGCAGGTAAATGACTGAGCAAGAGAGACTGATTTTTTTTCCAGTTTTTTTTACTCTCTGACTTCAATTTGAATAGTTTGTCTTACTGTGTATTTATTTGTCTTGTTTTCTGCAGTGTCTAATATGCTGTTAATTCTATCCAGTGAATTTTTAATTTCACGTATAGTATTTTTTCAGCTGTAGATGACATAACAAAGAATTAAATGGAGTCTTTTTTTTTCTGTCTTTCAGTTATCTCTTCATTATGTTCATGTTTTTTTCCTACACTCTTGAGTGTATGGAGCATGTTTATCAATAACTGTTTTAACATCCTTGTCTGCTAATTCTGTCATCTCTGTCCATTGCTGCTTCTTGACGTGGACATTGCGTATATTATGTCATTGAATGTTTGGGGTTTTTTTTTGTCATCCTTTAAAGAGTGTTGAAGTTTGTTTTGGTGGGCGGCTAAGTAATTTGTGGATTAGGCTGATCCTTACCAGGCTTTGTTGGGGCAGGTGTAGTGTAGCCTTTATGAAAGGGCTAATTTAGCCTTGTTACAAAAGCATGGCCCTTGTGGAGTCTCTACTGATTGCTGAGGGTTCAGTGAGATAGCTCTACTCTGGCTGGAATTTTAATGTTTCCCAGTCCTGTGTGAATTCTGGAAATTGTTCAATTTATAGCTCCCAGTTACTGTTCCTCAGTGCTTTAGGATTCAACATCAGACTCAAGGGCATCCCTATGCAGATTGCTAGAGCTCTTTATTTGCATAGTTCCCTCCCCAGTGCAGACCGTTGCTGCCTCAGCCTCACCAGACCCTAGTCACTGTCCTCTCAATCCTTTGAGACTGCTGTGCTGTGCTTGGATTCCTATTCTCTTGTGCATGGAAGAGGACAATTACAGGACTTACCTCAGTTGTTTCCCTTTTTGCAGTAGTTACAGTCCTGGTCTGCCTGTTGTTCCACTCCCTGAAAGCAGTTGTTTCATATATTTTGTCCAGCTTTCTGATCATTAATGGCAGGAGGGCCAGTTCCATATGAATTATTCATTCATGTCTAACAGTTAGAAGTCACCCATGGTCTTTATAGTGGGTGACCTCTAAATGTTTTAATCCTGCCTGGCCTGCTTTGTAATATATTTTTGGTGGTGATGGATATTTGCCTTTGGTAGGTAAGCCTGGATAAAAGTCATGATAATGCCTTACTTAAACTATTAGAGAGAAGAGCTGGGAAATACCACCCCCCCAACCCCCCATACCTGTTTTTTTCAGGATTTGAAGACTCCTGAGTGTTTTAGCTACAGAGTTCTTTTGGTTGTTTTGTTTTAAATAAGAAATATATTTTGATATAAAATATAACATACTTTGTGTAACTTAAGAAACATAGAAATGAAAAAAAAAAGAAATGTAAACATCATTTTTTGAAAGGTTCATGCTCTAAAGTAAGATTGGCAAAGTTTTTCTATACAGGGCCAGACAGCAAATATTTTCAGCTTAGTGGATCAAGTGGTTTCTGTTACATCTGTGTTGTTGTATTGCAAAAGCCTCCGTAGACAGTACATAAATGAATGGGCATGGCTATAGTTCAATAAAATTTTATTTACAAAAACATGCAGTGGGCCATAGTTTGCGAACCTCTGCTTTAGAGCCATAGGTAATGGCTCTAAATAAATATTAAAAGAAATAATTATTTATCGAAATTATTTTGATTAATTTTGTAGCAAATACTTGTTTTCCACTCACCAAAAAAAGCTAATTTAAAAAAAATTTTTGAGCAAGTTATGTGAGAAAAAAAGTAAATTAAAGAACATTGACAGAGACTGAGTCACCAGAAGCCTGGAATACTTATGAACTCAGTATTGCACTGCTTATCGTTGTGACCTTGGGCAAGTTTTGCAATATTGAACATTCTTAAGTGAAACTGGCATTTGTTTTACTGTGAGTGCATGGTAGGGAAGAATATAATGACTTAGGCTAGTACAATTTAGTGCCACTATGCTGATTTATGTGAAGGCCCCAGCAGTTTTTTTAAACTGCTTTTGCACCATCAGTACAAATATTCAACACAGTAAAAGAAAAAAAAGCAAAACAAAAGGAAAACCAAACCAAAGAAATAACATTTTAAAATTGTTATGAAGATAGTTTTGACCCATGGAACCCCTGGAAGGGTATCAGGGACCACACTCTGAAAACCACTGGCTTATGAAACTGAGTTCAAGTGCTTATGAGCAGAAGGTAGATGACATGAGAAATTCTTTGCAGAGAGAAAGCCTAGGGCAACCCCCCACTGGGATAAGTCAGTGAGAGCTTGTTAGGAGAGGAGTTTTAATGTTATGTTAGACTGAGCTGTAGTCCAACGACCCAGAGAGTAGAAAAACACCTGGAATATAATGAAATTTGAAGGTAATTCAGCCAGTAACAATGGACGAAAGACTTGTAGGAGACAGCTGATATCACTACTTAAGTGCAAGGACATAGAATCAGCTTGATATGGACTTTAGTCCTTGATCCATCATTAGTTGTGTAACTTTGAGAAAGGTACCTAACTTATTTGAACTTCCAGTTCCTTATCTGTGAAATGACGGTAAAAATGCCCACTTTATAGGGTTGCTGGGAGTAAATGAGATAATACTATGCAAAGTGCTCTTACCATACTGTTAATTCAATAGCTATCATACATAATAGCCAGCAGTTAGTAAATTTAAGGGTCAGAGCTTAGAACCAGGGCCTGTGATCTGAAGAGGAGAACAGGTACAGAAGAATCTGGAAGTCTGTTTAAGGCTTTCAATTTGATCCCAACTAAATCACTAATTCATCAAACATGTTAGCTAAAACTACAAAGATTGAATAAAATGGGAAGTGAGACATATATACGTGATTCGATCATTAAGTGAACATTGAGTGCTTATATCATTGGAGGGTTTAAAGTGGAGGAGGAACATGCTAAGATTCAGTTTTAGAAAGCTAACCCTCATGGCAATACTAAGGAAGCTCTGGAGGAAGGAGAGACTTCAGGTGGCCATGAGGAGATTGTATCAGTAGCTAAGGTGAAAAAATAACTAAGTTATTATAGTTAAGATGAAGAAGATTTGACTTGTGTGCTTTTTATCTTATACCACATTTAAGGATAGGTACAATAGTATAGTAGAGGGAATGCATGGCTCTAGATACAGAATGCCTGAGTTCTTATCCCAGCTCCATTATTTACTATCTTTGTGACTTTGGGCAAGTTTTGTAATCTCCATTTGCCTCTGATTTCTCATTTTACAAAAGGCATGATTGTGGTGATTAAATGGGATAATTTTTACAAATTACTTAGAACAGTACTTGATTCTTAGTAAGTGCGCAGTAGATGTTAGCTAGTATTTCAGTAATTTAGATTGCATTTGAGTTGACTATTTTTTTGGATACCAGTGAATGAATTGGGAGAAATTAAAGTGCAGGAGAGCAAGAAAAATTCATGAACTATCTTCAGAGCAGAAATATTCCCTTTTCCTTTTAGCCTTATAAGATCAACTTTTTGTTGACCTTCTAGGTTGCCCAATTTCATCTCAAATTAGAATGAACTTTGATAAACTAGATGGTGGTGATCACAAGAGTATCATTTTTCTTTGCAGGTAATTCTCTTTTTACCATATTATTAAATTATTGGTGAAGGGGTTTCTTGTTCCCAAGAATGTGAGGGATGGTGGTGTGTTTTGTTTTGTTTCCTATTGGTTGCATATTGCTAATTCTTATACCAGGTGGTTGTCCCTATTCAACTTTCTAGTTTATTTGAAATTCTCACCTTTGCCTATGTTATGTACAACATATGGTATCTAGGCAATTAGACAGTCACTGCCACCATGTTCATTAGTTTTTCTCTAACTTTGTTGGTATTCAAGTAATACCTACTTTATTTGACTGAATTCGGAAATGAAATTTGTTACATTAGGAGATTTTTCAGACAACTGAAGCTTATTTTTTTAGGCTTTTAAGTTTCTTAGGTACTTTTCTGCTTTCTTAAGCAGAATGCACTGACCTAATTTACCAGAATTATTGTTATTAACATCATCTTTAAGCAATTAATTTTTTTTTTCTTCCCTTTTTTGTCTTTTTTCGTGACTGGTAACGGGATCGCAACCCTCAGTGTCACGCCCGTACTGGGACCGGCAATGGGATCGCAACCCTCGGTGTTGCGCCCGCACCGCGCTCAACCAGTGAGCGGACCAGTCTCTACATGGGATCCGAACCCTCGGCGGGAGCGCCGCCGTGCTCCCAAGCGCTGCACTACCGAGTGCACCACCGGGCTGGCCCTTTAAGCAATTAATTTTAATAAAAAGCCCTTTAAGTTTAGTTAAATAAATTTGAGGAGCGGCTTTTCCCTAAAATGTTAATGTACCTCTGGGTTGTATCCTTCTTCTCATGCCTCTTTGCCAGGGCAGTTCTGTGCATGGGCTTCAGAGGTTTGGTTAATGTATATGCATGAAGATGGGAAGTTTTATCAGATTCTCACTAAATATTTGAGGGGAACATTTAGAAGTAAAGGATAAAAGAATATATTTTATATTGTCCAAGGGTCTAGTAGATGAGTAAACTATGTTGGACGGCTTCTTGATTTTTTTCCTCAATGTATTGCTTTTCTTCCTATGACTCTGGAGCTACGCGGCAGAAAGCTATTCAGTTATTATGGTCAGGTAGATAATTGGATATTTGAACTGTGCCAAGTTATGGTGGTGGTGATGATGATGATGATAAGGATAATAATAGCTTAATTTGATACACACTATGTGCTAGGCATGGTGCTGTTTTTACATGTGATATCTCATTAGATCCTAACAGTCCTGTGAAAGAGGGAATATTATTATCTCCACTTTATACATGAGAAAACTGAGACTTAGCAAAGTTAAATAGAGTCATGCTCTGCATAATGATGTTTCTGTGCATGCAATGGACTGAATGTACGACAGTGGTGGAGCAATAGGTTATACCATAATAGCTTAGGTGTGTAGTAGGCTATACCATCTAGATTTGTGTAAGTACACTCTATGATGTTTGCACAGTGATGCAATTGCCTAACAATGTATTTCTCAGAATGTATCCCCATTGTTAAACGCCACATGACTGTACTTCTCCTAAGATCACAAAGTTAAGAAGTGGCGGAGTAGGGACTTGCAGTTTGACTTCATAGTTTCTGTCCTTACCCATTATACTTTATAAAAAATGTATTGTGCTAGTCTAATATCATTTGCAGCCAAATAACATTTACTGACATTTAGCCTAGAAGATTTTGGTTGTTTTGTTGAGGGTAGCATTACCTGATTTTTTTTTTTTTTTTTAATACCAAAATGAGCTTGCATGTTTTTTCTGAAACAGCCTATTGGCATTTGCCCTATTCTGCTAGTGAAGTTCTCAACAACTTACCTTGGGTATTCTAGAGTTCTGAAGCCAGAGATTGCACTTTCTTGGCTTTATCCTCTTCTGTTTGTAAAGAGTTGAATCTGGTCACGGAGAGGATCTGGGACATTGTGGATCCATTGCACTGACCCTAGACTGTCTACATCCAGGCTTGTCTTAATCGCAGGAAAACAAACCCCTATTTGGCTAAGTGAAAACCCCTATTTTGCTCTTCTACACAGCCAGTTGCAGGCCTGACTGATAGAAGTAATAGCAAATCAGTTGAATGGTGTAGTCTGTTCTTTTATGTATTCACAATTTATATTTTGGCTAAGAATCATCACCTTGCTAGATCTGATTCTTTTTGTCCTACCTTAGTCCCCCCTCAAATCAAGAAACAAAGTTTTCACTTTGTGACATTTACTTCAGAGTTAATGATGACTATAGAATGACGATTGTAGTGAAAAAATTATATGGTCGTGGACATTTGCTGTCCTTATGAAGAACTGACCTTTCACATTTTGAAATATTAAGCATTTAGTTGGGAGAATAGTTTTGGGTCTGGGAACTTTGGGGTAATATTCTAGTTTTACTCCTGAATAAGACATTTTTAAATCTAAATATTTGGTAAATATGAAAAAAATAAAAATAGAAAATTATGATCATCCATAACCCTATAACCCATCACCTTATTTTAGAAAAGTGGAGAAATAATTTTGCTTAAATCTTTTCTTAGGAAGACTCACATTCCTGGATTTTCACTATGTTGTAATAGATTTCTCCATCTAGAGAACTGCTTCCTGTTATTAGGAAGCATTAGTTAAATAAAAGAGCTTTCTTTTTGTCCTTGCTCCTGTACTTTATTCCACAGTTATGTTACTAAATAAGAGCAGTAGTTAGAAATAGGTGATTCTAGGGGTGGTGGCTGCCACAATGATAATAAAAATAACAATAACCATAAGGAAGCCAATGTTTGTATTTCTTATATAGCTTTTATAACTGGAGCCAATTATACAAACAAAATATTATTATAACTTAATAAATTAAGACGATTGAAAATATATACTTAATTATGCTGTCTATAATATTACAAGTATAAAGGCAGTGTCTATACCAGGATGTGGAGAAAAGGGAACCCTTGTACACTACTAAAGAGAATGTAAATTAGGACAGCCATTGTGGAAAACAGTATGGAGGTTCCTTAAAAATTAAAAATAGAACTACCATATGATTCAGCAATTCTACTTTGGTGTATATATCCAAAGGAACTGAAATCAATGTGTTGAAGAGATATCTGCACTTCTGTGTTCATTGCAGTATTATTCACAATAGCCAAGATACGGAATTAACCTCAACGTCCATCAGCAGATGAATGGGTAAAGAAAATGTGGTATGTATATATACAATAGAATACTATTCAGCCTTAAAAAGAGGAAATCCTGTCATTTGCAACATGGATGAACCTGGAGGACATTATGCTAAGTGAAATAAGCCAGGCACAGAAAGACAAATAGTGCATGATCTCACTTATATGAGGAATCTAAAAAAAAGTCGAATTCATAGAAGCAGAGAGTGGTAACCAGGATGGGGAGATTGGGGAGATGTTGGTCAAAGGATACAGAATTTCAGTTCAACAGGAGGAATAAGTTCAAGAGATTTATTGTACAACACGGTGACTATAGTTAATAATGCATACTGTACTTGAAAATTGCTAAGTGAGTAGATTTTAGGTGTTTTCTGCACAAATAACTGATAAGTGTGTGAGGTAATGCATATGTTAATTGGCTTGATAAAGCCATTCCGCAATGTAAACATATTTCAAAACATCATGTTGTACACCATAAATATGTATAATTTTTATTTATCAATTAAGAAAATAAGTGAATATTTATGTATTAACAACAGAAAAAAATAAAGGCAGGGGAGGCAATGCCTACACAATATTAAAAAATCCAGCTCTAGAAAAACTCAGTTCTTTTTTTTTACCAATATCTTCATGTTTCCCAGCACTGTGTTGATTTGTTCATTGTAGTATGGCATCTTTGTAAACTATCTAGTTAATCAGGTAAAAAGAGCTTCTGATGAGAGACAAATTTTTAGAGGAGGAGACTGAAAGTGTGGTAATAAAAAGAATCTCAGGGAATATTTTCCCAGTGATGTGTATTGGACCTGAACAAAATAAAGTGTAAGCCAGCTTTTTAACATTAGTTTAAGCCTGCAAAAAGATTTACCAGAGAGGGAGGGGGGAAAGAGGAACGGGTAAAGGGACAAGAAAATCAACTACAATGTATATTGAGTAGTTAAAATTAAAAAAAAAAGATTTACCAGAATAAAATTCATATTCTTCTTCCTTATCACCCTCTCCCTTTTCATCAGCAGTATTCACCATGTTCATGTTGATAATCGTTAATGTCATCTGGATGTTGAAAGGAACCACCTTTGTTGGTTGGTAATCTATCTAATGCTTTTGCCCACTGGTTCTTACTTTAGGGAATGGGAGCTTTTCAGCATGAGTGAGGTTTATCAGGCTCTTGGGTTGGGCAGAGTAGAGGAGTGAGGTGGTGTGATTGCTGTCCTCTGAACTTCACAAGATTCTCCTCTTTTTGGTTGTGAACCGAAGCAAGCAAATTCCCTTTGTTATTAAGATGAAATATAATGGATTTTAGACTTGTTTTCCGGATTGTATGCTCAAGAAGTTACCTATAAACACATAAACTTGTGAAAATCTCAGCATAAGTATTTTGCCTGGCATGTTTAGGCCACTGGAATTTAGAATTGCAACATATTTCTATCATCCCACTCCTATCAGAATCTCTAATCCTCCTTCTGCTTTATTTTCCTCTCTACTACTCACACTACCTCACCTTCTAACATACGGTATGATTGGTTTATTAATTTTGTCTGTTGTCTGTCTCTGCCCTGAGCATAAGCTTCATGACAGCAGAGGTTTTTGTCAGGTGCCTCTACTGCCTGCTATATGTACCTGATACACAGTAAGCACTCAATAAGTGAATGAATATATTTAAACCTAAGAGGAAATTTACTATAAAAATATCCTCATTGTCTAATTCATTCATTTATATCCATGGATCATATATACACTCCATTTATGTATGTACCCCATCCATATCCACATAAACATGCATATGTACATATAAAGCCGTGGGCGATTTTACCCTCTAGGGGTCCTTTGGCCATGTCTGGAGACATTTCTGGTTGTCAGTTCTGAGTGGGGAGTAGTGTGTGCTGTTGGTCTGCTGGGTATTTGTATGTTGCTAAACATCCTACAATGAATTGGATAGCCTCTGCAAAGCAAAGAACTGTCTAGCCCAAAATGTCAATAGTGCTAAGGTTGAGAGACACTGATATATACATTTGTGTATACATACACACATACATTCATTCACAAGAACACACACATATTAATTAAATCTGGTAGTTTTCCACCCACACAATTTTTGAAATTTAGGAAGTAGAAGGCATAGGCAATACTAAGGGTTCTTTAGGTAAATAGTTCTTGGACTTTTGTTCTGCCTGCCGACAGTTAGACCTTTTTCCTGTTAACAGAGGTGATAATGTTCCTTACAGTCCCCTTGTATTTTATGTTTCTTTATGTGTGTATTTCCCTCACTGGACTGTAGGTTTGTGAGGGTAGGATTCATGTATCATCATCCTCATGCCCCTGCCCTCAGCTTGGCACTGAACTTTGTATGATTTAGGTTCTCTGTAAGTGAGCACATCCACCTGGGCACATCTCACATTGGAGCAAATTTGCATTTGGTAGATATGGTTTGTAAAAGGCCTTAAAGTTTACAAAGTGTATATACTGGAGTAGCTTCTGGGGCACTTTTCCTCCACTAGTGAAATTCCATGTACATTGATAAATGTGTGAGATGTTTTCATTAAGTGTGTCACTGCTATTAGTATACAATATTGTTTAGTCCTCACCTAGGATGTGCCTGCTGATGCAACCATTTACAAAAGTGTTGAAGTAGGTGAGGAGAAGGGGGCTGTCTTAGCCTATGATACAGGTAGACTGTTAAATAAAGGTGCATGTGGTAAAAATCACCGAAAGAGGTAACTACCCTTATCCTCACTTTACAGGTGGGGAAAAGAGGCTCATTGAGTTGAAATAACTTACCATGGGGCACACCCAAGTGGCAGTCTGCAAATTTGAATTTGAACCCAATTTGCCTGCCTCCAGCCCCATGGAGGGGAACTCGATTTATCTGGTGCCCTTTCCTTTCTCCCCTCTTTTTGGTAGCTACGAATGGATGGCAGTAATCCTTAACAGCCATAGTGATGTGCCAGACACCAGACATTTTTTTTTAAGTATATTTCCTGTAATTCTTATTGCAATTTTTCTGTTTTACAAATGAGAAAAATGAAAACTCAGAAAGTTAGTTTTTGACCAAGGTCACAGAGCTGATGAACGGTAGAGCATTTAAACTGGCAAAGCAGTGTGATACTTAGAACATACACTGCTCAATGTAGATCCTTCTGTGTAATGACAATGACAGCATGGGAAATATTTTTTAAAAATCACATTGAGGATTTTTTTTCATTGTGTTGGAAAAATTCTTTTTTTTATTTTTCTTTCCTTTTTGTCTTTTTTACGTGACCGGTAACGGGATCGCAACCCTCAGTGTTGCGCCCGCACCGCGCTCAACCGGTGAGCGGACCGGTCTCTATATGGGATCCAAACCCTTGGCAGGAGCGCCGCCGTGCTCCCAAGTGCTGCACTCAACTGAGTGAGCCTCTGGGCCGGCCCGGAAAAATTCTTATTGTTATTATTTATATTTTAACCTGACACATCGTTCTGTGACTTACTTTCACTAACTGACTTGTGCACAGAGGGTAGGTTTGAAAAAAAAGGAAAGAAGAATTTTGTCAGAAACTCATTACGGGTAGTTGCTCTTAAAATGTTAAAATTAAATAGTTTGTGTGTGTGTGTGTCTAAGTTTGTACGTATTTTAAAAGGACAGAATAAAGACTAATCAATAGAATGGTGTGAAATTCCTTAACATACTCATGCCATCTGTAGTAATGTCTGTTATGTTACCTGTCACATTAGAGGCTTGGATTTGCAAGACTAGCTTTTCAAATCTGATTTATTTTCTCCTAAGTGATATGTTTGTAGTTTGAGCCACAGAGTAAGGGATGATGCTTAATTATGACTGTATGGACCAATAGCCATACTGGGGATATATCTCTCTTGATCCAGTTTTTTTACTTCAAGCATGTAACTTTTTAATTATGAATAAATGGGTACTTATTAAAATTCAGGTTGTTTTTTTTTCCAGAGAAGGGTGTAATATCAAGCCAAATTAGAAAAAAAAAAATCTAGATACATTATAGAACTTCTCGTACTGAACCCTGTTTGTTTTAAGTTGCTATTTAAGGTAATCTCTTTCTCTTCTAAGACCTAATGGAAAAGAAACAACTTATCAAAGACTCATCAAACTTACTTTTTTCTTGATTACTTTATAAAATACTTGCACAGAGCAGATGTATACAGTGGATTACAGTGCTGTGTGTTATCATTAGGGTATATGACCCTTAATTTTAAAAGTATTTGACCTCCTTGACTTTTTATGTGTTCCCTGGTGAACACCTCCCCGCCCCCTGCAAGATACAGTAATATGCAATATCCTGAAGTGCTGACACCAATTAATGCTTTTTCTTTATTTCTGTGGCTTTGTGCATTTAACCCCTTGCCCTTTTTTTTTTATGATAATGTGTCTAGTTTTCCCTTTGAACTTGATTTTCTGAGGACACAGACTTCAGGGTGCTCATCTGATATTTTCAAAGGCTGAAGTCATTTGATGCTTAGCAGTTGTTGAATCCATATGTAAATGTATTAGTAAATGGCTTTTAAGACTGTTCACTACTTGCAAATATTTGGATCCAGAATATAGAAAAATAAGTTGCATTCCAAAATTAGAAAATGAGTCCTTTTGTTAATTTATGAACCTAGTTTTTTAAGACTTTGCACTTAATTTTTGTGTAAGGACTGTCTAAGCCAGAGGGTCTCAAACTTGAGGATGAATCATAATCTTAGAGGAATCTTAGAAGGCTTGTTTTTTTTTTTTTTTAAGTGATAAAGTTCTGATATATATATATATATATATATTTTTTTTATTTTTATTTTTATTTTTTTCTCTTAATTTTATTTTGTCGATATACAATGAGGTTGATTATTGTGGCCCATTACCGAAACCCCCCTCCCTCCCCGCTCTCACCCCACCCAACAATGTCTTTTCTGTTTGCTTGTAGTATCAACTTCAAGGAATTGTGGTTGTTATGTCTTCTTCCCCCAACCTGGTTTGTGTGTGTGTGTGTGTGTGTGACTTTATTTATTTATTTTTAGCTCCCACCAATAAGTGAGAACATGTGGTATTTCTCTTTCTGTGCCTGACTTGTTTCACTTAATATAATTCTCTCAAGGTCCATCCATGTTGTTGCAAATGGCAGTATTTCATTCGTTTTTATAGCTGAGTAGTATTCCATTGTGTAGATATACCACAATTTCCATATCCACTCATCCGATGATGGACATTTGGGCTGGTTCCAACTCTTGGCTATTGTAAAGAGTGCTGCGATGAACATTGGGGAACAGGTGTACCTTCAACTTGATGATTTCCATTCCTCTGGGTATATTCCCAGCAGTGGGATAGCTGGGTCATATTTAGAAGGCTTGTTAAAACACAGATTGCTGAACCCACCACTAGAGTTTCAGAAGGTCTGGGATGAGCCCCCAAATTTGCATTTTAACACGTTCCCAGATGATGCTGATGAGGCTAATCCAGGGACTGTGCTTTGAGAACCTGGTCTAGCTATTACAATTCATTTTATAGGAACCCTATGTCACTAGGTGGCACTAGAACACTTCTTTTGAGGTAGCCATTGGCCTTATTGACCAGTATTTGTTGATTGTAGAGTTCAGGATTATGTAAAAGATAAAATCACTAAATTATTGGAATTGAGTAACTGGGAGCCTTAATATTCCATGAACATAATAGGTAAAAATGTGTTGATTCTATCAGACCAGAGAAACTTAAGGACTATTACGATCATAAAATTTTAAGATCAGTTCTTCCAGGAATGAAGACTATATCTCTCATCTCTGCTGGCTTCATTTTCAGTTATCCTGGTTACTCAGTTTCATTTGCCAGTAGTACTTGATGCAGGCCCTATTACAAAATAGAAGTATACATTTCATATGAATCATAAGTATAAATAGTATTTATTCTTCTAAGTTAATGGATCTTGATATTTTTGTAGTTGATTGCATTTAAAAACCACGTTTGAAAAGATTTCTACATATTGTTTACATAAATATTTTGTAATTTTGTCTTTTTACCAGTGGGCCAATTGTGTTTGGGATGGTTTTAGAATGTTAAAAAGTGTAAAATGTGCTTTCTTTTCCTTTTGGCTTTTTTGATTAGAAAGTTGAGTAGTTTCCTTTTCAAGAGCTATTGAGAGGGAAAGTTTTGGCTGCTGTTTGCCTCACCTCACCTCCTGTTACCGTGGAGTCTCACTCCATAAATTTCCTCCGTATTTTCTCTCTTCCACTGACTGTAACAACCTTGAAGTTGGCAGGGTTTCTCCACATGATGGCGTGTGTGGAAATAATTGCTTTCTGTGTTCTCCTGTTTGCTAAGTTCTCCCATTCACATTAGGATGTCACTTTTTAAAACAGGAAATGAGTCACCTTTTAGTTTTTAAAACAGAATATGTATAGTATCTGTATACCATATGGGCTTCTTTAGACTCTTGAGAATAATCTTTATATTGATTTTGATTTTTTATCTTTGGAGGAGAGGCTTGGGTTAGGTTTCAGTGACCTAACGGTATGAAAATGACTACTACAGAGAAACTGAATTGGAGTCACTCAGTCATATTAAAAAATTAGATCATTGGAAAGAATTGAGACTAGTTTAATGCTAAACAAAGATAACTCATGGCAGAATAGAACAGACTTCAGGATCATTTTTGAAACATCAGGTTCCTTTTTAAAAGACATAAAATTTTATGTCTTGTAAGCAGAAAGGAACTTTTATTCGGCTGGCGATTAATGAAGTTGAAACCAATTTGATTATTCAAGGGAAGATTATTTTATTTTTCAGACGTATTCTTTCTCCCTCTCTATACTTTACAAATGAAATTATGTATAAATATAAAGCATTATTTATATATAGCAATGCTGTCTAATAAAAATATAGTTAGCCACATGTGTAATTTAAAATTTCTACTGTACTCATTACAAAAGATAAGAGAAAGAGGAGAAATTAATTTTAGTAATGTTTTATTTAACTCAGTATATCTAAAATATTACTATGTTAACATGTCATCAATATAAAAGTTACTAATGAGTTATTTTGAATTTTTTTTTTTTTTGGTGCTAAAAAGTGTATTACAGTGTGTTTCAATCTGGACTAGCCACATTTCATATGGTTACTAGCCACGTGTGACAAATGACTAATGTGTTAGACAATAACAGGTACATAGGCTATTTTATATTTCAGTGACTCAATGAGAGAAGGGCAAAAAATTGTAAAGGTAGCTAAATCAATGAGTTTTGCAACTTTTCAGCAGTTTTGATGAGTATTCAAATCAAATTAGTTGGTAAAACAAGATATTATTTATTGGTTTATTTTATACTTGTCATTCCTCTACCACAGTTTTTCCCAAAATTGTTTAGTCAGCTTAAAATGATGTATTTCTGGGGACCTTTTTAATATTTGCTTCTGTTTGAAGTGTCATGGGCTAATTTGAATCCACATACACAATTCTTTCATATTTTGTAGCTAATGTCGTAAATTAGTTTCTTACGGTATTGGGCAAGACAGAGCGGTTAAGCCTCTTAACTTCAGCAGCCAGAATACTCTGGTTGCTGTAAACAATTAGGCCTGTCAGCAGTTGACCTTGGAAATGCTAATTTGCTTGTCCCTGGGTGCTGCCTCAAGCACTGGCTTCTCTTTGTGGGTGGGAGTTATGAATCTAGTTTGGAGAACTCGAGGCATTTGGGGCAAGCTCCAAACAGATGTGCTTCTTGCTTCATTTTTGCATGTGACCGAACTGCAAAAGCCATGCTCCTTGCATAAATTTCTTTAGAGGCCTTGTAGAATCAGACACATATGCCTAGACTGAAGTTTAGAGGAAGCTTCATTTACCTTTGGATCTACCCTTCCCTTCCTCCTTCTTTGTAATGCTCATGTGCCATAAAAAATAATAAACAGTTATTGTCATCACAATTTCATTATATTTCCTAAACTTATTGGAAGAGGTCTTGGAAGGAATTAACCTCTTATTAACCCCTTTGGTTTTGTATTTATTATTACTATTGTAATGTCAGATCCAGAAGAAAGTAACTGAATAAGTGAGGAGAAAGAACTGTTAGCTGGAAAAATTATACACTGTGAGAAGTTTTGGGCAGTGTTCAGTAGGTAGAGAAAAGGGAGAGAGGATATTTATCAAATTCAGAGTTATTGTTTCTATAAACTGGTGGGGGCAGCAATGGCGGCTTTTACTCCAAGACAAAGATTTAGGTTTCCTCTTCTTTTGGGCAGTGGTTGGACAAGGTAATTTTCTCCCTTTGCTTTGCAGTACTGATTAAAAACATTTACTTTTTAGCTGATTTTCACCATTCTTACGTGATTTTTAGCACTTTATGTTGATCAGTCAATTATTTGTTGGCCTATGCCCTCAAAAGGGTAGTAATTTAGTTAGCTGATAAAACAAACATGTTTACCTGCAAAGATAAGAACTACATGGTAGTAAATGATATGTTCCAAATGAGATTATAAATCTATCTATCCCAATCAAGATTCACTATATGACTTTTTACATTATGACCTAACAGCCTGATTCTATATCCTGTAGGCAACCATCTTTTGTAGACTCTACTTACAAAGCTCACAGTGCCTTTTGTGTGCCTCACATGTTCTAAATGCTTTATGTGTATTTACTCATTTAATCTTTACAACAAGCTGTGGAGTAGGTAAGTGACATAATCATTACCATTTCACATATGAGTAAACTGAGCCTTGTGGTTGACCAAGAATTTATATGGAATCTCTGAGGTCCTCCCCCGCAATAATCTTTTTCACACTGAAAACATACATGTCAATTATTTACTCCTTGCATATTCTCAACCTATCATCCTTTGTAAGTGTGGCTTACACCTTCTCAATTGCAGCAAGCTCTAAGAGAAGTCCTCTCATCTACTCAGTATTGACTTAGGCCTGTGCTTATTGCAGAGATAGCCCAGGTGTTGACGTCTGTCACCATTATACCTGAAGATTGAGAATTCCTCCTTAAAGCAATTGAGAGAGTCCATTCTGTGCTAATTCTTGTGATTGACTTATAAGGTTCCCCTGCTGAGCTTAAAAAAAAAAAACTTTTACTAGGATTATATTTATAAAACTCAGTTACCATAAATTGTGAATTGATTATCCATTGATCATCCTTACTTGTTTCTCTAGCCATGAACAAAGCATGTGGTTATTAATTTCCACATTTATTTTAAGTTGTTGAGCATAGTTTACAAGAATGTTCATATTATCACCAGCTACCCCTCTTTTTATATGAACGTTCTGCCACTGGATTTAAGTGCCACCAATACATGCTCCGTAAGCCTCTTGCCTTTGTTCCCATAACTTCCTCTCCCTAGAATGCCCTCTCCCTGTTGAGTACTAGGAGGGCATCTATTCATCTTTCAAGGCTAAGCCTAAATATCATCTTTTTTCTTCAGACATTCTTCTCCCACCCAGATCAAACTGATCTCTTTGGTTCCTCTGTGTTTGCTGTGCATTCTTCCGTCTAAACAATAGAGCACTTCTTTGCATTCAATTGTTTGTAAGTCTGCACTCCCACCACTAGATAAGGGGGGTTTGAAAAAGCCAGTTAATAATATCCTGTTTCACAACTAAGTTTTGGCTTTGCGTTCCAGTGTACAGTCTCTGTTGCACTACTCAACTCTGCCATTTTTGCTTAAAAGCAACCATAACAATATAAAAACAAATGGGTGTGATTTTCCCAGTAGCAGGCTGCACTTTCTGGTCTTTGGTCTAGATAAAAGTCATTCTCTGATAGTTTTCTCATATCTGTAAGAATAAGAATGGGTTAAAATTTTATAAAATCAAAATATAAAGTGATACCTGAAAAGGGATTATGGAGAAGATAGTAGAAATGGTTCCTGCAGATAATTTTTTTTTTCCTACTGGCCAATTCATTAAATTACTGGTAGGAAATAATTATTAAAAAGAGCATAATATGAGCTTGACACTTCTATATCATGGGTTACTGAAAAATCTTACTTATAAAGTTCTTCTAGAGTCAGGTATGTCTATATTGAAGTTTGTTTTAATTTCCTCCTTTCCAAAAGCTCCTTACACTTTGTGAAGTTAGTTTCCAGTATTACTAAGTACCTCTTATCTGCTGTATTTTTGTTGCTATGACAGAATACCTGGAACTGGGTGATTTATAAAGAAAAATGACATTTCTTGCTTACGGTTTCTGAGGCTGGGAAGTCCAAAGTCCATCTGGTGGTGGCGACAGTGACCCAGGGGTCTTACATTACAAGATGGTGGAAGCAGAGAGAGCTGAGAGAGAGCAGAAAGACAGACTCTCCTCTTTTAAAGCCCTCAGAACCACGTCCCTGACCACCATTTTTAATCCATTCACCACAGCATGGTCCTACAGTCCAATCACCTCTTCAAGGCTCCACCTTCCAACTGCCATAAGAGGATTTCCCACCCTCTTAACAGTCACAGTGGGGGCCAAGTTTCTAATACATAAAACTTGGGGGGACACAATTCAAGCATCACAACTCAAGGAGTTTTGGGGGGACATAATTCAGTCCACTACCTCTGCCAAGCATTATGCTAGAAATGAGATATGAAGATACCACAACAAATGTATAGATCTTCTTGCAGATATTTTCTCTCTTAACAATCCTATGAAAATAAGTAGACATTTGACAGATGAGAGAACTGAAGCTCAGAGTGGGTAACTTGCTTTAAGTCACAAAGTTTAGTTTGACTGGGATGGTACCCAAATCTGGAATAGTTTTTCTTACGTTAAACTGTTTGTGATGTTAAACTGTGCGCATTCTTGCGGAGACACACACACGCACGCACGCATGCACGCACGTATCATGTACACCTTGTGTATGTGAACATGTCCTCTGCCACTCCTAATTGCCTTTATATGTGTAGCTATTAAGTTTTGTACATTAAGTAAAGAGTCCCTCATCATTGGATGCAATTTTGCTGTAATGAAGTTTATTTCAATGGAGAACTGATTTAGTGTTTATAACCTTAAATTCTTAATAGGATTTTACTTATTGTAACCTAGTTTTGTTTTGTTTAGAGACTTTTTAAAAATAACAACTTTATTAGTAAAAGGTATAATTCACATACCATATAATTCACCCATTTAAAGGGTACAATTTAGTGGTTTTTAGAATATTCACAGACATGTGCAGCTATCACCACAATTTTAGAACATTTTCATTACCTCAAAAAGAAACCCCATACTTTTAGCTATCACCTACCTATCCCCCCATTTACCCCACCTCACTCCTCCCCCCGCACCCCATCCAAGGAGCTGCAAATCTACTTTCTGTCTCTATAGATTTTTCTATTCTAGACTTTTCATGTGAATGGAATATAATATGTTGTCTTTTTGTTCGTTTGTTTGGTCTGAAGAAGATTAATTTATTTTATGCAGGATATAATACATGCAGAGAGCCAAATAATACTTTCTTTTTTTTTTAAATAAAATTTGTTTTTAGCTTTTTATTTTTTTTTAAATTTTGTTTTATTTTGTCAATATACAATGTGGTTGATTATTGTGGCCCATTACCAAAACCTCCCTCCCTCTTTCCTCTCCCCCTTCCCTCTCCCCCTTCCTTATCAACAACCTCATATCTGTTCGCTTGTCATATCAACTTCAAGGAATTGTGATTGTTGTGTCCTCTTCCCTACCCCTAATCCCCCAGTTTCTTTGTGTACTTATTTATTTTTAGCTCCTACAAATAAGTGAGAACATGTGATATTTCTCTTTCTATGCCTGACTTGTTTCACTTAATATAATTCTCTCTAGGTCAATCCATGTTGTTGCAAATGGCAGTATTTCATTCATTTCTATAGCAGAGTAGTATTCCATTGTATAGATATACCACATTTTCTGTATCCACTCCTCTGATGATGGACATTTGGGCTGGTTCCAACTCTTAGCTATCGTAAATAGTGCTGCAGTGAATGTTAGAGAACCAGGTATACCTTCGACTTGATGATTTCCATTCCTCTGGGTATATTCCCAGCAGTGGGATAGCTGGGTCATTGAGCATTTTTTCATATGTTTGTTGGCCATTTGTATATCTTCCTTAGAGAAATGCCTGCTTAGCTCTTTTGCCCATTTTTTAATTGGGTTGCTTGTTTTTTTGTTGTAAAGTTGTTTGAGTTCCTTGTATATTCTGGATATTAATCCTTTGTCAGATGTATATTTTGCAAATATTTTCTCCCACTCTGTTGGTTGTCTTTTAGCTCTGTTAATTGTTTCTTTTGCTGTGCAGAAGCTCTTTAGTTTGATATAATCCCATTTGTTTATTTTTCCTTTGGTTGCCTGTGCTTTCGGGGTCATGTTCATGAAGTCTGTGCCCAGTCCTACTTCCTGAAGTGTTTCTTCTATGTTTTCTTTAAGATGTTTTATTGTTTCAGGGTGTATATTTAATTCTTTAATCCATTTTGAGTTGATTTTAGAATATGGTAAGAGGTATGGGTCTAGTTTCATTCTCCTGCATATGGATATCCAGTCATCCCAGCACCACTTGCTGAAGAGGCAGTCCCTACCCCAGTGGATAGGCTTGGTGCCTTTGTCAAATATCAGATGGCAGTAAGTGTGTGGGTTGATTTCTGGATTCTCTATTCTATTCCATTGATCAGTGTGTCTGTTTTTATGCCAGTACCATACTGTTTTGGTTATTATAGCTTTGTAGTATAGTTTAAAGTCAGGTAGTGTTAGGCCTCCTGCTTTATTTTTTTTTGCTCAGCATCGTTTTGGCTATGCGTGGTCTTTTATTATTCCATATAAATGTCTGGATAGTTCTTTCCATTTCTGAGAAAAATGTCATTGGAATTTTGATGGGGATTGGGTTGAATTTGTATATCACTTTGGGTAGTAAGGACATTTTCACTATGTTGATTCTTCCAATCCAAGAGCATGGGATATCTTTCCATCTTCTTGTATCCTCTCTAATTTCTCTCAGCAGTGGTTTGTAGTTCTCATTATAGAGATTGTTCACATCCTTGGTTAACTCAGTTCCTAAGTATTTTATCTTTTTGGTGGCTATTGTAAATGGGCAAGCTTTCTTGATTTCCCTTTCTGCATGTTCACTATTGGAGAATAGAAATGCTACTGATATTCGTGTGTTGATTTTGTATCCTGCTACTGTGCTGAAATCATTTATCAACTCCAATAGTTTTTTTGTAGAGGCTTTAGGCTGTTCGATATATAGGATCATGTCATCTGCAAACAGGGACAGTCTGACTTCATCTTTCCCAATCTGGATGCCCTTTATTTCCTTCTCTTCTCTGATTGCTCTGGCTAGTACTTCCAACACTGTGTTGAATAGGAGTGGTGAGAGTGGGCATCCTTGTCTAGTTCCTGTTCTTAAGGGAAATCTTTCAGCTTTTCCCCATTCAGGATGATATTGGCAGTGTGTTTATCAAATATGGCTTTAATTATGTTGAGATACTTTCCGTCTATACCTAACTTGTAGAGTGTCTTTATCATGAACGAGTGTTGACTTTATCAAATGCTTTTTCAGCATCTATAGAGATGATCATATGGTCCTATATTTGATTTTATTGATATGGTGAATCACATTTATTGATTTGCGTGTGTTGAACCAACCTTGCATCCCTGGGATGAATCCCACTGGATCCTGGGGTATAATTTTTCATATGTGTTGCTGTATCCTGTTAGCTAGTATTTTATTGAGGATTTTGGCATCTGTATTCATGAAGGATATTGGCCTGTAGTTTTCTTTTTTGGTTGTATCTTTACCTGGTTTTGGTATCAGGGTGATGTTTGCTGCATAGAATGAGAATGACATTTAGTCATTGTGGCGAAGGATTTCACAGTCCACTGGTTTGACACTATTGTCTGGCTAGGATCCTACCAGGGCGACCAATTTGGCATGGCTGCCTCAGTGTCTGCTCGGGCCTGTGCTGGCGCCTCGGGCATGTGGTTGCTGCAGGTTTCGGGCCTCTCTGGGGGGGTGCCTCTCTAGTTGGCATGCACTTGGCTGGGCTGGGGATGGGGTCTGGCGGCAGCAAGGCCTACCTGTTTGGTCACACGATGGCACCATTGAGCGCATGGTCATCGCAGGTCTCATGCCCCTCCCAGGGGGTGCCTCTCTGGTCAGCGCGCCCTCAGCTGAGCTGGGGATGGGGTACGGTGGCAGCGAGGCCTACCTGTTCAGTCGCGCGCTGGCACTGCGGGGCCATATGTGGTCTTTTTTGACTGGCTTCTTTCACTTAGCCTGTTTTCAAGGTTCATCCATGTGGTAGCATGTATTAATCAGTACTTCTTTCCTTTTTATGGATAAATAATAATATTTAAGTGTATCAATCTGTTGATGGACATTGTGTTGTTGATATTAATAAATTATCTGGGAACATTAATAAATAATGCTATGAACGTTCATGTGCAAATTAGTACCTCATTGTGGTTTTGGTTTCATTTTCCTGGTGACTAATGATGTATACAAATACAATTGATTTTTGTATATTGATCTTGTATTCTGCAACCTTGCTTAACTTGTTTATTCTACTTTTTTTAAGTGGATTCCTCAGGATTTTCTGTGTACAAAACCATTTCCTCTGTGACTAGAGATAATTTTATTTCTTTCTTTCCAGTCTGGGTGCTGTTTATTTTTCTTCCTTACTACTTGTACAGATTTGTACTATGGGTTCTACCCTGGCTAGAACCTATAGTACAATTTTGAAGAGAAGTGCCAAGAGCAGACATCCCCAGTATTCCTGATCTTAGGGCAACAACATCCAGTCTTTCATTATTAAGTATAAAATTAGCTGGAGAATTCTCTTCCTCCTGCCGTGTTTTTCTAGTGCCCTCTATTGATAAAGCCAAATATCAATATTGGCCTTTTACTATAAGGCCAAATGCTTAAAGCAATCTGATCCATTATCACGGAGCATGCCTTGAAAGGTGGATTTTGAGCTGAGAGGCAATTAATTGATAACTGGTATAGCACACAAATAAGGAAGTGGAATAAAGGTGTAGAGGTGCTGTGATAGATGCCTATTTGCAGGAAACAATGGACGCACCATGAAATGAGTGGTCAGTTATAGTTGAGGACCATTAGGAAAAACTTTATACAGGAGATGATGGCATTAAAGATGAGTAGGTGTTCCCTGTTGGGTGGTAGAGAGTATTCCTTAGGGAAGCAAAGATGAAAAGAGGGATGAACAGCTTGCTGTGAAGATATGTGAACATCCGAGGTTTTGCTCTGTGTGAAAGCTAACAAGTTAGCGTGCTATGGTTTTGTGGATGCTGACAGAAGACAGGAGACTTCTGGGTCAAAGACTAAGGCCTTTAATACTTTTTGCACATCAAACAGTATGAGTGTCATTGTTCACCTTGCTTCCTCCCCTGTCCCACGTCCTGTGGGAGTGATATGGAAGGGCCCTGGGAGATATTGCAGAGGGTTTGTGTCACAGCTGAGGAACTTTGGGCTTAGGGGACCCATATTTTTGTAAACCTGCCTGACCTTTACTCTGGAGAAAGACATTATCTTTATTATACTGCCCACTGCTCTGGAAGGAGATACCATCTCAGTCTCCCAAGGTTCTGTTCATTATACCAACATCTTGTAAAGATTGTCTAGAACAAAAGGGCAGTTAGTGCCTTTGCTCACAAGATGTGCAGAGATGTGTGAGACCCATGAAGAATTGTTTCCCAATACCTGGTAGATTCAGGGAACTGCAAGTAATTCAGATTGAAGGTTAACTTCAATGTGGGCCTTTTCAAGACTTTTATCATCACACTTATAGCTATAGTTATAGCTATAGCTATAATTACACTTCAGCACTTAACATCTCATGAAGATCTAGTTCATCTCTTGATGCAAAAAGGCCATGGTTGCTGCTGGATTCCTTTCTTTCCCTTTTTGGCAAAGAGGGCAGCGTAATACTTTGGTTGGCTAGGCAGAATAACATCAGGCTTTAAGAACCAGTTCTGGAATCAAGTCACTGGGTTCTAACTCAGTTCTGCCACTTGTTAGCATTGTGACTTTAAGTAAGTTATGGTTTTCTCATTTATAAAGTGGGGATAATACTATAAAATAGCAGCTAATGTCTAATGTGTTTGTAACTGTGTGCCCACACACATTTCTCTCATTCCTTCCTTATTTAGGGTTGATGCGAGAATTAAATAATGTATGTAAAGTGCTTTCCACATAGTTGGCGTATAGCATTCACATTTTATTGGTCATTTATTTTGTTATTGTTATAATTATTTGGGCCCTTTGAGGTGACAGAGATGGATCCTTTGGAGCTCTTGGCTTGGAATTGGTATTGTATAAAATACAGGAAGTCATGATTTAAAATGCATGTTCTGTTGTCTACTAGCTGTGTGAGTTTAAAAGTTATTTCAATTCTTTGGGCTTCCCTTTCCTTGCATGTAAAATATGGACAGTATCCTCTTTTCATGACTGATCCTGATTTGAAACAGGTATATGCGTTGTTGTGTAGGGTTTACTTCTCACCTCGGCTGGTCAGCCTATAAACTCTTGCTTTGATTGTAAAGGGAATTAATGGAAAAACAACTTAAAGTGTATATCTTACTGTTAGGATGGGGGATGGCACTGGGAATATGTGTTGAGGTCAAGGGGAGTGTGTGATAGTGAGGGCCATGTGTATTTGTGTGTGGGGGGGGGAATTATCTTAATAGGAAAAATGACATTTATGATATGGTTTAAGAAACAGAAATGTGTTCTAGTTTCAGAAAAATTAGTACAGGATTTAATTTCAAGCAAAAAAGATCAGCACTCCTGTGAGATAGACTAAAATAGACTTTTAAACCAGTTAACGAAGAAAGATTATGTAACTTGTTATATAGAAGATGCGATTTTTGTTAGTGCTTTTTCTCTCTGTTCTCTTGGAATGGAGCCTTTCAGAATTTTTAGGTAATTTTGGACTTCGTTGAATTTGAAAGAATTACCCTGTATCTGCCTTTTCTTTGTTCTCTCAGTGCTAAGTTTATGAGGGTTTTTGGATCTTGGCTGAAACTTAATAATATTGAAATTGGGAGTGATGTTATTTGCAATTCAGTTCTAATTTTCCAGTTTCCAAAGTGTACTACGTTCCTTTGTTTAGAATTCTTTGTTAACAAAAGAACTATATTCCTTTGTTAATTGTTGGGGGAAAAATACAAAATACAAATAGTAGTTCCTATAATGAACCCTACCAGAGTCACGTATCACATCACTCAGAAACCTTTTAGATCTAGGTGGATGTCAAAGGTGACCATACACATTCTAATAAGCATTTCATTCAAATGCTCAGTTGTTGAGTCAGTTCTGTCCTTTCCTCTTTTATTTTTTGGTTAACTGATTATATGTTCTGAAAATTTACTTTTCATTCATGTATTTAGCAAGTATTTCTTTCTTCATTCTAATGATACTGTTTTTGCTTTTCTTATCCTTATCACTCTTGACCATATTACCAGTGGGGGGACCTCTAACATATAAGCAAAATCCTTCACAAAGTCTGCCCTTCACATTTTAATAAAGTTATAGCACAAGCAGAGCAAGGGACTGGCACATGAACAGGAATGTAATTATACTGTGTTCCATGTTTATTTAATGGTTTTGCTTGGTCCCAATTGAACACCACAATAAGAGAATTCTCAAAAGAACTTTGGGAAAAAATATTTGCTAAATTTTCTTTTATTTGTTAAAATTTAATAGGTGACTGAGTTACTTTCTCTTTTTCATTAGAAATGCATTTTAAATCTGGATCTGGAAAAGAAATGAGGT
Organism: Galeopterus variegatus; assembly: GCF_000696425.1. Lineage (NCBI taxonomy): Eukaryota > Metazoa > Chordata > Mammalia > Dermoptera > Cynocephalidae > Galeopterus > Galeopterus variegatus. Next base: position 1,683,282 of record NW_007726118.1, on the reverse strand, counting down.
AAGAAATAGGACAGGTACTCATACATTTATTAGAGGTACTGAGTGTTTATAATGTGCTATAGTAACTACTCTCCAGTGGTGGCCCCCAGCAAGTCCTTCCACCACTGTGCATACATGGTATTTCACACATCAAGAGGTGGAGCTTATTAGGGTAATTTGCAAAGAGGCAGTAGATGAAATTGGTACCAGGAGTGTGGTTTGAACCCACATTGGCATATGCCTATATTGCTGTGTAATAAACTACCCCAAAACTAAATGTAAAACTCAAAAATTTTTTTGATGTCTTGTGATTCTTTGTGTTGACTGATCTGAGTTGAGAATTCCTTCTACTCCATGTGATGTTGGTTAAGATGGCAGCTATTTGGAGGTTCTACAGTGTTGGAACTTGCAGGGTGGCTTACTTACATGGCTGGCAGTTGATGCTGACTGTTGACTGGGTGCTTAGCTGGAGTTGACCAGAGCCTTAGCACCCTCCTTCAAATGGCTTCTCCATGTGGCTTGGGTTTCTCCCAGCATGATATCTGAGTTCTAAGGGGAAGGAAGCAGAAACTGCCAGTCCTGTTAAGATTCTGGCTCAGAAGTCCCAGAGTGTCACACTGTCCAGTTATTGGAAGCAGTCACAGGGCCAACCTCAGTTCATAGATAAAGGAAACAAACTCTGTCTCTCAGTGAGCAGGTAGCATTTACATAGGGACCAAAGGGATTAATGGTAGAAACATTTGAAGACCATTTACTACCTGTGCTAGGTATTAGAAATATAGCAATAACTGAAATAGAGATGGCCATTGTGCACTGAGCAGAATCTGGAAGGAATAGGAAAGGGCCAGAGTAATGGCAGTAGGCTCTTAGAAATCAAATTAAGTAGTTTGGACTTTATCTGTAGGACAGAGCTATTAAAAAGTTTTAAAAATAGGAATAGGATAATTTGTATTGTGCATAAATTCTCTGACTATAATGTGGGAAAGGCTTTGTAGAAATGAGCCTGTAGGCAGGCCAACCAATTGAGAGGCTATTGCAGTAGTCCCTAGCAATTAGATAATAGTGATTTGGACAAGGAAAATAGTATGGGATTGGTGACAAGTTAATAGATTCATAAGAGATAGAGGAGGAATAATTGATGGAACTTGTTGATTTATTGAATATGAGAATTGAGAGAAAAGGAAAAACCAACAGTGATACCCAAATTTCTGACCTAAACATCTATGTTAATAGAAGCCTTGTTTTCTAAGAGGACGTGTTACTTCTCTATTGCTACTGGAACAAACTTAGTGGCTTTAAAACAGCACAGATTTTGAAAGTTTGAAATGGAGCTCAATGGGCTAAAATCAAGGTGTCAGCAGGGCCATGTTCCTTTCTGGGGGCTTAGTGGAGATTTATTTTCTTGCCTTTTCCAGCTTCCAGAGGCTGCTCATTCTTTGGCTCATAGGCCCCTTCCATCTTCAAAGTGGTAATGGCTGGTTGAGTCTTTGTTATCCTGCATCACTAAGACTTTTGTCTTGCTTTTCTCATTCATTAATAAGGACACTTGTGATTACATTAGGTTCACCTGGATATTCCTGGATTATCTCGCCGTCTCAAGGTCAGCTGATTAGCAATCTTATTTCCATTTGTAATCTTAATTTCCCCTTTCCATGTAACATTCTAACAGTGTTGGGGATTAGGACGTGGACATCTTTGCGGGGTATTATTCTGCCTGCCACGGATGGGAACCTGGGACAGGAAGAAGTTTTGGAGGGGGAAACGAGTTCAGTTTTAGGCGTGTCTCCAAATGGAGATGACCAATAAGCAGTTGGTCTTTGAGCCCCATTTAAAGGTATAGATTTGGAAATAGCGTATACATGGGAATTGAAACCATGGAATGAGTATATGTTTCTTAGGGAGAATTTGTGAAATGAAAAGAGGGCCTAGGCTAGTGTCCTGAGGGGTTGGGTAATGTTGCAGACTGTAAGATTGAGAAGGAGCCATTGGAGGGTAGGAGGAAATCTGGAAGAATTTGGTTTTAAGGAGGTTACTGGTAGTCACCTTTGTAGACTATTTTATCTTTGCTCTGAAAGCATGCTTAAACATCTTTTTTAACCTACTTCTATTACAGATCAGGAAACTGAGACCCAGAGAGATGAAGTAACTTGCGTAAGATTGTATAACTAGTTAATAGAGGTGCTTCTTGATTCCTACTTCAATTTATTTGCTACACTCCAGCCTGAGTCCATTTAATCTTTTCATTTTGAAGATGGTGTTGGGAAGAGATTTTGGCTGTGTGTGTGTGTGTGTGTGTGTGTGTGCGCGCGCGCGCGCGCGCGTGCATGCACATATGTGTGTATTTCATTGGTATTCTGAGTACTGAGAGAAAGTTGCTGGAATGATGTCTGACCGGTGCCTTATTTACATGCAAGTAAAATTATACTAAATAACAGAGTTAAGAATTATTTTTTAAATTACGTAGACTTTTCTAAATAGAGCTTTACCTCCTTTTGTAGTCTCTTTTTCCCCATTTTGCAGTCTCTGTCCCTCTCCTTTTTTGTTTTTGTTTTTTAATCAACTTTTTATTTTGGAATAGTGTTAGATTTACAAAAAGTTGTATAGTACAGAGAGTTCCTGGTATCCTCACCATTCCCCTCAATTGTTAAGATCTTACTTTATGATGGTATATTTGTCAAAACTGAGAAACAACATTGGTACATTACTATTGATTAAACTAAATAGTAAATCCAGACTTTATTTGAATCTCACTAATGTCCTTTTTAGAGACATTGTCCAGAATCTAGTCCAGGATGCCACATTGCATGTAATCATCATCTCCTTAGTCACCTCTTAGTCAGTTTCACTTTTTCTTCTTTTTTATAACCTTTATATCCCTTGAGGGATCCTGGTTAGGTATTTTGTAGGATTCAATTTGAGTTTGTTTGATGTTTTTCTCATGATTAGATTGGGATTATGGGTTTTTGGAAAGAAGATCACAGAGGTCAAGTGCCCTTCTCATCACATCATCTCAGGGGCTACATGTCATCAGCATGACTAATAATGTTAACGTTGATCACCTGGCCCGGTAGTGTTTGTCAGGTTTCTTTACTCTAAAGGTATTTTTCCTTTTCTTTCCCCTTTACTTACTGTTTTTTCGGGAAGCAAGTCACTAACTCCACCCGCACTTAAGGGGGTAGAATTAAACTCTACATAAAATTATTTGGAATTCTTTTGTAAAGAATTGTAATTCCCCTTCCCCAACCCCAGAATCAGCTATTTTTCCAAGGAGCCCTTGTTTTTTTTTAATGGAAAATGGTATTTAGAAACTAAGATCTGGGCTCTGGGTGTGCTTGTTGCTACCAATATGTCACTACTTCTAGGCCTTCTCTGGAGACAGACAGAATGTATATGTATAGGAAGAGAGGTGTACATATATATCTGTTATATATATATGTTATATGTATATCTGCATTTATCCATCTGTATCTATATTAAGGTAAACGTGTTCATACTGATGTCTTCAAATCTAATCTAGTACCGCATGGTTAAATTCTAATCTTTCCTTTGCTTATTTGTAGCTTCCCTCTCTGACATTAAGAAATCTGGCTCCCACCATTCACAGTCCATATACTTATTTGCTTAACCCTATTATACATGTAGAGCAGTTTCAGAATTGTTAAACTGTACCTCTGTGTCAAAGAACTTCATCAACTGGTTTACGGTATTTATGTACAGGTTTTTTTGGTGTTTTGTGGGGTTTTTTTTGCTTTTTGTCTTATATTTTTCAGTCAAAATACTATTTCCAAGGTTAGTTTCCTGTTCCCCTACCCCCTTCAGTGAGCTTTGTCATGCATTTATAATATGGTTAAATTCTTTTGTCGTAGTCTGCATTCTATCTCAGGATCCCCTGATCCCTGATTGTTGTTTTGTTGTTCTTGTTGTTTTCTATAGGTTAAAGTTCTTTGTGAGTTAAATTTATATGGGTTTTGACACATGGTAACTCTTTTTGATAATGTGTATATATTTTGAAAATACACGGACTGAACACATACTGGGATGCTTGCCAGCAGCAGTATTGGAAGTGTAAGGCTGAGACCAGGACTGTGAAAGAGGCCATGGTCAGGTTTATAGATCAGCAATCAGGATTAAAGAATTCTCTGCTTTTAGAGGTCAGGATTAGCCCATATATCAGCAACTTTGAGTCCTCAAGAGTTTGTAGGTGCCTGGGTTTAGAGGATTTGGCAGAAATCAAATATAAGGCAGAGTTGGGTTATATCATTGTATCAGGATATAGATATTGAAACTTAAAGTGATGGCAAATGGAATCTAAATGCAAGGACTATATAAAGTGTGCACAGTAATCAGCCAACAGGTGCAACAGTGTGGTAGCTACATTGAATTCTGAAATGAAAACAATTCTTGAGGAATAACTCTCCCAAGATCAAAGAAAGTTCTCTAATGTTAGATCTAGAATTCAAAGCCAGTCTGCAGCCAGAGTCCATGTTGTTAATGACATTGTGAAAGCTTTGCTTTTGAGGGTTCATGCCATGCATTCCCATAGTTTCACAGATAAATGAACTAATCCAAGTAACAATAAGAGACTGTTAAAATCTCACTGCCATTTTAGTCCTTCAGCAATTAAAAATATGTGCATTCATATTCTTATCTGTTCATCTCTCTAAGAAGCAGTTTTATAGCAATGTTCTTGAATCCTAAGAGGAGGCATGTATCTTAAAACAATTTAAAAATGTTTAAAAATAGATACAATATGTAAAGAAAATACTCTGGCAATGTCACATGAATATAAAAGTACAGTACCATAGAGCATAAGAGTAAGATCACAGATTTATAGATTCCTAGTCCTGAGATGGACTTTACAGATCATCCATTCCAACTCTCTCTTAAACATGAGGGAACTGAGCTCCAGAAAGATTAAATTATTCACCCAAAGTCTCAGAGCAAATTATTGACATCCAAGGTGTCCTGATTCAGTCTGATACCATTTCCACTTTCATTCTGCTTCTATCTTAAGTATCATTATGAAACAATTAACATTTGTTAACTGGATTTTAAAAACCCATTCCATTTAGATGAACCTAATTAAAAGTTGCACAGATATTCACTGGAGGATGACAATTGTTAGCTGAAATTAGAAGCAAATCTAGAAAATTTGTAGGGAATGTTGGATGCAGTTCCAAAACGGATGTGAGCAAATGAGTAGAATATTTAAATAGAAAAGTTTGTTTTAAAACAAACGCTTTTGTAGATTTAAAAGATTTTGTAGATTTTTTTTAAAAAAAAGGAAAACAGCTGGTTAAGTTCTAGGTTTGTTGAAAACATTGATTTGAAGTAATACTTTCTTTTTGTCTTAAAATTCTGAAAGTTCTGAAAGAATCTCAGAGAAAAAGGCAATTTATGATTTTTAACTTTAAATCATATATTGGAACAATAGATCTTAAATTTTACCGTACATCACTATCACCAGGAGAACTTGTGAAAATACAGATTGCTGGGCCCCACCCCACTCTGGTGTAGAATCTGAGAATTTAAATTTCTAACAAGTTCCCAGGCAATGCTGATGCTGCTGGCCTGGCAACCATACTTACAAAACCACTGGATTAGAGAAAACTAATTACAACAAAAAGCAGTCATACTCTGGTGAGGTAATTACAGACTAAAAGCTGGTTTCTTTTATATTTGTTACATAAAATAATTTCTATTTACAAATGTTTCCATATTTTACATGAAAAACATAATGATGACACTGAGACGTTATGAAGTCCTTCTGAATCATTATAAGATTAAATGATATTGAATGTGCTTCGATTTATATGTTTAAATGTGGTTTTTTAGTAATGTAGTTGCCTGACAAATAGGAATCCATGTGTGGAGTATAATAAGGGAAAACTCTAGTCACTCCACATCCCCACCAACACTTGGTATGGTCAGTCGTCTTAATTTTAGCCCTTCTAATAGATATGCAGTGGATCTCACTTATATTTGTAGTTCACTTGTATGTTACATACTGGTTATTGTTGGGTAGGAAAAAACTTTTTCCCACTCTAGTCACTCCACATCCCCACCAACACTTGGTATGGTCAGTCTTAATTTTAGCCCTTCTAATAGATATGCAGTGGTATCTTATAGTGGTAATAATTTGCATTTTCCTAATGACCAATAAAGTTGAGTATCTTTTCATGTGCTTATTTGGCATTCACCTCTTTGGTGAAGTATCTTCAAATCTTGTTCCCATTTGTTATCGGACTGTTTTATTACTATTATTGCATTTTGAAGGTTCTTTATATACACTGAATACAAGTTCTTTATCAAATATATGATTTGTGAGTGTTTTTTCTGTGCTCTTAACAGATTCTTTTGAAGAGCAGAACAATTTAATTTTAATAAGATCACATTTATTAATTTGTTCTCTTATGGGATGGCTTTTGGTGTTGTATCTAAGAAATCTTTGCCTAACCCAGTTTCTTCTTGTATTTTTCTAGACGTTTTAAAAGTTTTATGACTTGAATCCTGGTCCTCTACTCCAGAGCTACAGAAGAGCTACCTCCTGGGCCATACAGAAAGTCTCAATTCGCTTCTAGATCACAGTCCTTCAAAGATCTGAAGGTGGCTATGAAATATCTCCTGGGAAGCAAAGATTTACAGGGTAGGAGGTATTTCATACCCACCTTCAGAGCTTTGAAGGACCAGGGTTCAAATCCTGGTTCTGATATTGAGGTAGAATCATTTAACCTCTCTGAGCCTCAATTTCCTCAACCTTATAAAGCAGAGAGTAAAATCACTCTATACAAAAGATATGAGGTGTAAATAAGTTAATGTGTGTGAAAGAGTAATTCATATTTATTGTTGTCATTGCTGGCACTATTCTAGGGAGGTGCTGAATCAGTTCTTTCTTTGGAAGAACTAATAATTAGAGCTGTTTAGCAGTAGAACAAGCTTTCCCATCACATTAAGAGCCAAACAAAGTCCAGATAGTTATATCAGGGCTTTTGAGAAATTTTTACATGGAGCAGAAATTTGTGAAAGCTGTTCGAGAGAAGATATAGTATACCTTCTTCCCTGCTCTCTCCAGGGCACACAGCACAGTGACAGGCACATGGGCTGTGCTTGGTAAATATTTATTGAAAGAGTGAATGGAAATTTCTCCACTGACACTCACATTCTATTCTCTGTTTAGCATCACTTCTTTCTTGTTTTTAATATGGTGCATGTTGTCTTCCCAGATATATTTGTTTGCCTTTATGTTGTTATTTAGGATGGGTATTTTGACGTTAAACTGAATCAGCTTCTCATCATTCTTTCTCCCCATGTGCACTTATTGAAGACTAGGGCACAGACAGAATATTGATGTGATTTTCATTGTGAGACCTTCTGAGAGTAGTTTATCTTCAGGTTTAGCCATTTTTAATACCTTATTTCTGCTATTTCTGTAAGTATTTTAATTTCAGTAGTGATTTTTAAAAGGAATGCTTTATACATATAGCATTCCCAAGAACCTCATAGCAGGAGTTGCCTCTGAGGAGAGAGTTTGGGGATTGGAAACACCACATTATTATACTGTTTGAATTTTTCAATCATATACTTTATTAATTTTTAACCATGTGCCTTATTAATTCTAAAAACATTTTTTAAAGGTGGGTGGGAAAACCCCACGATTCAATAGATTCTAGCTAAGTGAAACAGAAAATTTATATTGGGAATATTGCCAAGTACAGTTAATTCATCAAAATAGCCTTTTTTATCAAGAATCTCCTACGTTTGAGGCATCATGTTGAATACTTTACCTATATTCTCATTTAATTTTCTCAATAATCTTATGAGGTTTAAGCCTTATTCCCTTTTGTCTTCGCTGCCACAAAGTAAGAACTTTGGTATTGAACCAGAGTCAAACAAAACCAGGCTGTGTTCCTTAAGCCTCCTGGGTCTCCAGGTCTCTCACTGTAGGTAAGACTTGGGCATAGTCAAAGACTTGAAAACCAGAGAGAAATGGCAGTCATTGAAATTATGTTGGTTGGGAAATGCTGCTGTAAATATTACAAGAAAGATTTGGAAAAGCGTTTAAGTCAAATGAAAGACCTGACCTTGAAGATTCGGGGCTTTACAATAGGTAGCCAAGAGGAGGTCTATGGATATGTTTTAAAATGATAGATGCTTATAGCCTGGGATTCATAGTGCTTTTGATAACCAGCAGAGATTGATTTCTACGATTTTATGGATTCAATTCATCATAGAATTTTTTTAAGCAATATTTTGAGTTCACTTTTACCATGGTAGTTTATAGGTCATTAACACACATTCTAAGGAAATGTCTGTCTATGTAGTGAAAGGTGTCATGGTCTCCATTACTCTGAGGTAGAGCTGTTTAGGTCCGTCTCTCTTTCCCTTTCTCTCTCTCTTAAAAGAAGACAGTTTTTAGGAGAATCCCTTTAGGTAGAGAACAGATTATTCATTATTCCATGACTTTTTGTGTGAAGTGTATTTTACTTATTTTAGTGGAGTAGTTCATATACTGACATATGCCTTCCATGCTAACTTTAAGTCCGACCTGAGATCAGTCTTAACTCCACCATTTAGCTGTGTGAGCTGGGGCGAATGATTTAGCCTCTTTGAGCATCAGTTTCCTTATCTTTGCAATATGTTTGATAATACCTAATTCACATTGTTGTAACAAAGGACTGGATGAGAGGGCCGGCCTGCGGTTCATTTGGAGGGTGTGGTGCTTATAACACCAAGGCCACGAGTTCGGATCCCTATATAGGGATAGCCGGTTGGCTTTCTTCTGAGAGTGTGGTGCTAACAATACCAAGTCAAGGGTTAAGATCCTCTTACTGGTCATCTTTTTTTTTTTTTTTTTTAAAA
>NW_007726118.1:1588494-1674282 GCF_000696425.1 Galeopterus variegatus | reverse complement strand
GTTTTTTTTTTTTTTTTTTTTTTTAAAAAGGACTGGATGAGGTATAGTATGTTCACAGTGCTTGGCATATAGTCAGTGAAGATTTGTTCCTTTTTAAATACGTTTCTCTTCTCCTCTGTTCATTTTTAGTGTTTTAGCCTGACCATTTTACCTCTAAGTCCATCTCTGAGAGAGGGGTAAGGACATTTGTTTAGCCTCTACCCCAGTGTGGTGAACATCTGATGAACACTTACTCATCCTTCAAGACACAGTTCAAATTTACCCTCACCTGTTAAACTTTTCCTACCTTCCATAGGTAGTGTCACCTGCTCCTTCTTGCTTCAAAGCATTTTTGCCTGTCTGACATATAGTTAGAACTCAGTAAGCAATTGTTAGGTAAATGAGCTTCTGAACTTGGGGGAGGGGTACAGTGTTTACAGAGCTTCTCACTGAACATTGCAGTCTGTGAGTTCAATTTAGTGCTTTGGAAGTTAGTAAAAATAGCTGAGAGAGTTAAGGAAATGGTCTTCACTTGATATTTTTTGATTCCAAGGGCAAAATGCTTTCAGTATTTAGATTAATTACATTTGCAGTACAGTTATTCATTCTGTAATAATAATAATGGCAGATAATATTTTGTTAGTGCTTACTGTGGGACAGGCCCTGTGCTAATCATTTTACCTACATTATCTCATTTACTCTTCATATTGACTTTATGAATTAGGTACTGTTTTTATACCCATTATACAGAAGGGAAACTGAGAATCTAGTAAAGTGGCTTGCCAAAGACTACATAGGTAGCAAGTAATATAGCCTCCATCAAGTTTAAGACACTTTTGTAATCGATGATATAAGCCATTAAGTCCATCCCTAAAGAATTGAGGGTCCTGAGAATTTAACCATATCAACGTAGTCTTGACCTTATTAGCTGAAGAAAAATGGGTGCCCTTTAAGGATTTTTTAAGATTAGGAAACAATAAGAAGTCAGAAGGAGCCAAACCAGGACTGTAGTAGGGTGGATGCCTAATGATTTCCCATCGAAACTCTTGCAAAATTTCTCCAGTTTGTTGAGAGGAATGAGCAGGAGCGTTGTTGTGGAGGAGAAAGACTTGCTGGTAAAGCTTTGTTGGGTGTTTTTCCGCTAAAATTTGACTAACTTTCTCTAAACACTCTCAATAAGCAGATGCTATTGTTTTCTGGCCCTCCAGAAAGTCAACAAGCAAAATGCCTTGTGCCACAAAAAACTTTTGCCATGACCTTTAACTCCTGACTGATCTGCTTTTGCTTTGACTGGACCACTTCCATCTCTCAGTAGCCATGGCTTTAATTTTTCTTTGTCTTCAGCATCATACTGGGAAAGCCACGTTTCGTCTCCTGTTACATTTCTTCAAAGAAATGGTTCAGGATCTTGATCCCACTTGTTTAAAATTTCCATTGAAAGTTCTGCTCTTGTCTGCTGCTGATCTGGGCACAACAGTTTTGGCACCCATTGAGCAGAAAGTTTGCTCAACCGTAATTATTCAGTCAGAATTGTGTAAGCTGAGCCAATTGAGATGTCTCTGGTGTTGGCTATTTCTGCTGTTAATCGTCACTCCTCTTCAATTAGGGCATGAACAAGATGAATTTTTTCCTCGCAAGTTGATGTGGATGGTCTGCCCCCATGGGCTACATCTTCATCTCTTCTCTTCTTAAAATGAGTTACCTATTTGTAAACTCCTGATTTCTTTGGGGCATTGTCCCAATAAACTTTTTGTAAAGCATCAGTGGTTTCACCATTCTTTCACCCAAGCTTCACCATAAATTTGATGTTTGTTCTTGGTTCAATTTTAACAGAATTCATATAGCTCTGTTAGGGGTTCTTTTCAAACTGTTTATCCTTCTTAGTGCCTCAAAGTAGATCCTGTTCAGACATGCTATATAACAAGTTAGTGTGAGTTTATTTTGGTGCAAAAATTTTTTGCAATCCATGTGTAGTTTTTTCATAGTACCTGTTTTCCATGAACTTTTTGAAGACTGCTCATATTATTATGATAAGAGAATTGTATAGGTGGGTAAAGTAAAGATGACAATAAAGGTGAATATTTTATGAGGATTCCCCCATATTTTCTGTATTTGTAAAGAAACCAGCTGCCTACTAGCTTGTGTCATACAACTGATACAGTCGTCACTATTACTTCCAGTGGGAGGCAGTTATAAAACGTTGATTCAGTTTTAATTTTACCACACTAATATCTATGTGGAGGAATAATTATAACTTTAAGGTAAGTGTAGTGAGAAGTAACCCAAGTTTCTATTATGTATTGCTCAAGCAGTGAGTAAGTCATTAAATTCAACTCCTGATGAATATATAAAGATTGCTTAATACTAGGCTGCCAAGAAACACACACACTCTCTCTCTCTCTCTCTCTCACTCATAGAGGTACTCTGAGTGAGAGAGTGTGTGTGTGTGTGTCGATATATGTTGCTAGAGATAGTTGGAACTATATTTTCACAGAAAAGGAGTATTTTATTTTGGGGGGTAGGAAGGGGTTAAGGATATGGTTTATACTGTCACTTGTTTGGATTTATCCAAAAAGACTAAATGTCTTGTTTATAAAGTATAGAAGAATGTAGTTTTGATGTGAAGAGATTAGGAAATACTTATTCCCTATGTCAGAAGGTAAAATCTCCCTACTATATGTTCCACTTATTCCAAGAAATTTAAAATACGATCAGGCAATTCCCTGCCTTCTTTTCTTCCTTCCTCCTTGCCAGAATGGACATACATACTTTATGACATTTGATATTTATCAGATTCTTCTGAGTATATGAGTCATGTTGAATTGGAATAAGCAACCTCTTAAGAACACTAAATATCTGCTTTGTCTTAGCCTGGTATTTTACTAATAAAATGGATGGAGTTGAATTTAATCATGGCTGTGTAGAATAAAAAACACCTGATTCCACAGATTTTGTTTGTTTAAGACAAAATTTCAGGAAACAGCTTGGCCACGAGTAAAACTATGCAGTTGAATCAGACATATGAGGATGTGCCTCCCTAACTCAGTCTTACACCTCCCTAACTCAGTCTTACACTCATGTGCACACACGCTGGTTGCACACATGTCCTAGTTGTAAGGGTAAAGAAGTTTTATGGACCTATAAGGTATTTGATCCTATTCTGGAGATAAGGGAGGATTCTGAAAAAGAATTTTGTGGCTGAGATCATAGGAAACAGCAGAGCAAAGCAAAAAGACATCTGGTAGTGAAGAAAGGTAGCATTGAGCTATGTGTATGGATATGCTTGAGGAAACAGGGAGGAAAAATGTCTTCATTTTCATGTCTGTTTCATTGAAGGCAGTTCTATTGAAGACGTGGGAGCTTACTTGGCTCTGGTTGCTACTCCAAGACCTGTTTCCTCTCTGCTTCTGAAACCTCAGGGCAGGGCCTCAGGGAAGGGAATTTATTTCTCTCCAGTGCATGCCTTAGGCTGCAGCTATAGGGCAGCTGTATTTAGGGAAGGGTTCTATTTAGAATAGTTGGTTAAGAAGCTATATTACTTACCTCCCATTATTGCTGAACTGGTTGCTGGTGTGGAATGAAAGTTTGATTGGTATATTGACCATGTCCACCTGAACATGGGGGAGCCAAGATAAAGAATTTTCTGCTCCCCCATCTGCTGTTGCTTTTTAACCTGAGGCCTTGAAAATGGCCTCATATTGGACAGATAAGGTGTGAATAGATCCCAGACAATGATAGAAGTGGTGCTGGATAAACTCTTATGTGTCCATGCTGTGCTACATAAGAATGACTGTATTGCTACCGGCTTACTTCCTACATCTTTTACTCACAAAGAACCAGAAATCTGTCTTGCTTGAGAGTCCGTATCTGTAAACATTGCTAGTTTGTCTCCTTTCTTGCTTTGTTTGTCTCTTCTGCCTCATTTTGTCACTGGCCTTTCACATTTGAAACAACCAGCATTAATTGTTAATATTTTGTTTTCATACTTTTCATACTTGTTCTTGCGTAAGCCATCCTCTTCCTCTCATTGAAGTCTCCTAAATTTTTTTAAAGTTGAATTTGATTACAACACTAAATCACTCATTTCTGCTTAAGGTTCTATTGATCATGTAACTTTGATGCCTATTCAACCCTTAAAAAGAGAAAATTGAAAGTTATAATATTGCTCTTAGTCATTATTAGACGTGTCTAATAGTGTGGCTGCTTAGATTGCATAATTATAGGTTTGTTTGACTTTAGGAAAATCATATGTGGGCCAACTTCATGCATTTAGAGAATTTTTATATTACAGGTTGAGTATCTTTTATCCAAAATGCTTGGGACCATATGTTTTGGATTTCAGATGTTTTCAGATTTTGGAATATTCACATTATACTTAGCAGTTGAGAATCCCAAATCTGAAAATTCAGAATGCTCCAACAAGAATTTCGTTTGAGCATCTTGTCAGTACTCAAAAAATTTTGGATTTTGAAATATTTCAGATTTAGGATTTTTGTATTTGGGATGCTTAACCTGTATATAAGTATCAGAGCACTTCAGTCTAAAAAGAAGCCCTTCTTCAGTGGTTATCATTCTTTGTTTTTCTAGGATTTGCCGCTGAATAGGATAAAAAGTGAAACAGAAACCGTCTTTAAAGGATCAGTTTAATTCTATAGCCCTTCTTGGTCTAAATAACACTTTTAAAGTTCTTCAGGTAATACCATTATCAGTCCACAGTGGTTCGGCATAGAGTTTGGGATAGTGCTGACCAGGGTCATTGGGTACAGACATGCAGGTTTGTGGGACAGCCCTGACACTGGCATACTTACAGAAACAGTTAGACTTTTATAACATAAATCAGAGATTATCTGTGCCCTCTGGACTTGATTTACTGAGATGCGGGTGGGGAACATATTTCAGCTAGTTATTGTACTGACTTCTTGGAACAATGGCTTAATTGGTGTGCCAGGTGACAGGTCTCTCAGAGTCAACAAGATCTCCCCATGAGACTTCTTCTGTATTTATTGGCTTGTAAATGAATGTTCAAATATATCACTTAGGTCCATTCGAATAATGAAAGCAAGGATTGACTATAATAAATAAATGCTCATAGAAGGGCACATTGAAGAAATTTGAATATTCCTAGCCTCCCCAGACCCTGCTTGGCTGGGGGAGGGCAAAGATGTGGATAATAAAAATGATTTATATTTTAATTCATTTGAGTATCTAAGGTAGGAACAATTTATAGTTTGGTTAAAGTTTAATTTTCTAATTTATGAAACAATGTCCTGAGAAGAAGACTGAAGGAAGAGTTGCTTTAATTCTTTGTTGGATCCTGAGAACACTAAGGCATCATTCTTGCCCTCAAATATGTTAAAATCTGTTTGGAGAAAGGAGACATGCAGATAAGAAATGCAGGGTTGTTTATGGTACCACAATATCAAGCACTGGTGTTAAGATAAATTGAGTGAAGAAGGAGATTTTTCTAGGCTGGTATAATTAAAAAGCAGGTAGGACTTGACTGAGTTCAGCCCTTGAAGGATGTGTAGGTTTTAATTTGGTATAGATTCGCAGGAAAGGCTTTCCATGAAAGGGTGGGAGAATTTTGATGATGAGAATATATACCATGGAATCAAGTAGCAGGGAGCCTCAGGCTGGTCAGTCCTTCCGTACCCACTCAATCCCCCAGCTTCTGTTTAGTCAACAGCCAACTCCCGTCTGTGTTTATGTGTTTATCATTTTTTTCCCCTCAAAAATCTCAAGGGACTTATTTGGCCTTTTTGCCGTTTTCATGCAACACTGTGCTCTTCTTTCCCCATCTCAATTCTATTGTAGAACAGGACACAGATTCCCTATGCCTTCCCTAGCCTGTTGTTTCCATGCACACAGTCATGTTTTTAAAAAGAGGTCATTATTGCAGTTGGGAAATAAGCGCTAACATGAAGAACAGAAAGAATCACAAAAATAATCTTAAAATGGCTGTGCAGGTTGCTATCTGATATGGATGTTCTCATGACCTGTATTCAAGGTACTGGTGTGAGGGTCTCTTCTAGTTCTCTTCTGAAGTCTGTGGTCTCTCCAGCCCCTTACTGTAGCAGACCAAGACATTGTTACTGAAGTCTTCTCGCTGGGCACCACTTCCAGGTGTGCTGTGATTCTCAGTTCTTTTTAGAACTCCCTTCCTGCCGTCTTCTAGTGTTTTCCCTTCCCGTTGTTGCCTCAGACTGCACTGGTTTTCACTTGTGGATAATAAAAATGATTTATATTTTAATTCAATTTTTTTTTTCAGCAGCTTCTCCCAGCATTCTTGGGCCCTGGAGCTTTAGCTGAGGCTGTCTGTAAGCCACAGTTGGCCTCCAAAGGTTCTCCGCTCAGACTTCATGCCATAAAACACTGACCCCAGCCCTTGCTCATTTTCTCCTTTGCAGAAAGGTCTCTTTGACATTGTATTTCAAATTACTATCTTGTTTACTTTTACTAGCATCTAAGAGACCTTGGTGTAATGAGAACTATCGTCCCATTTATTCTGTTTTACAAACTTTTTATAGCATTTTGAATGTCTTAGGCACATTCTGAGTGCTTTCAAAAGTTAACTCATTTAATCTCAGAGGGAGCCTGCCAACATTATATCAATTCCCACTGATTTAAGCCTGTAACAAACTTTCATTTCTTATGCTTCAAAGACTTTTGCCCTCATTCTATTCTTTAGTGGGTTCCTGTTTAGTTTGGGGGTACCTCTAATTATTGGATTTTTTGAAAAAGCAGTTTATGCTCTTAGTCTTTGCTTAGGTTACCAGCTTTACCTACTTTTTGTTTTTTTATTGAAACATAATTGATTGTACATATTTGTGGGGTACAGTGTTGAATATCCAAACCTGTATGCAATATGTTATGCTCAAATCAGGATAATTAGTATATTCAACATTATACAATGTAATAATTAATTTTTTGTGGCCCTTTACCAATTTCTTGCTACTCTCCCCCACTCCTGCTTCCCACCTCTGGTGGCCCCAGTTCTGTTCTCTCCTTTTGAAAGTTCAGTGAATTATT
The DNA here is from genome assembly GCF_000696425.1 of Galeopterus variegatus. NCBI lineage: Eukaryota > Metazoa > Chordata > Mammalia > Dermoptera > Cynocephalidae > Galeopterus > Galeopterus variegatus. The sequence goes on along the minus strand of NW_007726118.1, from coordinate 1,667,274 downwards.
GTGGTAGTTGTATCTTTCTTTTTTTTTTAGCTCCCACTTATGAGGGAAGACACCCCTTTACCTACTTTTTTGACCAGTTCCAGTGTCAGAATCTAACATCCATAGAATATAATGATCCACTAAGAAAACAATAACATAAAAGAACTTTTTTAAAACTAGGTAAGGCTTGTGTGAAACCAGAAGTCTATTTTTCATTATTTCAAATGGAAAAAATTAAAATAAATTATAGGTTAACCAAAAATCCCTAACCAATTTACTGAAATATAACTAAATACAGTAAAATGCCTGTATGAGAGTCGCAAACCATTATATTAGGATACAAGTTGCTTAAAATTCTCTTCTTGATCATCAAAAAATTAATTTGATTTTCAACAAACAGTTGCTGTGTATGTAGCAACATATCCATGTCGGTACCAGCAATATCTTTTTTTTTTTTTTCCTTTTTGTCTTTTTTCATGTCCGGCAACGGATCGCAACCCTCAGTGTCGCACCCGTACCAGACCGGGACCAGCAACGGGATCGCAACACTCGGTGTTGCGCCCGCACCTCGCTCAGCCAGTGAGCGGGAACCGGTCTGTATGTGGGATCCGAACCCTTGGCGGGAGCGCCGCTGCACTCCCAAGCGGCGCACTGTAATAGTGCGCCACCGGGCCGGCCCGATACCAGCAATATCTAAGCAGCATGTCTCCTCTTGACATTTTCAAAACATCAACCTGAGACTGATGGTCTTTATATCGAATATGACTGGAGTCTTTTCTCATATACCATTTCGTTAAAAATAAATTTAATTTGAGGAAAGTAAATAGAATTTTTTCTATATAAACATTGCCCCCTCCCAACAAACATACATTAAGATAGAGGTACATTGTATGCAGTCTGGATTTAAAAACCAAAAGGTATTTTACCAGAAGCACATTAATCTAGGCGATATTCTATGAAATATGCTTATAATTAACTATTGTAAAATTAAAGCATAATTTAAAAGTCTAGAAAGATAATTTTTAAAAGCCAAATGTAAATGGATTTTACATATTGCATGACTTTGGGTTGATCTGTGTTATTGCTTTTCAGAGTAGAAAAAGAAATATTGACATTTGTCCGAGCTAAGATATTTGGAGAGCCTTTGAGTATGTGCATTCCCAAATGTGATTCAAGTAACTAAACTTTATCTTTTTTTTCATTTTTTTAATGGCAAAATTTTTATGACCTTATATTCTCTATATTTAACTGATTTGTTAAATTATATGTGTAAGAGCTTGAAAAAAAACCATTTAGAAGAACTTTTAAGAACATTACCTTGCTTTTCTAATCTGCTAGTCACTTTTTATAGTCTCCTGTTACCTGAGGGTGTTTTAATTTTTTAAACATATAAGTATGGTTGTTTTCTATTCTGACTAATAGATAATTGCAATAACTGAAACATTGTAGATCTGTTTCTGCTGATTCTTATTCTTGGTGGCTGTTTCCTTGTGTGTTTTAGGGTATGTGAAGTTTTTTGTTCCTTTTATTTTTGTTTTAATTTTTTCCTCTGTGATCTGCTCGTTATTTGTAAAAATTACATGTAGGGATTATTTAACACCTAGGATAAAAGTATCTTCTCCAGAGAGGAGTTATGTTTGGTCCCTTCTGCCAGATGCCTCTGGGTATTATCAGTCTGAGATCACCTCACACCAACATCAGAACTCAGGGTCTCCGGACCACTCTGGTTAGGGGAACCCAGGCTACAAATCTAGGACAGCTGGCTTGTGGCCAGTTTTCAGAAATGGGTTTGTTGTCTCTCCCTTTTCCCCATTCTGCTTAATGGCCAAGACCAACCTCTCTACCAGTCCCAAGAAGCAGGGAAGAATTATTTCTGGTTCATCTTTATACCAAGGAGTGGGGATCCCAGCTTACTGTGTGAGGGTATGTAACTTTGGTGTTCTGTTACCCCACTTCTCTTTTTTGGTTTTCTCTAGATTTTGTTGGTCTTCCTAGATTCTTACTGTCTTAAGACTTTTGTTTTTATGAAGATTTCTTTTTTTTTCCTGTTTTATCTGATATTTCTAGTTGTTTTTAATAGGAGGATTGGTTCAAATAATATAACCCATTGTTATTAGAAGTGGAAATCTTTCTTATTTGATCTTTAACAATTCTATGAAGTTTATGTGGCAGATATATGATTGAACTGCTTTAACGGATGAGGGAACTGAGGTGTAGTGATTGACTGAAGATCACACAAGTAAGTGATATGGCCTGGAAATCCTAAGAGTCTATTTTTCTTTCTACCCCAACACTGCCTTTGTGCCTTCTTCTACTGAGTGTATTCTTAGAATTTTGAATGAAGCAGGCATATGTTGAGGAGGTTTTTAAAAAATATATAACACCTTTACAAAATTATTTAGGCTATTAACTGAAATAGATTTATATTGGTGCAACTTTTTCTAGATTTTTCTAGGCATTTTAAGTGGAAAATAATAATTGCGGTCTTTTTTTCTTTCAGCTGAAGTGAGTAGTGAATATAGTATGGACAAGGTGATGGTTGAATTTGCTATAATGGATCGTCAACTAAACCATTATGTAAAGGCTGTTCAATCTGCAATAAATCATGTAAGTTTATACCACTCACCTGGTTACAATTCACTAACCTAGAAAAAGAAACACAGAATCTAAATTTTTTCTAAAACCTTAATATTTCCTTGTCCTTACTGTAGCAGCTATTAATTTCCTCTTAATTATGAAGTCTCATAGAATAGGAATCTTAAATATTTTTCCCTGCTAGGCCACCAAGGTTAATTAGCATATTAAATCTGTTTTAGATTGTCTTACATTTTTTGGTCTCAAAATTTTTAGTGTAAACCTTCTTCAATTGTGAGTAGATTTTTATAAAATGCTAAATATTGCATACAACTTGTTTTTATTGTTATATTGCTTAAGTGTGCAGGTTTAGTTACTCATTCTCTAGGTTTAACTAATATGCATCTGTTGCAAAATTCTTAGATCAGATAATATGGAAGAGTTTTAGAGCAATTTTAGAAATAAAGAAGGTTGGCATTTTGATTTTTCCAGAAGCCAAACCTATCTTTGTTGACTCCAGCTGTCACAGGAACAGCACATAAGACAGTTAAGGCGGGAACATAGCAACATCCTTTTCAGTAGTACTGTATTGAGTAAGAAATGAGCAATGTGATTGCAGTAATGTTTCTGGGAAGTCCTTTGTCCTCTGATCAGCAGAAACTCCCTGCTGAACTGATTTCATATACCTGTGTAATAGGGTGTCTTGTACTTCTGGTTTCTTTATTTGCCTTTTCTTACTAACAGCTATGGGAAAATTCCAAAAATCAAATATTTTACAAGATTGGCTACTATTCAGTGGAAGATAAATTTTTAAATACTGTTTAATACTTAAGCCAATGAAATGAACATTATATAGTGATATGAAAGTTTTTTGTCTTTTTTTTAATGGCTAGTATTAAGTGTAGTGTTTGTGACTGACTATAAGAATGTCTGCATATATCTAAGTAATAAACTCCTTCAGCTTATGAAATTCTGTTTCTGGCCTTTTTGGTTTTTAGTCCTGGTCTTGTGGATATTTCTTCCATAGGAAAATATAAAAATGACATCATGTTGACATAATATTTAAAGCTGGATAACAAAGCACTTAGACCAGAGGTTTTCAATTCTAGCTGTACCCTAGGATCAGCCAGTTCCTACTCTCAGAGATTCTGATTTCATTGGTCTGGAGCAAGATTAGGCACCAGTATTTTTTAGAAACTCATTGTAATATGTATCCAAGATTGAAAACCACTGACTTCGAAGAACAAGGCTGACTTTATAGAATAAAATAAAGCGTGTCTGCCACCAGACATCAAAGTTAGGCCTATTATATGGATCAATGTTGCTTTTACCCTTATATTCTATGGAGACTATTTGATAGGCCTTTCTATCATTAACTTTCGTACTGTTCAAATGTAACAGCACAGTGTAAATTAAAGATAATGAGACTATGGAGTCAAAGTACTTAGTGTTGATTTTTTTCTGTTAGTCCCTAAGATTCACTAAAATGCTTAAATTCACTAAAAATACTTAAGGTAGTGAATTTTAAGGTAAATTCACTAAAAATGCTTAAGGTATTTTTACATCAAGAATTGAACTCTTCTCCCTTCAAGAAACTGAGTCACTCATTAAAAAAAGTTAAACACAAGGAAATCCTCACCCTCACCCACCTTAAGTAGTTAGCAGCATTTCTTTCTTCTTGAGGTCTCATTCCATTACGCTCACTCCACTAAACAGGGAAGATTATGCTCTGAGTTTAATCTCACTTTTCAGCCCTAATCTCACATTAGACTGTGGAGCAACTTGCAAATTCAGTGATTCTAATGCTTGTCAGGAAGGTTCCTGGTCTTTCATAGGTGGAGAAAACATGTTTATTTTTCTTTTATGATGCAAAGTTATACTCTCTGTGCACGCTTGATGCAAGACCCAGAATAGTAAATCATAGTTCTATAAGGTTTCTAAGACCTGAAATTATATTGGAACATAATGGGGATATGACCATTATTTTGAGAGAAATGTTTTACATCACTTTACACTCTTGAAGTTATGGACATGGCTATCTTATTGCTTATTTTGGTTGGGGATAGAAAAATGAAAAGCAGCTTGGGAGGGGTAAAGATGGTTCAGTTCTTTAGAAACTGTGGTTGTCTAAGGGTCAGAAGCCCTTTTAGCCCTAGTTCTTCCACTTTCTCAGTTATGATCCTTGGACAAGACACTCAACCTCTTGGAAACTCATGTTTTTCATCTATAAAATTCTTGGCCTTCCTGTTTCACAAGATTTTTATGTGAACCAGATTAGATACTGTATATCAAAACACATTGGCATTCATAAAATTTGATGGAATTATAAGGTATTATATTATTGCAAACCTAGATTTCCAAATACAACTCCTTAGAAAGTAGAACAAAACCTTTCTAAAAAATATGTACTTTGTTGTGCTCACTTTATTTCAAGGTACTTTTATTGGCTTTGACCTGTCCTACTCTGTAATTCAAAAATCGTACAGGATTAGGTATAAGCTACATGAGTTACAATATTAGGTGTTCATGGTGTCCAAAATGAAGAAATTGTTTTAAGTCAGATTATTAAGAAAACAGATAATGAGAACATGTGTTAGTCCCATTTAACCTTCTGCTCTCTCAGACTTTTGAAAGCTGCAGTGCTTCTTTTAATGTATCATTTGCCCAGATTCTGATCCAACCCGTGGTTTTCGTTTATGAATTTTCACATAGTCATAGAAAGTTTTAAAAAATGTTTTTTAATCATCAAAGAGCATTCAAGTTTATTATTTAAATAAAATCTCTTTCCCACTTCGCTTTCACAGACTTCTGAAGGTTATGCACCTCTGAAAAGGTTTTGGAAGTTTACTTTGGAACCCTAGAGGTGTGGGTCAGTTTACCAACAGTCCCTGGGAAGTCCCTTTGGCAGTTAGCAGAAATTCTCAGATTGCCTTCCTTTGTCCTTTAAGAAAATACGGCTTCTATATTTCACAATGCCTGAAGATTTTATTTGGAATCAGTGTTTATTTTAGTGCCCTGAAACTTTAAAAAAAAAAAAAAAATTAGGTCTTTATTCTAGTAGTTTGTAGAGGGAATATTATGCACTAAAAAAATTTCCAGATGGTCTCTAAGCCATTTATGAAAACTTTCAGGATAAATGGGTTTTATACCTGTCACAACTCTTTAAAAACTTAATATAGAACCACAGAGAGTTCTATATGAACTTTTCGGAGACTTTTAGTCATAAAATCACACATGTGTTGAAAGAGTTTTGAAAACTGTAAAATGGTACACAGATACATAGTACAGTCACTTCTTTTATCAGTGTTACTGCCAGAGGAAAACTGTTTTCTCATTTTTGTGCTGAGATCAGAGTGATGTTTGAACATTAAACTTCTGATGACCTGATGTTCCTTTCCTTGCTTTCTAAGCTTTTATTATTTTAGTACATTGAAGGGACACCATTGGCTGGCTTTTTGTTCTCAAATGTTCATTGGATAAACATTTACTAAACACTCATGTGCCAACCACTTCTAAGTGAAAGAAATAGGACATCAATCAGTGAGGCTTACATGACCTTCACCTTCAGGATGTTCGAAGTCTAGTACAGGAGACAAACATCTAACAAAAAGCAGTACAGATGTTATTTAATTATTGTTGTGTGCTACAAAGGGAAAATAAAACATTCAGAGAGTTAAGAACTCAAGGGGCATAATATGTAATGGGGAGATGGTTGGGAGACTCCTTCCTGAGGAAGTGATATTTAAGATGAAAGGCAAATGTGCTTCAACATGTGGAATGTGCTAGGAAACTTCTCTATGTGACTTTCGCATGAAATGGAATCATCTTATTTCTGATTGTCTTGATGTCAGAGTTTCAGAGTTCCTTCAATCCAAAGACTTAATTTGAGAAAATAAGGCCAGAGAAGGCCTACCTTTATATACAGAAAGTTAAAGTATATAGGGTAGTTGAGTAACCTACCTAAGGTTGGTCAGTGATTCATTCATTAATAGATTCTTGAGTTCCTACTATGTGCCAGGAACTGTGCTTAGTAGGGCAAGTAATGGCAGTAATTGACTTAAGGATAATTTCATCACTGATATTCTGCTTCTCAAGTAGGGGTTCTCCTCTTGAAATGAGTAAACCCAATGGTAGTACTGTGTGTTTATGATTATTTTAAACTAAACCCATAGTCTGATCCCTTAGGCTTCAGATTCCCAATGGAGGGCTTAGAGGGTGGACACCAGTTTAATTCAAGGAATCCTCAGTCCATTTTCAGGTATGTGTTGTTTTCAAATAGAGATGATAAAAAGTCCAACCACTATCATTGGGGTAGTACTTGCAATTTTTGTATAACGTTAATTCTCATAGTGAAAAATGATATGAGCCATGAGGCTAAATGATAAGTGGCCTAACAGTTTCAGATTGGTGTCACATATTATTAACAGTTGATAATGAAATATACATCCTCTCTTATTTTTAGTGAGCAATACTTGTATAGTCCTAGACTGCAGCAAAAATAACTAAAGCTTGAGATTTACTTTATATTTTGGCATATATATTTTTTATCATGATTCTTAATTGTGTAGTTTAACAAATTTTAAATCTTAAAAGAATTGTCAGACTTTACCTGTATTGTTCTTTAGTATGTGCTGCTTTAGCATATTGATTTATTGGAAAATCCAGAGCATGTGTGTTTTCTTCACTTTTCCTCTAACATTCTCTTTGTGATACTTGCATTTTATAGATTATGTAAAATTTTATAGCATTTAAATTGGATTGCAGCCATGTATTTGTTTTTGCTTTTTAAGTCGGGGTTTTATAACAATTCTTACCAAAAGCCTGGGGAAGGAGAATATTTTTCTTCTTAAACAGAGCATTTAGGTGCTAGATTGGTCCATTTGTGTGGTTTCTTATAAATCTGCTCATGGATATGCCCTGTGTACTGTGGTGGGTTTGGTGGGGGGGCGGGGGCAGCTGGCCAGTACAGGAATCCAAACCCTTGACCTTGGTATTACTTTACCAAGCTCTAACCAACTATGTTATGTTTTTTACCTGATAGGCTAACCTGAACATTTTGTTGGCCTTTTAAAACTAATAATGTTGCGAGTTAGAACAGTAGAAATATACTTCACATAAGCTGTTGAAACCAACACAATCTTAGATATAATAAAAGAACAAGGTGGGTCAAAGGTATAGCTTACCTCAGTCCTGTCATTATGCAAGTAGTTTTGACTATTTTTGACATAACACTTCCCTGTGCCTCCTCACCCTTCACTCTTCATGAACTGGTAAGCTTGCCTTTGTCTTACTTCAAAATTACCTTAATATTCACTGTATTAACCTGAAATCTTTTGGGGTATTTTGCAAGTTGGGAGTTGCCATTTTAGTTAAACCAAATTTGGGGAGAATTTCTCACTAAGAAAGCTAATAATTTATTTTATAATATCTGAAAGAAGTTCTAGGCCATAGGATATAATTTATTAGGTATGATCACCTGCTGACTGGATATAAGAATGCACCCCATTCTATTAGACATTGTGAATCATTAACAAAACAGGAAGGAGGGGAAAATTAGTTTGGGGTATGGAACCTAAGGACAGAAGTTTCCTGATTATGGGAGAAATTACTGTTGTCAGCAGAATAGCAAGAAGATGAGAGATGACAGAGAGTGAAATTAGTGAAAAGCTCTTGGAGCCATGATGGGGAAGCACTGGAAGACTACGCTGTTCTTCGTTCCCTGCCCCTGACACTGAGCACTTCAGAATCAAAGACGGCCTCTTAACACTTTCTTTGTCTTAAGTTTTCAAGTGAGTCATATATGAGCCTTTTCATCTATGGTAACATTGCCCGCGTATGGAAATTAACAAGTAAAAAAGTTGATTTGGGATGAAATCCCAAAATTACCCACTTCATCCTGGAATGTTGTCTATTTTTGTGATTATTGGTAATTAATTTCTATTTCAGTGCTTTAGAACTCCCTATACAGTTATTTTCAGATTAAAGTTGTGTTTGATAGCACTTTGTTTAATGCAGAGAGAGAGTTAGGTCTGGATATAGTATTCCACTATATTTTAGTTCACCAAGTAATAATATAGCTTCTAGTAGGTGAAAATTCTGCCTTATGTTATATCGCGACTGATTTTAATGATTAGTTTATAGAAATCCATTCAGTGTTTTGTAGGTATTGTTAGATTTTAATCGTAATTACACTGCTGGCCTTAATGTGCCTCTAGTGCAGCATTTTCAAAAGTTTGCTCCATAATACTAATTAATCAGGATGTGAATAAGTATAATAGGAGAATAGGATTTTGTGGTCAAATAAGTTTGGGGAATGCTTGATTAAAATAATTTCCTGAAGACTCCAAAGCCTTTAATATGCTTTTATGCAATGTGATTCTCCAGAGGAAGAGGATATTCAGAAATTTCCCAAACTTTGTTAACTAGAAAACGTCTTTGGGTAGGGGACTGATATTCTACAGAACCCACTTTGAGAAATGCTGCTATAGTCTCAACCCCCTAATGTTTCAAAGGAGGCTAAGAGATGGGTCCAGCAGTGGTGGAGTTTTTGTAGCATCCAAGGAACTGTGGGGTGTGTCAAATTCCCTGCCTGAAATGAGCCTTAGTGATGTTTCTATGTAGAGGTCAGGAAAAGGCCAGAACTCTGAAAAGACAATACATTATACCAGCAGTAAAAAAGAGGAAGGAAATGTTCTTAAAAACATACCATGATTGCTCGGCTGTCAGAGTCTGTTAGAAGCAAATAAGACCTTTCTGTGGAGTGATGATTTGGGAATAAGGAGAGAAGGAAGTGTTTTAGAGGAAAGGAAGAGAGGAGGTTACAGAATAGGCAGAAAGGACACAGCAGCAGTGTGGGCAGGAAAAGCATACACACCTTTGAAAGGCCTGGTTCACCACAAACACACCAGGGCCCAGTGTGATTACTGAACATCTCAGCCTCAGTGGCAGCAGGTGATCCAAGCAGCTAATTACTTGAATTCCTTTAATGATACAAATGTTCTTTAATACAGCAAACTCCTGGTTATTAATGACATTGGATATAGTCTACATATAGTGTTAAACCCTTATTTTAGGTAGCCACTTTAGCCTCCTAATATCAAACTTTTTGCTATAATTAATAAATATTAAAGAGCTTGAGATTTAGGACTTTACCCACTTATCTGGCAGTGGTGCTCAATGGGCTAACTGGAGAAGAGAGGTGGGAAAATAGATCGAAGGTAGTAATGGATCACCAAATGTTAAGGTTCACTGTAAAATTAATGCGTTTTCACAGTGTGGATTGAAAGCAGTTGCTTGTTTATTAATCTCATAATTAAGTTGTTCAGTTAATGCCAATAGTATTCTTGATCCAATAAAGATATAAAAGCCTCTTGACATATGTACACAAAATAGCTACGAAATAATTTTAATAGTGAAATAATTTGAAAGAGACAATAAAAACATACTTTCTTATGTATGTTTTTATTGTCTCTTTCAAATTATTTCACTTTAACTTTGTACCTATTTTGTGTACATATGTCAAGAGTAAATTCAGAGTAAGGGGAAAGAATCTTTGCAAAAATTCTGGCTTTTTTTCCTCTCTCTGAGTCTCAGTTTCTTCTGGAAGTGAATGAGGATGATAATATAGGTCCTAGAGTTATGGTGAGGATGAAAACTGGTGGCATGAAAGCACCTAAAACAGTTCTGTCATACTAATTTATAAGGCTGCTCAGAAAGATCTGTAAAGGAAAACTCATTTCCTTTGACCAAATTTGAATGATATCTGAAAGGGAATTTTGAGTTAAAGTTTGGAGAGTGCAGTGGGCAGCAGGAAACCATTGGGAAGGCCAGAGATTATGTTCCTTGAGAGGTTGCAGGAAGGACCTCTTTCCTTGGAATGGATTTCTCTGGTAATTGGGGGGCGGAGGGGATTGGAGTAGGGTGGAACCTAGTGCTTATAGTCAGTGTTGTATAAGAAAGGATTGGGCAAAGTCAGGGGGACAAGGCTAGTGCAAAGGCCAGTGAGCAATGCGGCATTTGGCCAATTGGATTTGAAGCTCCCTGATAGTCACTCTGATTATGTCTCTAATTATGAAAGAGATTGTGCCCTTTAACTTATGCTAGTTAATGCCAATGAGGGAGTCATTCTTGAGTTAAAAACCAGACAACAAAGTAAAAACTCACAATTTTTAATTCAGGAATAACTTTTGATGTTTTCTTAGATATTTTATTTAAGTGAATACTTTGAGGAAATGCAACTCTAAAATATATTTCTCTCTGTACACATGAGTACATAATTATGCTATTTATTGAACTATCATGCTTACATCTTTAATTTTTATTTACTTTATTAGTAACACCCATTTGAAAAAATATTAGGAGAGAAGAATGTGTTGGATTTATTCCCCTGATCATATGCAAATTGTCAGCTGTATTTCAAGTGGATAACCTCTATAAATTGTTGACAAGTGAGAGAAGAGGAAGAATATAAATGGAGAGCATATAAATGGATTTTATTTTTTCCAGCCCCTGTGTGAGTTTGCAGTTGTGCTGGTCAGGAAAAGCTCTTTCATTCTGAAGTGGAGCCAATGCCCAGTGAACTGTCCCTTGTACAAAAGAGAGGATTTCTTTCTATTTTGTTTCCCTCATAGGGCATCAAGTTTCTGGCAGTAGTGGCACCTTCATTCTTTTGTGTCATGACCAACCTAATATTTTAACCACTGGGGCTTTTTGAATTTCATTTCTTTCTGGGTTTCCTTTTTTTTTTTTTTCTTTTTTTTAAATGTCACATAATACACAGCACTCTTTAAAATAGTGCAAATGCTTATGTTCATTTTTTTTATGGGCAGAGTAATATAGTCAGTTATTATGAACAGTTTTTAATTTAATTATTTCTTTTATCCTTTATCTTAAAATAATTATTTAATTGTCTTCCCATAGAAAGTAATATTTAGAAAGACCAAGTCAGTGTTGCTTAAAACCACACGATTGATTTCCAGACATTCTGACTTGCTTTTACCTTCTCCTTGGCTGACTCCTACAAGGTCTCACATGCTTCTATGCATGCCTTCCAATGACCTCAGCTATTTGTGGTTCTTGGAATGCTGTTGGTACCAAGAAGCAAACCCTCTTTACCCATCAGGTTACCTTCTGTCACCCTGAGGTTTATTTCAGCCCCCAATATAAAACAGAAGCCGAAAGTGCCCCATGAAATACTAAATAGGAAATCTAAGTGAACTAAATCTTGGGTGTGCTCAGAGAATCCTTCTCTTGTGAAATCAGAAATTAAATTTGACACATAAGGTGTAGTTAAACTGTTTTTAAAAGCCTCAGCAGAAACATCATACACTCAGTTTTTTCTTGGAAAAAATTCTTAAGATACTGCTTAAAGCACCTATAAATAATACAGATGAAATTAGAATATGTTGTGCCACATTTTCTATAATAGTAATAGAAATGCTCTGCCAGAATATGGAATTAAAGTTCTCTGCCTTTATAATTTAAAATGTTGTATATGATTCTTTTATAATGGTAAGTCGTTTGGTGTTAATGTTCTATTTAATTATTGAATTTTCTTCTGTACCTATCCACTGAATAGCCGTGTAGCTTTAAGCAAGTTTCTTAGACTGTGCTCATTTGTAAAATAAGCTTAGCAATATCTGCCTCTGCCTATCTCAGAGTGATTTCTTGATTAAAAAATGGGATAACATACATGAAAGCACTTGAGAGGTAAAAGTGCTATGTGAAGGCTAGGTCTTACTGTTGTGTCCTGTTAACTTTTTTTTTTTTTTTGTCTTTTTCTGTGTCCGGCAACGGATCGCAACCCTCAGTGTCGCCCCCGCACCAGACCGGGACCGGCAACGGGATCGCAGCCCTCGGTGTTGCTCCCGCGCCCCGCTCACTCGGGAACCGGTCTGTATGTGGGATCCGAACCCTCGGTGGGAGCGCCGCCGCACTTCCCAAGCGGCGCACTACAGCAGTGCGCCACCGGGCCGGCCCGTGTCCTGTTAACTTTTAACTTCTTTCTCTTACCACAAAAATGTCCACCACATGCTGATTTAAATTGATGAACTCTTTCTTCTAAACCACCTAAACTTGGAATAAATGGTGACATGTAACTTTCCTCACATGTATTTTCCTAACTCACCACTTAAACTGGAAGGAAAAAATGTGTAAGATTCACATTCACTTTTGTCTTTAATTTAGTCATCTTTTTGGTAAAGACTTATTCCTGTCAACCCACCTTCCCCCAAGAGTTTTGCATAAATCTCACATAACAGTTCAACAAATGACTAATGTAGATTGGGCTTGCTTAGTCATTGAGTCACTTTATTATGAAACTCTTCAAGTTGGGCATCTATATATAACAATGAGGAAATAATTAAAAACAGTTTACACTTTCTGATTTGATGGTTTTAGTGACTAACTCATAAGGCAACAATGAAGAATGAAATTAATGGAAATTAAAAAATGCAGGTATAATTAATCTAAAAATAAAGTCTAAAAAAACATAATTGCCTTTACTTCCCTTTCTCCCTTTTCTAAACAGTCAGTATTTGATTGATAAGAGTGTTGGGCTGGAAAATAATCATCTGGCTTTTAATCCTCCTTCTGCCAGGCTTCTGTACTTCAGCTTCCTCACTTCTAAAATGGGGTAATAATAGTATTTGTCCTGCATACCTCATTGGACAATTGTAGATTAAATGAGATTGTAGATAGGAATGAATTTGATCCCTCCCCCAAAAAAGTGAAAGGTGGTTACATAGTTATTACATACTGATACTCCTCACCTGACATCACATAATCTGAATGGCCGCAGCACTGGAGAGAGAGAGAGGTTTCTTGATTCTGCCAAAGAGGATAGGAAGAGAGTCACTGTTAGCTCTTGGAGTTGGGAAGAGGAAAGATACATTTCCAGTGTTTGGATTTCTGAATTGAATCATGTAATACAGTTTCCCACAGAAAACATTCAGTGGCTAAGTTTCTAGGCTAGCCAATAAAAACAAAACATATAGCCATAGGTAGTTCACCATGATTCAATTTCTGTAAAAGTATAACAAAGCCCATTTGTAGTATTGGTATCAGTTTGGTTTTTATTTAAAGTGTTTTGGAGGATTGAGGCTAAGTCTGGATAAGAGATAATGAATTCATTTCTCTTCTTGTTTCCCCACATACTTAACATTTGCCCAGGATTTGCTTAAACCAGATTTGTAAATACTATCAGGTACTTCAGTCCCCTGGCCCTTTGACTAAAAGAGTCTGAAACCAACTTATTTTTTGCCACAGCTAAGGACATGAGAAGCCCTTTCAGATCCCCAATCTCTTTAATGAGCACAGTAGCCTTACAAAGTTAGAGAGGTGGCTGTTATTGACTGTAAGCCTCAGGAAGATTGTTAGTCTCAGGAGGTGGGACCTGAACCTCAGTTTTGTTGACACGTAATTCAAGGCTCTTTTTTTGACATTTCTATGTTTTAAGACAGGTGCAGTTCATTGAATTCAATTTGAGTTGTATTTTTCAGTTTAGAGTAAGAATTTTTTATCTAGTGTTGGTAATAAAGTATACTTAACATTTTATACATATCTTATTATAAATTTCCCAATGATAAAAGTTTGGGAAATTTAGTCTAAACAGAGAGTGACTTGTCTCACTGATTTGGCATGTGTAAGGGAGGGATTCTGTTCTTTGAGTATTAGAGAACTACTTGAGGGAAAGAATATTGAAAAGTGTAACTGTTTATTAAAAAGAAGAAAAACTTTAGAAGAGCTAGTGTTATTGACCCTTTAAAACTTTTTGTTTGTGTTGTATTTTGAAAATGGCGGTGTTGTGAATATGAAAAAATTTGGGATTTAAAGTAAAATAAAAATGAAGTATGCTTTTTTCTATTTTTAATGAGATGCTTTATGTTTTTATTTATTAAAATAGTCAAGTCAGCCATTTCCATAATAATAGTGAGCCTAGTTAACGTTTCTCTAGTGCTTACTCTGTGCCAGAAAGTATTCTGAGTTGTATTTAGTTAACTCAGGTTGAATAATTTTTTTTTCTTGTGTGATTAACCTATAGATTTGTTCATGATCAATTTTTAGAAACATTAGGGAGAAGTTTCTTCATGGAAGAAGGCAGTGAGATAGTCTATGTGGAATAGAATATATGAAAAATATTTCACTTTGTAGTAGAAAGAATACTGCAATTGGAGTCAGAACATCTAGCCTCATCCCTGTTCCTCCTCTGCCTAACTGGGTGATATTGGGTTAGTGACTTGTCCTCCTAAGACTTCAGTTTTCTTATCTGTAAAAAAAAAGATAGTACCTCATAGGGCTATTGCAAGGATTAAATGAAACAATGTTAGGCAAGGGCTCCATAGCTCAGGAATTAGGTCTTGTAAATGAGATAATGTTGGTAAAGTACTTAACTTCATGTCTTCAAAAGAATAATAGGCATTCAGGAAATATTAATTGCCTCTTTTAATCTCTTTGTACAGATTGCTCTGAAATTAAATTGGAAAACAATATGAAAGCTGGTTTTAAGATTTTAAAATATCATCCCAGTATAAGGTGGTATTTTTCATTGACTGCTGCCTTCTGCAGCACTTCCACAGTAAAACATATAGGGGAATCAAGGAAAATAGGTTATGTCTAGAAGATCTGGATTTTACAGGTGACCACCAAGTCTGGAAACATAGTGATCTTACCTTTAATAATCTTACCTTACAGTGCATTGTGATATAGTGTTATCTGTTTCTAGACTTGGTGGCCACCCTGTAGTTTCAGCTTCGTCACCTATTAGGTGTTTGGTTCAGAGAAGTTATTTAATCTCTCTAAGCAATGAGAATCAAATTATATACATTATTCTAAAAAGTACTATATAGGCTAGGAAGCATCTAACTTTGGTTTTTGTTTTGTTTATTGTTTTAATTTTCCATAGTACAGTAGCTTTTTAGATTAGGTTGGCGATGGATAGAGTTCATTTTCATTTAGTCAAGAAGACCTTATAGGAGGAGTATTAGAAGGCAAATGGCAATTTGATATCTTTTCTAGTGGGAAGTAGTTTCAAATATCAGGAAGCCACATTAATTATAGAGATGGCAACATCAGAGAATTTTCTAGGCTGCTAGACTGGAGTGAACAGAGCAGGTAAAGGGATAAAGAAGCATTAGTAAATTTCTGAAGTATTAATAATGCTATAGTCTTTATTGTGTTGGGTGAGATGTGATAACAGAGGGAAAAGATGTGGCCCCAGATCCTTGGATTGCCCTCATTCTGTGCTGTAGATACGTGGTACAGTGTAAAGGCAACAGATCTGAAATCAGGTTTATTATTATTAGAAACCTCATGGCACTTTAGAAAATAAACTTATGGATTTAAAGAAAAATGTTGTATCCCCAATATAGATATTCTGCTTATCTTTTTAGTTACTTTAGTCATAATAGGTTTTCTGATGGATACTTAACAAGAACAGAAAGAAAACAATTAGTATTTCCCTTTTTGGTTACAGCAGAAATGGTGAATTAGTTCTTTTGGTTATTAATATCCTCTAGTTCATGGAGGGTGTGACTGGGGGACCCAAGGAAGACATGGAGCATGGGAGCAAACAGCCTTCCCCTCAGCCACCATGTAGCTAGGGTACTCTCCAGTGGTCCCAGGTATGGAAGGCTGGTCTTCCTGGTTCAGAATGCTCAGAAGGAAAGGACTTCCATGAAACTTAGCATTGCTCCATTCTCCTTTCAGATGTTTTGCTTCCCTTAGGATAGTTAGTACGAAGTATGTATATTCCTCCTCCCACTATCTCCCACCCAATCCCACTTCCATACACACTCTCACACAAAGACTGGAGCAAGACGTACTTCTTTCACTATACGTTCAGTATTTCATTGTTTAGATTCTAGGGCAAGATGACTCTTCGACATCAGATAACCTTCACTATCACCAACCACTGCTGGGTTGTATAGTCAAGAGAAGTTGATCTAAATGTGTATAAGAAAGTTGAGATGCTCATTAGGACTTTGATTGCTAGGAAACTTGAATTTGATGTAACAGAATAAGCTGGCAAGGAAGGGAATATAATGCTGGCTTTGTGTACTGAGAGTTGCATTCAAAGGATTACAAAGTCAATCCTAAAGCAAAGAAGCTATGAAAGAAATTGTGCTAAAGGGTTGAGAATAGTTTAGACTAAATATGAAAAAAAAAAGCAGTGGACTTTTATTTTTCTTTTAGGAAAATACTTTTTATTTCAGGAAACACATTGTTTTCTACATTAGAAATACAAGCGTTAGAGGCGATTTTCTCTGTTCCACATGCTTACATGTCTTTGAGGAGGTGAGAGCAAGAAAGGGTGGACCTTTAATCTTTGATAAGAAAGTATGTATTGAATGCCGTCTGGGAAACTTTTCTATGACTATCATTTTGCCTGTGTTGCAACTAAGCTGAAAGTCAGTTTGGTTGTTCAAAGTTCTCCTTAATCATGTAGTTAGAATATTTCATTTGATAAACATTACCTGGCTTATCGTTTCAAAAACTGCAGGAAGATAGTTTTAATTTTTTTTTTTCATGAAATATATGGCTCAGTTGGTAGGTTTAATTTCTACAGAACATTATTTATTTGTAGACTGCTCATGAGTTTAAGCTGCCTTTCCTTACAAACATAATGTCCGTATCACAAGCTTATGATAATTGTGGTGAATGGCAGCAAAAACTCAGTTCTTTGTGTAAAGATATGCTTAAATAGGTTCCTTTGACAGGCTCTTGGAAATTAGTGCATTATAAGCTGCATTTGGGAGGAGAGCAGAAGAAAAGGAAAAAGACTATTTCTTTTCTCCCAGTTGCTCTTTTTCAAACAACCTATTATACTCCCTGGACATCTGTCTTAACTCCGTTCTGGCTGCTATAGCAAAATACCATACACTGGATAGCTTGTAAACAACATACATTTATTTCTCACAATTCTGGAGGCTGGGAAGTCCAAGATCAAGGCACCAGCAGGTTCAGTATCTGGTGAGGTCCTGCTTTCTGTTCATAGATGACAACTTTTGGCTGTGTCCTCACTAGGTGGAAGTGGCAAACAAGCTCCCCAGGGCCTTTTTTAATAAGGGCACTAATCCCATTCATTCATGAGTAGAGCCTAACCTAATCACCTCCCAAAGGCCCCAGGTCTTAATATCATCACTTTGGGGGTTAGGATTTCAACATAGAATTTTGGAGGGTCACAGACATTTACACTGTAGCAACATTGGTTCCGTGCAGTTTCGTGCTTTTGACCTTTGTTCTCTTTGTTACTTTGGCCTTCCTGTCTAACATACGTAATGATATGTGTAATAACAATAGAGCATTTTTGTGTGCCTACTGTGTGTCTAACCCTGTACAAGACACTTTATACACATTACCATGTATCCTTACCACAACTGGATATGGTAGATTATAGAGCAGATAATAGAGCATTCTTATGTAGTCAAGGAAGCTGAGGTTGACAGTTACATGAATTGCCCAGGGTTACATACTTAGTAACAAATCCAGTCATTCTCTTATTTTACCTCTCTGCTGTTGATAACTGCTCCCTCCTTCCTAAGTTATTATGTTCCCTTAACTTTTATGACAACACACGTCTGTTTTTTATTCCAGCTTCTGGCTACTCCTCCATACTCTCTTTGCTGGATCCCACTTCATCTCTCCACCCATTCAATCTTGGTATTCCTACACATTCTTTGACTCTTTTCTCACACGACACAGTCTTTCTGAGAGATAACATCTATGCTCATAACTTAAATTAGTGTTTTTATATTGCTGAGTCTCAAATCTTTATTTCCATTCCAGATTTCTCTTCTGAGCACCACTCACATGAATTTAATGGCATATGAAGGTACTTCAGAAAGTTCATGGAAAAACAAGATTGGAGGATAATACTATTTGACATTTTCCACTTAAATGCTATAGGCACCTTAAATTCAATGTCCTAGGATGAAGTTTACCCCTTGGATTCTATAACTTCATAAATGGCAGTATCATCCACCCAGTTTCTCACATCGGACATCTGGTCATCATCCTTATTCCTCCTAGGTCCTCGTATCTCACATTCCATCTTCAAATTTTACTGATTCTCAGATTAGTTCACTAACCTCCATTGCCATTTTCACAATCTTAAGTCTAACGCAACTTTACTGCATGCTGTTGCTTTTTTCTGCTATGTTTCCTATCTACTAGTCCAAGAGATCTTTCTAAATTGAAAATTTGATAATTTTGACTGCCTTTTCCACAACTTCACCTTCTTCAGTTATTCCTTGTTACTCTCAGGATTAAGTTCAAACTCTTTTATGTGGTATATGCCCCTATTTACCTTCTTAGTCTCAGTTTTTACTATCTGTTACTCTAGTTCTTAGAATGTTCTCTTGCCTCTGGCCTTAGCATGCACTATCTACTGGGAGTGCTCTTCTTTCACTTTCAAATAAGTAACTCTTTCTTACCCTTCACACACTGAGTTTAGCTCCTCTTTAACAGCCTTCCCTGACATCATCCACTCTCTGTCCGCCAAGTAGAGCATGTGCTTTCATAACACCACGTGCTTAATCATTTTTTATAGCATTTGTAGCTATAACTCAGCCCTCTCCAAAACCGTGTCTCAGATATACAACTACCTTCTTTTCATTTCCACTTCATTTCATTCCCAGAGGCATTGCACATTTAACCTTCCAAAACTAAACTCTTGATTTTTTTTTCCCCCAAAAGCTGTTCCTTCAGACTTTCCCATCTCAGAAAATGGCAACTGTACTATTCCATTTTATCAGGCCAAAAACTAGGACTGCCATTACTTCCTTGTTTCATAGCTCATATCCACTCCATCAATAAACCCTATTACTTCTACCTTCAAAATACTTTTAGAATCTGATGACCTCTTGCTGTTTCTGCTGCTGCTACCCTAATCCATGCCATCATCATCTTTTGCCTAGATGACTGCAGTAGGTGGTTTCCTGCTTCTGACTGGTCTGCTTCTGCTCCTCGTCCCCTAAAATCTATTCTCATAATTAACAGCCAGGATGATCCTTTTAAAAAGAAAATCAGATCATCTCACTCCTCTGCTCAAAACCTTCCCATCTCTCTCAGAGTAGAGGCTCAAGGTCTCCATCATCTGGCCCACTCCACACTCTGCCAGTATTTCTGACCTCATCTCCTGCCACTCCCCATCTCCCCTTTTTACTCTGACTCTAGCTCCATGGCTCACCACTTTATTTTCTTCAGGTCTCTGTTCAGATGTCGTCTTTTCAGTGAAGCCTTCCCTGACCATCCATCATAGAAGAGCTCCCCCATTCCCACCTTATTTAATTGTTCTCCATAGCACTTATTACTATCTAATTACTCATTACTTTTTTCTTATTCTTCTTCTTCTCAACTAGAATGCAAACTCCACGAGGACAGAGACGTGGTCTCGTGTTTAGTACTGTATTCCCATCCCATCATCTAGAGCAGTGTAGCCGCTAGTAGGCTCTCAGTAAATAGTTGGTGAAGTCTAGAGTAGTAGTTAAGTTATGGACTTAGTGATTTAACAGACCTACCGATGCACTGAGTCCCAGCTCCAGTACTGAGCTCTCTGTCCACTTGAAGTTAGGCCACTCCTTAGCTTTAGCTTCCTATTCAGTCATATAAAATGTATTAGTTGTTACTTCTCATGTTGTTTGTTTTAGGGGGATTAAATAAGATAGTCCATGTGAAGTGCTTAGTTTGTACCTTGCCAATAGTAAACAATCAATTGAAAGCAGCTGCATCTACTGATGCTGCTATTAATTCTTGTCAAACTGCATTGTAATTGCATTTTAAGTTCGGCCACATCTTTAACTTGCTATTATAATAATAATGATAACTATGAATGCCAGTAAAAAGAATAGCAGCAGTTATCATTTGAGTGCTTACTGAGTGCCAGGGAGTGTTCTCAAAGTCACTGCTTTCCAGTAGAACTTCTGCAGGGATGGAAATGTTTCTAAATCTGCACTGTCCAGAATGGTAATCACTAGCCATGTGTGGCTGGCTGTTCACCAGTTGAATGTGGCAGCGTGACTGAGGAACTCAAGTTTTAATTTTATTTAATTTTAATTAGATTTAAGTGACCACACGTGGTTTGCAGCTACTGTATTGGATTTCAAAACTCTAAATTCTTTATATACATTAATCCACTTAATACTCATGATGGCCCTTGAATTAAGTAGAGTTATAGATGAAGAAACTGATTTTCTTAGAGGGTAGGTAACTTGCCCAAGATTACACAACTAGTCTGAGGCAGAACTGGGATTTGAAGGTTAAATTCCTAGGCAGTCTGGTTACAGGGTTTGTGTTGGCACCTTCTTTGCTGCACCTCCCTCATGCCATTCTCAGGAATTGAAGTCCTACAGGAAAAAAGCCAAGGTGACATGTCTGATTTTCTTTCTTTCTTTTTTTTTGTTTTTTTGGCTACAAGAAGGCCTGAGAAAGTGAATTTCTCATTCTTACCCTAGTGAAGTATCATTCCTAAGGTGAGAAATTCCTCAAACTTAGGAAAGGTGTTCAAAAAATTCAAGACAAGTGAGCTTGAGCATTCAACCTCTATATACACTTTTCTTCTAGCTTAAATTTACAAGAACAGTGGCAAAAACAACAAAATCCTCTCTCCTCCAATACCGTAGCTGTTTTTTGTTAATAGTGAAAAACACACTCTTCCTCTTTCCCGAAGGAGAATGATACAACATCATATCAATTACTGTTTCCAACTCCAAGTCCAGGATATCTGGACTGAGCTTATTCCTTTTGTTAATGTTCCCTTATGGAGCTCTGTAACTAGTGAGACCCCAACTTATTTTTATAAAATATCGAGAGAAAAGGAGCAGGGAAATTAGTTTAAAACATATGTATATATCCAACCAAGGAAGAAATACAGTTGGCCTTCTGTATCGGTGGGTTTCACATCTGTGGTTCAACCAATAGTGGGTCGAAAATATTTGGAAGAAAATTGTGTCTTTATTGAGCATATATAGACTTTTTTTTCTTGTCATTATTCCCTAAACAATACAGTATAACAGCTGTTTACATAATATTTACATTGTATTAGGTATTACAAGTAATCCAAAAATGATTTAAAGTATATAGGAGGATGTGCATACATTATATGCAAATACTAAACTATTTTATATTAGGGACTTGAGCATTGCGGATTTTGGTATTTTCAGGAGGTCCTGGAGCCAATCCCCCATAGATACCGAGGGACAACTATATGATTAGATACTTCAGTCTTAGCTTTTGCTATTGGTCTTGAACCCATAGTTGATATTTTTAACTCACCTTTCCCAATACCCATTCTATGTTCTTTTTGCCCTTTGCCAACACTCGGCTGATTTTAGGAGGTTTCTCTCACCTAAACTTTCATTCATGAGGGATCTGAGTTCTTGGTGGTCATTCCTGTATGGAGTTTTCTCTCTCTCATTATCTTTTACTGCTAGAGGTGACAAAACCAGGAAGTATTCCAGGTTCCAGACACACCTCCCTTTTCTCATTCTGTAGCAACAATCCTATTTACCCTTGGTAATCAAGATTTATTACTCTAACCTATTCTGTAATCTCTCTTTTTGTCTTTTCAGTGTCATGAGGAGCTCAGAATTGCTAGGTTGCAGTTTAACTTTCCAAATAGTGAAGGCATTGTTGAATCCCTTGGTGAAATCATTCTTTGCTTGGGTACTGAGACTGTTAAACCAGCAGAACCAGAGTTGCAGTGATGGGGAAAAAAATTCCAAGTTGGTTATTAGGTGTGATGAGGGGGAGGAGAAGATGCATAACTAATTCTGCTTTTGTCTCTTGGTCCCTGGATTTCTGTGTTATGGCTATGGGAGAAACAATGTCGTATTATTCTCTGGTTCTTAGCATCCTGTGGGACACCACCCTACCTAACCTAATGAAGTAGCACTGGAACTGAATCTTCAGTAGATGATTTCAGCATTCTGAAAGATCATCTTTCTAGATGACGAGGTACATGGTAAGACCGGTAAATCCCATTACTATCAACCCATTATTGTACATTTTCACTGTAAAATCTTGAGTGAGATACCATGATGAATAAGGCTTTCAGTCATTGTGCAGCTAGCAGAAACATGGTGGACAGGAAGGGCAGTTTCAAATTCAGAATGAGTGTCTTTTCATGTAAACTAACAAATGACCACTGAAGGTTAGGGTATATGCCTGTAATCTGTGTGTTTTTATAAAGTTAAGATGGGGTATACAAAAGTTCATTCTGAGTCCTTACTTGGAGGCACCTGCAAAATAAAACATTTAAGTTGAAAGGGGATTTGAATGAATTGAAACCATCTGTCACTGACTCACTATGACCTTAGGCAAGACGCTTAACTACTGTGAGCTGCCCATTCCTCATATCTGTGAAATTGGGATAATGATACTTTTGTGTACATAAGGCTTTGGGCCACTCTGAGAAAAGGTGCTGTGCAGGTGCAAAGTGTTAATAACAATGGTAATAATCCTCATCTCACCTTGCACTCAGTATAACCTGTGTTTAAATTGAGCACTATTAAAAAGATTGCCTGTGAAATGGTGTCCTCAGTATTTATGTTGTTACATGCTCTCTTAGCATCTGGAACATTTCCTTCACAGTTCTTATCATAGTTTGTGATAATCTGTTTGTTTGTTTGAATAATACTCATTTCTCTCACTAGATCCAAAACATCATAAGAAAAACGGGACCAACTTAGTCTATTACTACATTTCCAGTGCCTAGCACAGTGCCTACATGTGGTAGACATTCAGTAAATCTTTATTGAATGGATGAATAAATGAATAAATAAATAACGTGTATTTCTATGAATTCTGCCAAAACAAAAAAACAGAACAAAACCAAGAAGAAACCCCGGAGAGGCAAAATCATCAGTTTCTTCCCACCCAGTATGGGAATCCTAATGCTGTATTCTGTGTAAATAAGTGATTCCTGTTGGTCATAATCTTAGTTGGCATGGTGCCATGAGGAATTTATTGGAATAATTTTCAGCAGCATAAATGTTTAGTAACAGATGCACATAGATGGCAGGTTGCCTCATTCAGCTGCCATCTGTTGGACAACTGTCTATTCTAATAGGACTGGTCCATTAGAACTAGAGCAATAGCACTCACACATGTTTAAGCTTATTTATTTTCAAAATGTTTCTGGAAGGTTTGAAGGAGGAAAGATATTTTCATGTTTGGTTGGCTGCTACTCAATAATGGTGTATTACAACATGTTGGCAAACTGTGAAGTCCACTCGATGTGTCATAAAGCTCGACCAGGAAATATTCTCTCCTAAGTGTTTTGTCTGAAATCAAACCTATACTAAATAATGGTACTAGGAAACTCAACTACAGATAATTTGGTCCAACAGAGGTCAGTGTAGGTTGTGCAATTGGCAACAGAAACTGGCATGAGATGAAGGGTGTAATTCGTGTTGTTCATCAGTATGTATCTTTTTTTTTTTTTAAACAGGGTAAAAGCAGTATAGTAAACTCTGTAGAAAATATAGTGTGTCTCCATGTGTACATGCAATTAGGTTAAGCCCAGTGAAAGCATAATAATGGTTGTCAGCTTGGACATACCTTTTAATAAAAGCTTTATGAAGCTTTTTTGCTGTGCAAAGGTGGAGTCAGTGTTGGCCTATATAAATTTACTCTGTGCATGACCAGTTGGATTGGTGATGTGTCATGAGTGTGGCCAACTTCCATAAATGTTTTAGTGTTTAGCATAATGCCTGGTGCCCAATTGGGACTCAGTACATATTTGCTTACTCAATGTGCTAGGACCAATTGAGTCAGTTCCCTTCAGATTTCCAGCTTGAAAGCAGGTCCCGTAGTCTTAGATCAAGCTGACTATGAATTAGAATTTGGAACATTTAGTGTGTACTAAGCAGAACACAAAGCAAATTGCTTATCACTAGTATGTTCCCATAATAAAATTCTAAAGGCTATGTGATTTAAATAATTGGTATATGTTACTTTGGGAGCCAAATATCTAACAATGGCTGTTTTGGAGAGAGTATATCCACGTGAATCTTAGTTCATTTATAGGAATGAATAATTTTATGCTAGAATCTCACATGGATTCAAAAAGTGTGTGAATGACTCAGCCCATTAATATCCTTAGCTCCTGTGATCGCCCCTCCCAGTGAAAGGATGGCTATAAGGCAATAATAATTGGAGGAGGAGATGACCTTGACTTTGCCCTGTGCCAATAAAATGACACACTTTGAGTAATTACACATGCATACTGTATTGTTTGAAAGAAATAAGGTATGTTATCATCATATAAATATATTTAATATTTATGTCAAAGTATGGTGAAAGTAGTATGTAGCTTCAATATGGGTGAGGCCTGAGTTTTATCTATTCCTACCATTTTCTTTTTTCCTAAAACAGCTAGCCTCTGTTCAGAGGGACAGAGCCACCAGAAGACTAATTTACTTGTTAACAGTTAGCTCATTGATTGCCTTCCCCTTGCTGACGTAAGAGAAATGCTGCAGTCACAGAACTGTCAGGGCCTAATTAAATGTAGCTAAATATAGCAGTTCTCCCTTATCCACGGTTTAGCTTTCTGTCATTTTAGTTATCCGCTGTCAACTGCTGTCTGAAGATATTAAATAGCAAATTCGAGAAATAAATAATGCATAAGTTTTAAATTGCATGCCTGAGTAGTGTGAAGAAATCTCGCATCAACCCTCTTCATCCTGCCTGGAAGGTGAATCATCCCTTTGTCCAGTGTATCTACACTGTGTATGCTGTCTACACCTAGTCACTTAGTAGCAGTCTCAATTATCAGATTTAAAAAAAAACAAAACTTTGTATAATATAGAGTTCGGTACTATCTATGGTTTCAGGCATCCACTGGGGGTCTTAGAGAGTATCTTTTACAGATAAGGAGGGACTACTGTATTCCCAAATGATTTTGAGTCAAAACCGAGCAGTTCATTGAAGAGTCTATGGAACTTTTGGTGCTTTGTGTTTTTCTTCCTGTTACTGTTCCATCTTTTTTGAAACAATTTATTAAACAAAGACCTGGATATGTGGAGTCAACCTTTGTGCATATCTTACTCTAGCTAGAGTTACCAGTGACTCAAACCAAGCCTAATGGACACTTCTCAATCCTTATTTTGCTTGTCTGCAGCATTTGACAGATCTTAAAATTCCTTCCTAGATTTTTTAGACACTTTCTTTTGGTTGTCTTCTTAACTCTTGTACTTTTTCTTTAACTCTGCTAGCTGCCGCTTAAATGTGGTATTATCCAGAGTTCTGTCTTGCTCTTTTAAAATTTTTATTTATTCAGTCTCCTTGGTGATCCCATTCATTTCCATGGTTTCCATTAAAATCCATATGTTGATTCCTCCATGTGGGTTTCCATGTCAGTCTTGCTGAGCTATAGACCTGTATATCCAGCCATCCTAGAGACATATATAATGATCCTAGTAATAATAATAACAACAACAGCTACCCATTGAATACTCTCCATGTCAGACAGCTGAGTGCTCTATTGCTTCATTCCATGTATTCTTCTTAGCAACACTATGAGGTAAATACTGTTTTAATGTTCTACTTACAAGTGAGGAAACTACGGTTAAATATATTTAGTGATTTTTCCAAGGCCATTCAATTAGTAGCAGAGTCGCAGTTTTGATCTCAAGTCTAGAGCCCATGTTTAATCATAAAGAATGTAATCTATTGGAATCAGTGGAATCTATTCCTTTCTCCTTCATGCATACCTTCTTCCGTTACTTCTGTTTTGCTTGAAAGAATCACATTTCATCCCGTAGAAGTCTGGGAATTGCACTAGACCTTCAAATATTATGGATACAAGCATACTTTTATTTAATTTCCAAAATATATTGTTTGCATTAACTAGAGGTGTCAAGCTCGTGGCATTCAGGCTGATGTATTGTTTGGACTATATATTGTTTTAAAAATCAGAAAATGTCTCATAAAAATCTGTTTTTCTAACTTTTCTTTAAAAACCTAGACTTGTATTCTCACATGGCAGCTGTCACATGGAACCAAATAGCAGCTTTCCTCCTACCTGGGGCTTGTACCATCCACTGCAACACAGTCCTCGCCACTTCCTATTGTCCTGTACTTATTGTGGGTTTCCTTATATCCTTGCTTGTCTAGCCCTCTAGGCATTTATGACACTTGGTAAAGACAATTGTTTTGCTTTCCCAGCTGGTCGTCATCTTCTCTGTTTTTTGCTCTAGTATTTGAATGATTTTCCATGAAAGCTGTAACTTGCTTTCTCTTAGTGTTTTTGATTTATGTTTCCTCGTTGGCTTCTTCTCAGTTCACAAACATGTTAAAGTCTCTATGCTGAAATTTAGAAGGAAAAAAGTAAAATGTTTTGATCATCTACTATGTGCCAAAGTTAAACACAAACATGATTAAGTCTTCACAGCACTGAAGTGGGTATTTCTGATTCCTAAGTAAGAGATGAGAGAAATCCAAGGCCCAGAAGGATTATCTCAAGATCCACAAACGGGGGTAGACCCAGATTTGTCTAATCCACGTTTTTTCTCCTCCATGATGTCTACTTCACTTCAAGCTATTATTATCCTTTATGCAGGTAAACAAGTCTCTTTAGCTCTCTCTTTCCCATGATCTCCTTCTCATCACTTTGTTCTTCCTTTGCCACCAAACTTCATTCATTTGTTCACATAGAACTCCCTTAATCCCTTTTCTCATGCCAACACAGTATAATTTGGCCTTCCTGTAATTCAGTCATACATCAGCAACAAACTGTGTACCAGATGCCAGGGAAATAAGCCTTGCCTGAGAGAAGTTTCATAGGCTGGTTTGTTGAGAGAGAACGATAGTTCCAGTGCCATGTGCTAAGTGCTTAGTAATTAAATACAGTTGTCTCTTTTTAGCCCTTTTCTTACTTGAGCTCTCTCATATCATTTTTTCCCAAAGGACAAGCACCTCTCTTAAGAAAATTTTTCTTTTCCTTTCTGTAGTATTCCTCACTCCTGCTTTTTCTTCTTTACTTTTGTAGAATTTCTTTTCCATCTTTTCTTTTCTTCCCATGTGCTCATTTTAAATGTCTTTGCAGCTAACTACTAGATATCTCCACTTAGATGTTGTACAGATTCGGCAATGCCCACTGCTTTCTTCAAGAAAATGGCATTTAACTCGTTGCCCACATTAAATATCTCGGAGGCATTATCAGCACCACGCTCAGCCAGTGAGCAAACCGGCCATCCCTATATAGGATCCTAACCCGTGGCCTTGGTGTTATCAGCACCGCACTCTACCGAGTGAGCCACGGGCCGGCCCTCTCGGAGGCATTATCAGCACCACGCTCAGCCAGTGAGCAAACCGGCCATCCCTATATAGGATCCTAACCCGTGGCCTTGGTGTTATCAGCACCGCACTCTACCGAGTGAGCCACGGGCCGGCCCTCTCGGAGGCATTATCAATCCCTTGTCTTTTTCTCACGATAAAATTTGGCGATTCTGCTTCAAAAATAGCATCACAGTCTGAGTTGCCTGCTCCTCTGCCATTAGTTACATGTAGCAGTAACTTCCCTCTCCCAATCTGCAGTGCATCATTCAGGAGTTAACTATAGCAATCTTCTTTTTCTTTTTTTAAGTTCTCATGGTATGATTACTTTACTCCTTAAAATCATTTAGTGTCTTTCTCCACTGCCTGTCAGGTCAGGTCTCAGTTCTATAGCCTGGCTCTCAAAGCTGTTCACCATCTGCTCCCAATTGACTTTTCTGTTCTCTCCTTTTAGCTACCATGCTTAGCACATAGAGGGCACTCATTGACTGTTGGATGGGTAAGTGATAGTGCACAAAAACCTGACTTGTTCTCTCCCCAGGGCAGTATTAAATTTTCATTATGTAAGTATGATGTGTGCTGTTCGCTTCTCAGTAGCTTCTCTCATTTTTAAGTTATAATGGTATAAAGATTAATAATCTATAGCTGTTTGTAAAATTCTGGTTTTTGTTAACCCAGTATATAGGCTGAATTATGTTTCTCTGAAATTCATATGTGGAAGTCCTAACCCCTACCCTAGTACCTTAGAATGTGACTGGATCTAGAGATAGGAACTTTAAAGAGGTAATGAAAGTTAAATGAAATCATTGGAGTGAGCCATAATCCAAAATGATTGGTATCCTTATAAGAGGAAATTTGTACACAGACATATACAGAAGGAAGTCACGTGAAGACACAGGGAGAAGACGGTCATCTACAAGCCAAGGGGAGAGGCCTCAGAAGGAACCAACCCTGCTGACACCTTATCTTGTACTTCTTGATTCTAGAACTGTGAGAAAATAAATTTCTCTTGTTTAAGCCACCTAATGTATGGTTCATTGTTATGGCAGCGGTAAGAAACTAACGCTTATAATTCACTGGGTTTTTAAGCCCTACATTTAGGGGGTTTTATGCTTGAGAAAGGGATTGACCTTAGGATGTAATAGATCTTCTCCTATCTCAAATTTCTCTGAGGCATTTGAAATTTGTCCTAGGAAAAGAATCTTTTTCATATTAGGTAAAATACATGATCAGGTACTCAAAAGAATTTCTTTTCCCTCCTCCTTTGTCTATTTTTCTTAAAAAATAGAAACAAAGCAAGAAAGTATTAAAAGTAGTTAATCCCCATTTATTACATTGATTTAAACAGATAAAGAGTGTAGTATTTTCCATGCTTTCCTTTTGATAACTAGAGTACTTTAAGTTCTCTTTGCAATGGATAATTATGCCAACTATACCATCAAGCTTTCAGAGAAGATATTGCTGCAGTGAATTTATGTGTTTTACAACAGTTTTCTGGGGATTCTGATTGTGGGGGAGGGAACCCATCAACTCACTAAATTTGGTTATTCAGGTTTTCCTAGTCATATTTCAGGTTGCTATGTTGTCTACCTCAAAATACCTATCCCCTTCTGCCTCACCCTCCTACTTCCTACCCAGTCTTCTATCCAACTCCCCAGCAGCGGTTGTAGTTGAACTAGGGAAATTAAGTATGTTGAGTGTGTTCTTTGTTGAAAAGAACATTTGAATTTTACTTATCATCTGTTCAGATCAGAGCTTTTCTGATCATCCCAGATTACATAGTAATTTCAGACTGATCAAAGACCTTAAGAAGGCTCATCTGAATGACTTCCTGTAAAGTTACCATTAAAATTTTAGGTGGATGTGAGTCCATTTTATTTTTTTGCTGTTTGTTTTTCGGCACCTGTCCAGTAAGGGGATCTGAACCCTTGACCTTGATGTTATAACAGCATGCTCTGAACAACTGAGCTAACTGGCCAGCCTCCATTTTATTTTATAAATTCAGAAAGAGAACCTATAATCATTTTCAGAGGAACCAGCCATTTATTTTCTAGGTCTACTCTGAACTTTTTGTACTACAATTTTGAACTTGTCTCATCTTGTTCTATTGTGTAGAGGTAGAGGATAGCTAGTCACCATGTATAATAGCTCTTATTCTTGAGGTATAAGGCATTATTAAATTGCTTTTCTACTTTTTCTTTTCCATACTGAGCTTTATTGGCTCTTTAGCCTTACAAGGATTCATTTTAAAAATTCTTTTTTTTTTTTTTTAAGAGATGACTGGTAAGGGGATCTTAACCCTTGACTTGGTGTTGTCAGCACCATGCTCTTCCAAGTGAGCGAACTGGCTATTACTGTATGGGATCTGAACCTGTGGCCTTGGTGTTATCAGCACCACACTCTCCCAAGAGAGCCACGGGCTGGCCCCCCATTTAAAATTTTTAATTTCATATAACACTTATCACTAAAGCCTCTCTGTGTTTTTCACTACTATCTTTGATGGTGAATTCTGCACTGAGTATCATCAGTACAGGGGAAAACAGTTTCTACACTCTGTACTATAAATATAAATTTTAGGCATTTTGGTTTTATGCTTAATTCTTATTTTTGATTTAGCTAATCAAAAGGCATAGCAATTAAGCAAAGAAGATTATATAATTTTTTCTCCATGACAGAAGGTAATCAGAGCCATAAGTTACAGATAATCTTTGACTTTATATGCATTGATACTCAGATTTAGAGAGGTTAGAAATATATCCCAATGACTAGAACCAAAAGCCAAGAATTTTCTGTATCTATCTTGTAGGCTTACCATTGCCTCTAACTTTTATTGGATGATATAAGATAAGTCACTTAACTTCTTTCTATATCATTTTATTTCTTTGTGAAACTGGGGAAGAGTAGATCAAGATTAGATGATCTCTAAGTTGTCTTCCAGCCCAGAAATTGTACTGTGTACTCTACTAATAATAATAGTAGTTGATAAATTTTGGCTTTTAGTAGGTACATATTTTTGGTGCTAATAAGATTAATTTGTTTGCAACACATATGTCAGGTATTACCTAGCATGTGCCAGACACTAGCAGTAAATACAGTGATAAATCAGACATCTTTCAAAGAGTTTACTTTTTATTAGGGAAAAAATACATATAAAAATAAGAGCAATTGAATATTACAGAATCTCTCTAAGGCATATCAGGGCACAGTGGAGAGTTTGGTGAGTTTTGCTTGGTGGCTACTTAGTATCAGAAAAGGGCCAGAGATGAAAGGGATCAATTATGAAGGAGGGCCTGAAGAAGAGTATTTGCAGTGAAGGGGGTCAGCGGAGGGCAGCAGCTTGACTGTAGTGGCCAAAGCCTGAGGATGTAGAGACAGTGACTCCTTTTTTCCTAACTAGCTGGAATATAAATAGAAAATAACTGGGGGGAGGGAACAGAGATTATAAGAGATTGTTTGCTTTTAAATATGAGATCGAAGAGCCAGTATAAATGTTTTTGGAGAAGGAGGCTATAGGGAAGGAAAGGTTGTTCTGAAGAAGATGTAATTACAATCAAACTTAAGAACAAGGTTGAGGATGGATAGAGGGATAGACAGATGGATAGATATGTGATAGTGCAAACACAGCAAAATGTTAATTGTGGCATCTAGGAAGTAGTGAATGAGTGTTCACAGTATAATTCCTTCTACTTTTCTCCATATTTGAAAATTTTATAGTATTGAGAAATAATTCGATAACATGGGGGTCAGGGGAGAACATAGTTTGAGAGTTTAGCCTTGAACAGAACAAAGAAGGACACTTATTCCTTGTTGTGGTAGGAAATTATGGAAGGTTAAAGCCTCAACTTCTTTGTAGGATAGGAGTTACTCTTACCTGCTGGCGCAGAAGGCCAGAGAAGAGGAGAGCTGAGAAGGAAGAATGAAATAGCCACTGTGGCGAGTGGGAGAGGGGACTGAACGGACCTGGGGAAAGGAGGAAGAGGTGGTGCTCAGGTTCCGGTGGAGCTGACACGTTGTGTGATTTCCCCTGGGAGTTATCAGTATACATTACATTATCAGGAGCATCGAAGGGCTCTTAAGAAAGAGAAGGTAGGATGAGTAGATGAGATGAATGATTCCCTCCACTATTTCCCAGTAGTCTGTTCTGGAACAAATCCCAACCTCTCCGGTTCCTTGTTCAGGAGATTCTGTTTTCTACCTCATTATCTTTTTATTTGAATTATATGAGATAAACACAATGTTAAAAAAACTTTGTGTACACTGTTAATGTTAACATTTAACTAAGATAATTCTATTGTCTTTCTTAGGTAAAAGAAGAACGTCCAGAAAAAATACCAGACTTAAAATTATTAGTGGAGAAGAAATTTTTGACTTTACAGAGTAAGAATTCTGACGCAGACTTTCAAAATAATGAAAAATTTGTGCAGTTTAAACAACAGCTTAAAGAACTAAAGAAACAATGTAAGTCAACGTGCTTTGCTTTGGTTTGGCTTTTTGAAATTAGGGAACTGACTTGATGAACAGTCCCCAAAAACTTTTTAAAGTTTGCTTATCTGCTTGGCTTGATCCTCCTAAGTTGCTTTTTATTGTTGTTGCAATTCTGTATTTTGTCTAACTTTCGGTTCATATCAGCCTATCCATTTCTGAAAGCCAACAGTTTCCACAAAGTGTTAAGAAAATTCCCCAGCAGCTATAGAAAGTTACATGTATTGTCCCGCTGCTGGGGAGGGGAATTGGGAAAACAAAATAAAACTGAAAATTATTTTATTAAAATAACAATGGTATTTTTCAAATCTTACACTGCTGTGCCAAGATTTAAAATAACTATACTTTGATTCTAGTTTTGCTGCTTTGGAGTAATATTAGCAATATTTTCTCAGAAGACTTTTTTCTTCTCAAATATATCTTTTCTGCACAGTAAAGTACATATGGTCTTTCCCATTTTTCCATGTGATCCACATAATTTTATGTAAGTTGATTTTTTTACATTAGCATCTGTTTAGTTCTACATTGTTTCCTTCTTTTAGGATTGAGGCTCTTTTATTTCTCTAAGAATTGAATTGTGGAGCAAATAACTTTTTCTTTTTTTAACTTTAGTTTCTTATCACCTTCACTTACATCACATGGAGCAGGACTATTGTATGATATGAGAGATAAATTTGCTTCACATCTTTATATGTACTCAGTGTAGGGATTCATATGTTGAAATAGGCTTTCTTTTAAATATAAAGCATTTTCTTTAAATTGATGCTGAGATCTCAAAAAAATCAGTGAGGAAGCTGTTTTACTTTTGTCTATTTTTCAAATAACTTAAGTTTCACAATTTGGAATGTTTTGCAATCATGATGAGACTTTGGCTTTTACTGTAGATTTAAACAGTAAGCACTTTCCCCATATTTTAAGTCTAATTTGTGTTCCTCATTGAAGATCACAATAACTAAAATCTTTCTAATGTAATTTGCACTATTCCCCCTAATGAGTAATAATCCCCAAAACAGATAATAATTTTTTTCTGATCTTAAAGATGCTAGTGAATTTCAGTTTTGGCGTTGGTCAAAATAGCCAAATGTATTTTATTTTACTACTTGGAGCCAATACTCAAATTATGGCAGATTTAGCATTAAATCATAATTCCTGATTTTTAAGGTATTTTATAATAGAGACTGAGAGACAAATGCCCCCAAATATAAATTTCTTCCTCTGTTATTGTTCACAAAATTATTATTCCATAAGAGAAATGATAAAAACTTTCAAAATCATATACTCATGGGGAAACACTTTCTAGTTAAGAGCATAAAATTCAACAAAATGATAAATGATCCTCATAATTAGCATTTTATACAAAAAAAAGGAAGAAGAAAAAACAAATCCAGGGCTAAGTTTTCTTCTTTTGCCTCTGCCCAACTCAACTCCAGTTGGTTTGGGAGGGAGGGAGGGAGGAAGGAAGGAATAGTATTGAGAAATAATTCGATAACATGGAATATAAGGAGCTGGAATATAAATAGGAAGGGAGGGAGGGAGGGAGTGAGGGAGGGAGGGAGGGAGAGGTTTCACCAGGCCAGCAGTACACATTGGTTGGATAGACAGTTAAATCTTATGACAAAGTAAATTTATATTGAAAGCAATGCTTCCTCATGTAAGTTTTTGCTGTATGTTATAACACTGGAATTAAAACGACTTTCCCTTTTATTTCCCCTAAAATATTCTGTCAGGTGGCTTCATGTGGTGGGCAGGTCTACGTGCACTCTGCTGGCAGTGATAAGTCATCTGTAGCTCTGCACCCGGTTCTCAGACTTTTTGGTCTCTTGCTCCCTTTACATTCTTAAAATTTAACAAGAGCCCCCAGAGAGTTTTTGTTTACGTGAGTTTTTTCTGTAGGCATTTATCATATTAGAAATCAAAGCTGAGAAATTCAAAAATATTAATCTTTAAACAATAATAAGCCCAGGGAGAGGGAGGGGGATAAGTGAGAAATTAGTTAAAGGTCACAAAGATTGATTATGTTTTGTGAACACGAGTATACTAATTATTCTGATTTGATCATCACATTTTGTACAAATGTATTGATATTAAAATCTGTGCCCTACAAATATATGTTTCATTAAAAAAATAAAAAAATTATAAGCCCATTACGTGTTAATATAAACAGCATTTGACGTGAAATATAACTATATATTTTCCAAACATAAAGAAAAATTATTGAGAAGAGTGGCATTGTTTTACATTTCTGCGAATCTCTTCAATTTCTGGCTTAATAGAAGATAGCTAGATCCTCATATTTGTTGTGATAAGTTGTTTTGATGGAAGTATACAAAGAAAATCTGGTTTCACACACTGGTAATTGGACTTGCTGAAAAGATCTTGCAGACCATCAGAAGCTCTCATTTTCTGAACCCCAGATGTAGGCTAGAGTCAGTAAACTATGGCCTGTGGGCCAAATCCAGCTTCCTCCTGTTTTTCTATGGCCCACAAGCTAAGGATGGTTTTTTTATTTTTAAATTGTTGGGGAAAAAAATTGAAAGAGGAATAATATTTTTTGAATTATGAAAATTCTATTTCAGTGTCCATAAATAGTTTGATTGGAACACAGACACGCTCATTTATGTACTGTCTATGGTGCTTTCACATGATTGTGGCATAGCTGATAGTTATGTCACAGACCATCTGGCTCTCAAAGCTTATAATATTTACTCTCTGGCTCTGGTCAGTAAAGAAGTTTACTGACCCCTGACCAAACCATATTCAGAAACAAGAACAGTTTTTATTGTTTTTTTTTAAACTTTAGATTTTTTTTCCCTAAATACTGTCTATTTGTCCCAGGTATGTTCAGAGCACTTGAGAGCTATTGTGTATGAATCACCGCAGTTGAGGCTCTGAAATAAATAAAAGGCAGGAGCTCTGTACTTGGAGACGACAATGTGTACAAACATGAAATAAATTGAGAACCATTAATAACATATCAAATCAAAAGCAAAGAAAAGCATCACAAACAATATATGACCTAAGTGAAGATAATCAAAGTAGAAATGCAGATTTTATCTGCCAAGCTAATGTTGCCAGTCAAATTAATAGGGGCTGTCTGGAGCAGTATGTTCAGGAAGATTCTGAGACCAGCTTCAGGCCCAGCAGGAAAGAGTGTGCTGAAGGATTACAATGAGAAAGGAGATGGCCAGTACAGATGTCTAGTGTTTACCATCCCTAGAATACAAACCTGAGGGGTACACTATATTCATTTAAAGATATTATTACTCTAAAGGTAATATATTTTAGTTGCACAAAATTTTTTAATAGTTGTATCTTATAGATATTACGAGACATTAGATCCAACTTCTTTGAATAAATCATTTTATTCAATGGACACCTAGTGTCCTGTGTATTAGAGATACTTATGTCTGCTCCAACTTACTACTTAGAATTATTACCAAGATTAAATGAGATACTGACTCTTTATAAACTCTGAAAGCTTACTTTACATTTAAGTTATTATTGAGTAAGAGCTAGTATAGCCGAGTGGAAAGAATGTGGCTGAGCAGCCAGAAGACATGGGTTTGAGTCACTTACAAGGAGCCTGGTTGGTCTCACTGCAGATACCACTCATTTTTCTTACTTCTGATTTTTGGAGTCATACAAAATAAAGATTGATTGAAGATAACTTTTACACTTCTAAACAAGATGACTAGGATAGTGATGGTGGTAATAACTGAGTTAGAAAACAATTTCATAGAAAATAATTCTGCTTCCCCTAAATAGTATTCATATTCTTACTAACCTAAGCTGTAAAATAAACAATATGACTTGATTTAAAGCAGACATAACTAGACTTTCTTGGATGAAAAAATTTTAACTTATCTAAATAATATGATAATTTTCTCTCCTCCTTTCTGTAAACTGTCTCCACTATTACAACTCATGGTTTATTGCAATTTTAACATCAGGAGAACTTAATTAGAATGTGCGAACACCTCTATATAGACACTTTCTCAAGTCATCAAGCAATCTTTCTGGCATTCTTTATTCAGTTACCTATTGTATGATTAACAGGCATCATAGGTTTTAGTGTAGATCAGCAAAGGCAGAAATTGCAATGGGAAATAAGTGATACTTAGAAACTTTCAAAATATAAAGGCTTTGCTTTTTGGTCAAAAATAGAATTGACTGTGAATCTGAGATTTTTATTATTAAAATAATATGAAATGTAATTTTGTTGGTACATGTAAATGTTGAGTAAAGGAGAACATGTCTTTTTTTAATGAAAATTTGCTAATCTGAAGATATTCACCACAAATTTAGATAATATATTTAAGTCATTATTTATGCAGAATATAAGAAGGAGATAATTGAATCCATGAGTGAAATGTAGAAATCATTTTGAGTGACAGTGATATTTGTATCAAACATATGTAGAGACACAGGAATTTACAATGTAATCTAGTAATTATGTGGATTCACTTTAAGCACACCCAGTCTAGAACTCAAAATTGATAAAATAGGGTGTGGCCATTCCCTTTACAAAAAGATTCACTCAAGAATGCCATTAAGTAGGAGTTCCTTTGCAGGAACATTAGAATACCTTCACTTTACTATTCCTAGTTGGTAGCTTTCCCTTCAGCATCTATTCAAAACCAGTATAGTTGCATGAAGGTAGGGGTTTTTGTGTTTTGCTTACTGCTGTATTCCTGGAGATCTAGGCAAATAGTATTACTACAGCACAGGTCCTTGATTGTCATGAGAATCTTCGGGAGAATGGTCATACGTCTGAGAGCTTCTGCCTTCTATACAGGAGACACTAGTCACCCCTGCCAGCCTGTCATTGCTGTGAGCAGGTATGGACCCACTGTTATCAGATCTTCAGGGTCTTTTGGAAAACCCAGAAATCAAGCTGGTTATTTTTCAGTGACTAGATTTTTAAAACACTATGCAAACAAAATTATCAGTTAGGGACCTTTGGCTTTACTCTCTCATGATACCATGTTTTAGTGCCTTATGAGGAACTTTAACAAAGGGTCTCAGCCACTTACTTTACTGTTAATTTGGCTAGCTGACAGTAGGTTATGATTTCTTCAGAGAAGGGTATTCTTTACTATATATATATATAGTAGAGGCCTGTTGGGTTCTATTGAAAAATCAGATGGGGGTTTTGTGACAAGGGGCCAGGTATGGAAGCCCCTCCCCAGATGCAGGTGAACAGTATGGTTATAAAGAAGACTAGCCACTGGGAAGGAGTATATGAGTTTTGAAACTTGGAAAGAGAGATGAGGAAGAAACAAAGTTAGTGCCAAGATGGAAAACGTTTAGCTTTGCCTAAAAATATGTTGAGTACATTTAAAGTGGGCAGAGTGTTGACCAGGCTGACTTCATCCTGATACTCTTCAGTGAACTACAGATCTCTTAATTTGTCATAAGCTATAACTTTTTATCCAAATGATGTGGCCTGCAGTGAACTAAAGCACAAGATCCTCTAAGGCAAGAATAATTTCTAATTTATTTCTATATTCCTTTGTTCCTCATATATTAGGAACTCTGTTAATATTTATAGAACAGAATTATTTAACAGAGTAGAGAAGCTGCCTAGGAAAAGAGGGTCAGAACCTAATTAAGGCAATCTGATGTTAAAAGTCCTTTCCCTTCAGTAATATATCGTCAGTAAAGAAGAGAAAAAGTAGAGCGAAAAAATGAGCATTTGTAGAGTTGGGACCTAAAACCAGCAGAAAAGGTTAAAACTTTATGTTGTCTTCCTTAAACTGCTCAAAAGTTAGTACACATAATTTTTTTTTTTGTCTTTTTTCGTGTCCGGCAACGGATCGCAACCCTCAGTGTCGCACCTGTACTGGACCGGGACCGGCAACGGGATCACAACCCTCGGCACTGCGGCCGCACCTCGCTCAGCCAGTGAGCGGGAACCGGTCTGTACGTGGGATCCATGGGATCCAAACCCTCGGCGGGAGCACCGCCACGCTCCCAAGCGGCGCACTGTAGCAGTGCACTACCGGGCCGGCCAAGTACACATGATTTTGTGTATATAACCCTTTACAGTGATATATTGGTGCAAATACGTAGCATATATAGTAATATACCGTTATTAATACCATAAAGTATGGCTCACTTTGTGACTGCTTGGAACATGTAAGTGAATTATAAAAGCTTAAGTTTGCTGCCTCTTCTATAGATGGTTTTGTCGTCTCTGTGGCCCTTAGTTGGTCTCCGTGTTTTCCTTGGTGATGTGTTGAAGCCACCTTCATTCGGTTGCTGGGTGACACTTAATTGCTGGCAGATGCTGAAAGTTCTAAATTTCACGACCAAGATTGACCTTTTTCAGGCTGGATTGTATCCCTGGCCTGAAGACTTATGCTCATTGAGTGAAATTTCTCCTCTATGCAAATTTTCTATTCTTTGTGTATTTGCCTCTCTCCCCCTTCCTCCTCTCTGAGTCAGAATCTGTCTGACTCCCTTCCGTGTGTCTCTTTCCTCCCCTCTGCCTTCCTTGTTTCTTCTACCCCATACAGTTTCTCTTTTCTATAAATATTGACTTACATTAATGTAGCTGAGAATGGTATCATTTCCATTTTAATGATGCAACCTCAGAGAGGTAAAGCGACATGCTCAAGGTTACAAAGCTGGTAAGCAGTGAAACCAGGAGAAGAGATGCCAGGATGAAGAGAGAACATTGGAGAGAGGTGTAGCTACCCTCCCTCTTCTGTTTCATAAAGTTGTTACTTCCCAGGAATGTTTACATTTTAAAGCAGATTTGAGGTACCAAATAAATAATTAAGTGAAGAAAAAAGAAAGAAGAAAAAAATTAATTCAAATTAAAGAATCGATTCTGTATTGGTGGAGTTTTAATCAGGTTATTAAGATATCAGGGAGCTATTTTGTAGCAAGAAATTAACTTTTCTGCATGTCCTTTATGTTGAGCAATAAAGACACCCCTGCATTCATCTTAGGTTTGCCCTAATGGTATAGGAAAATAGTTAAAAGCCATAGCCTGGCTCTGCATAATGTCTAGTACATACGGAACTTAATGAGTGCTTATTGAATTAATGAATAACAATGGGCATTGTTTGAGTGCCTACCTATGCACGGGGTGTGGTGTTTATGTACATTATTATTTACCTCCCACCATTTTACATGCTGGCTATATCCATTTTTTAGATTAGAAAATAGGCAAAGAGAAGTAGTATAACTTGCCTAAAATCCTAAGGGCTGAAATTCAAACTTAGGTTTGGGTAGCACCAAAGCTCGTTATCTTTCCCCCATATCACACCAACTCTTGAAAACACTTCTAGTGTTTTTCTTTCTCTCAATTTAAGCATTTCATTCACTTGGTCTTTTTAGGTCTCCCAGATCACAGAACTGCATTGCTGTACTCTGTTGATTCTTGTGGGAATCTGCTTCATCTAGCTGAGAGAACTGATATCAGGCATTACGTTAGCAGTCCTCCTTTTCCAGATCCCATGGTGTGGCAATATAATCAGTATATAGTACCTAAGAGTGACATTTCTAATGTGAGTAGTTGCTATGTTATGACAGAAAGGAGTAAAATATTTATTGAATCACGAGTTTAGAACAAACTCCATGAAATTTATTTCAAGCATAACAGTAATCTCTTGCACATACATCGTCTTGCTCAATCTTTACAATACCCACATGCAAAACAGGAATGCATGAAAAATGCAGGTTCTGTTTTTAGCAGACTGAACACCATATTAATAAGAATCTTGGAGGTGACATATTTACTCAGTGTCTCGCAGTCAGGAGGCCACCAGGATAGCAAATACATTCACGAGGAAAGGGTAAGTTTTAGAATGAGAGATGCTATAATTACAGTTAGCAAAGAAAGGTTCAGTTATCAAGGGAAAAATGAGTCAGCAGCAAGTTTAAACACAAACTGTGAACTATGGGTGTTCCTCTCATTGTGAGTTATTTTGAGAGACTGTGATGCCATCCATGCTCAGAAAGCAGCCTGAATCTAGACTAGGGAGACCAAATCATAAGTGCCCCAGAGATGACATACATTATACTTAGGAAAATAATTATCTTGTCAAGTTATAATTCGTGAAGTTGGAATGATTAAAGTTTTGTAATTGTTAGGTATAGTATAATAGGAGTATCAGGCAAAGTTATTAAACATTTCTAGGTTTTTCTACTTCATTTTTAAAAGACATATATGTTTGATGTCATTCTGGAAAAAGACTTTAATTTTTTTTTTTCCTTTTTGTCTTTTTTCGTGACCGGCAACGGATCGCAACCCTCAATGTCGCGCCCGTACCTTGCTCAGCCAGTGAGCGGCCGGTCTGTATGTGGGATCCGAACCCTCAGCGGGAGCGCCGCTGCGCTCCCAAGCCGTGCACTGTAGCAGTGCGCCACCGGGCCGGCCTGGAAAAAGACTTTAAATAGAATTTTGGCAACTTAGTGTGTGGTGTGTTAATATGTTTGTGTATAGCAAGTGGACATGGTTTAATCATGAACCATTCTGAAATTTTAAAGTCACATGAAATGTATGAAGTTAATATTATTATTTGGCTCTTGAAAAGTGTAAACCAGCTATAATTGAATATAATCAGTATGGCAACAATTATATAGGGAAAATGTAGCTCATGCATATAGAAATTCAGAGCCACTGATAGGGAATGCATTGCTAGTGAACAACATTTGAAATCAAGCAAAGTGGTATAATTTTACACATTTAAATAATAATAATAACTTGCTACATTTAATTTCAATTTAAGTTTCTGGGATCATTTACATGGTATAACAAAAAGGGCATGAAAATGGCAGTCAAAAGACCTGAGTAATGAAGGGACTGTGTCGCCTCTGGCAGCTGAGTTTCCATCTCTGGATCTCATGTCCTCACATATGAGGAGAAAAGCTTCATTTCTAAGGCTTCCTTCTTGATGATGATATATGATGATGAAGCACTCTGTTGCAAACATACACGGCCTCCTCCTTATCTACCATTCTAGTATATTTTCTTTGGAATTCCATATCTGGGAATCTCCCTTAAGGAGATGTTCTGAAATAATGGAGCAAAATTTATTCAAAAAGACATCCCTTATAATATTTATAGTTAATATATTAATCATAGTATAACATGTCTAATAGTAAAAGGCTAGTTAAGTAAAATATGCTACATCAGTACAGTGGAATGTTTTACAGCCATTAAAAATGATGTGAGGAGAGTTTTATAACCTCAGTAAATAAATGCTTATGCTATTAGGAGTTTTAAAAAACAGGATAAAAAATTGAATATTCAGTATGATTGCTGCTAGGTTAAATATACTTTCAAGTGAGTAAATTTCATCAGGACTAAAACCTTTAACTCAACAAAAGACAAACTGTTAAGAAAATGAATGAGCAAGATAAAGATTTTACTGGGACATATTTAGAAATATGGGACACAATATTTATAAAACATTTATCTGACAAAAGATATACAGACTATATAAAGAACTGTAACTAATAATAAAAAGATAAACACTAATTTAAAAATTAGTAAAGACTTTAACAGACGTTTCACAAAAGGAAGATTAACAAACGACTAATACACATATGAAAAGGGTACTTAAAAAAAACTTATTTGTAGAATAAACACTGCTAGGTAAGTAGCATTATGCTTCTATCCTGACCTTACCTCTACCCTAATATTTTTGCAAATATGTGTATATTTATACTTTAGTTTCTATTATGAGTCTGTATAGTTTTATAATCAGAAAAACATAATCCCTCAATTCACTCAGAAAGAGCTACTAGCTAGGAATGACAAGTGTGCTTGGGAGGATATTTTCTTAGAAAAGAAATAAGTATAAAACAAAACAAAAAGCACATTTCCCCCCCCCAAGATTTCAAAAGATAAAAGAAGGTACGTGGATGCTTTATCCCTGCCCCTAGTCTTATCCTAAGTGTGTCCTTTCAGCCTCTGCCTATCAGTAAGTCAGTCTGCATGCAGTGAGAAGCAGCTTAATGTTCATCATTTGTTATTTTCTGTTAACTCTCATCATCCCTATTAACTTTATGTTTTTGTTGGTTTATTTGGCAGGGCCTTGTCACTTTGCCCTTGGAATATCAGAAGGCATTAATGGTTCTTGTAGAGAAGGTTGTCCCTTTGAATATGTTGAAAGAAGAGAAGAAATATTTGCAAAATGCATGTATAAATATCTGTCATTTATAAGGCATATTTTATTTTATAAAACACTTTCCCACATATTACCTCATTTAATCCTCACAGCAATTTAATGGTAGATTAATATTATAGATATTATTAGCCCTATTTTACAGATGAAGTTGTGCAAGATGAAGTGTCTACACAGTTCTGTTACCCTCCAAAATTCTCTTCTTCCCCTTTGTAATCAATGCCTCCCCCCATTTCCAGCCCCTGGCAACCAATGTTTTGTTTTTTCTCCATATAGTTTTAACTTTCCAGAATATTGTATAGATGGAACCATACAGTATGGAGCCTTTTGAGTGACTTCTTTCACTTACCA
Organism: Galeopterus variegatus; assembly: GCF_000696425.1. Taxonomy (NCBI): domain Eukaryota; kingdom Metazoa; phylum Chordata; class Mammalia; order Dermoptera; family Cynocephalidae; genus Galeopterus; species Galeopterus variegatus. Next base: position 1,624,474 of record NW_007726118.1, on the reverse strand, counting down.
GAATGCATTTGAGATTGATCCATGGTGTTGCTGGTATCAGCAGTTTGTTGCATTTTATTGCTGAGTAGTATTCTGTCATATGGATGCACCATAGTTTATTCATTCACCAGTTGAAGGACATTTCATTTCAGTTGTTTCCAGCTTGTGGCCATTATGAATAAAGCTACTATAAGTACAGGTTTTTATGTGGATGTAAGTTTTCATTTCTCTTGGGTAAATATCCAGGCATGGGATTGTATGGTAAATATATGATTTTTAACTTATAAGAAACTGACAAGCTGTTTTTCAGTGTGCAGTCATTGAGAGTTCCACTTGTGGACCCTCACCAGCACATGGGTTATTTTTGGTTTTGTTTTTAATTTTAGTCATTCTGGTAAGTATGGAGTGGTATCTCATTGTAGTTTTAATTTGTTTTTTATATTTAAATTTTTCATGTGATGTTCATGTTTCTCTATTTGTGTATCTCCTACACTTATACTTTAATTCATTTCAGAAACACTGTAGATGGTTTGCGGTAGTAATTCTCAGAGTGGCTCCCATACCAGCAGCATCAGCATCACCTGGAAACTTACTAAAAATGCAGATTTTTCAGAGTTGGCTGGTTAGTTCAGTTGGCTAGAGCACAGCCTTGTAGCACCAAGATCATGGGTTTGGATCCCCATACCGGACAGCCACACACACACACACGCACACACGCACACACACACACGCAGATTTTCAGGTTCCATCCCAGACCTACTGAACCTGAACCCTGGGGGTGTGACTGAATTTTAACAAGTCCTCTAGGTGATTCTCCTGTACAACAAAGTTTGAGAACCACTGGTCTACAGTAGAGTTGCTCACCCATCACTGGGCATCAGTATCAACTGTGCACATTACTTAAAAAAAGAAAAATCAGAGCTCACTCCCCACCCCAGAGATTCAGATTTAGTTGGTGTCTGATAGGCCTGTAGACATTTTTTTTTTAAGTTCCCAGGTGGTGCTAAAGAACAAACAAGGGTTAAAAATAAGTAATCTGCTAAAGGTCACTTAGCTAGGCACTCTAGAGGATACAAATCTGACACCAATTCCAGATCTCGTGCAGCTTATTTTGTAAAAGAGAAGATTCTTAAGTAAATATCTTAGCATAGCTACAAGCACATGTAAGTTACTCAGTAATTACCTAATGAATTAAATTGTACTTGGTGTCCTAGGTTTGCATATAAACTAACTTTATCCTTGTATATCTGAGAGCCTCATTTTTATACTCCATGTTATACTTAGCATTCATTTATTCAACAAGTGTTTATTGAATATGCTGGGAGTACAGCAGTAAACAGAGTAGATAAGTTCCTGCTCACAGAGCTTGCATTCTGGTTTTTGGCACTTAGTTAGCATCTGCTCACTTTACAGTATTTTGGTGGAAATAAGGTACATTTCTTTATAGCTCTGAAACAAAGTTGTCTATTCATACACATTATTGACAGTATTAATAATTGTCACATTTGTGTATTTGTTATGCTCAAGTATACTGTATTTGCCACATATTTGTTAAAATTTATATTAGTCATTAAATCCTTTTTTTTGGATAACTTTTTCAACTCATTTATTTAATCACCTATTTATGTTCACAGTGCTAAGGATAGACTGTGCAGGCCATGGAAAGATCCTGGCATTTGAAATCAGAAAATACTGTATTAGTTCAGATTATGGCTCAATCAAGTAATAGTTTGTGTTTTGTTTTGTCAAATCAATGAAATTTTATATTTCTGTAAAGTATGGGGAATATAATAATAACAATGCTAACTAGTCCACGGAGTTCTGTGAGGATTAAATCAAATATTGTATATGAAAGTATTTTATAAACTGTAACACACTCTCCAAATATTAGTTGCCTTGTCTTTTTTGGCTTGTTAAAAGTGTTTACTTTAATCATTTTTCATTTATACATATACTTAAAATGTATAAGGATTTACATTTTTAAAGTTATTAATCAGCATGAATTCTTGAGGAAACAAACTCGGAGTGTATTAGTCATTTTATTAAGAGATTTTAATGTAGGATAAAATATTGCTAGACTAAAAGTAGTTAAGGAATGTTCTGCAATTGGCAAGCATGTGAACAAATAATTGTTGATAAGGTAACAAATCATTTTTCAGTACAGTATTGGTTTTGGCAACCTTTTCTTGATTGGGAGGCAGAACTGAAGTGTCAGGAATAGCTTTATTCACATAATGAACCACCCTGTGCTCTGATGAAAACATATTCTATAAGCAAATATAATGGAGCTGCAGCCATCACCAAGTGCTGTATGGGTCTTTAATATATTAGGATTCTTTTATAGATATACTTTAGATTCAACTAGAAAAAAATTCACTCTGCTGTTTGAGCTTATTAGCCTTTAAAGAAATCACCTGATGACTTATTTCAAATTTTTATGTATGTGTGTGTGTAAAGATGTATATACGTATATGTAATTTTTGTTAGTGCCTTCATTTTATGTCAATCTACTTGCCAGACTACAACACACCCAGGGACCCTGCATGAGGAAGTAGAAATGGTTCCCTGGAGGGAAGCCCTTACTGAGAAATAACCCACATGGCTCCATAGCCAGCCCATAGGTCCTTGAGACACAGCCCATGATTCATCCCTTTTTTTTTTTTTTTAATGATAATAGACTTTATTTTTTAGAGCAGTTCTAAGTTCACAGCAAAATTAAGCAGAAGGTACAGAAATTTCATGTATACTCCCTGCCCCCTCCCCCAACGTGCATAGCCTCATAATCTTTTTTTTAGCGAACAGGTATGTATTGTATGGGGAGCACTGTACTAGGCACCAGGAATAAAAGCAAGTAATTGACATCTTGGGAGTAAGAAAAAAAAGGAAACTGGTCACTTGAGATTGCAGAGTCCTAGAACTCGATATGCAGAATCTGAAGAAGAAATGAGAGTATGGGGTGGGGGATGATGAAAAGTTTTGAGTAGGGTTTTCCAAAATAAATATAGTCAGATTATTTTAAAAAATAAAATAATAAAGCTTTCATTTTCAGATAAAATAATTTGCTTCATGATGGGATTCCTTAGTCTTTATTGTGCAATTTGCTTTTGGTTAGAATCGAGTTCATTGAGAGCAGGCATGCCTTCCCAGTGCTTAGAACAGTACCTGGCATGGAACCAGCACTTAATATACATTTGGGGAATGAATAAAGGACTACAAAAGGCGTTTATAACTTAATTCTTGGGGACCCCATCCCCTCTTCCCCCCCCCATGAAACAAATATTCCATGGCAAATACTTTGGCACACACTAGTCTTGGGAATGAGAGGATAAGGCATGGCCTTGCGTCCTTTTTCACCAAGGTCACCTTGGCAGACCTGGAATGAATAAAGGACTACAAAAGGCGTTTATAACTTAATTCTTGGGGACCCCATCCCCTCTTCCCCCCCCCCATGAAACAAATATTCCATGGCAAATACTTTGGCACACACTAGTCTTGGGAATGAGAGGATAAGGCATGGCCTTGTGTCCTTTTTCACCAAGGTCACCTTGGCAGACCTGGCAGCAGCCATGGTCTTTAAGTACAAAGTGTGGCTGCCAATTGGCTGGAGGTGTTCCCAGGCTTTCTGGCAACCTTTCTTGCCCAGTTTGACCATGGGTGCTTATTCATGGAAGTACTTCCTTCCTTTTTCCCTATGGAACTTTGACTTCATTTCATTTGCATAAGATAGCAAACTTACGAGTTAGACCCAAGAACTTTTAAATTTTTCCTCCAGTCATCAGCCTTGACAACCTCCATCTTTCCTGTTATATGGAGCATTAATCCCTCTACTCATGCCACACACAGTATTAAGTTGACTATGCTTCTTAACATTTGGTATAGTATTATATAGTCAAGAAAGTATAGTAGTAGCCTTTTCAGGTGTATTTTCCTTTTGCTTTAGAGTCCAGTGGTTTTATTATACATTTACCAAAAGCAAAAAATTACTTCTAGAAAGAGATGGGTAAGAATTATAAGCCAGTTAATGACATATACTGTCTAGTCCCATTCCTAAAAATGTCTACTAATCCCCTCTCCATTTCTTTCTGCTCCCACCGCTGCTGCTGCTGTTTCTGATCTTACACTTAGTCTCCTATGTGCTCCCACCTCCAGACTTGACTCCTGCCAGTTTCTACCAGCGGGATTGATTATTCTACAGTGTAGGTCTGGTCATGCTTGTCCATGTGAATCTGGCAGGAGTCACGTAGTGAGTGGTCTTTCAGTGGCTCCCTTCAGCCCTTCTGGAATAAAGGCCCTTCAGGGACCAGGCTTCTCTTTCACTTTGTCACCATTTTACTCTCTAGCCCTTTGATTCAGACACTTAAAATTCCTAGAAAGTACTGCGTTCTCTTTTACCTCTAGACTTTCACACTTGCTGATCTCTTCATGAAGTATTCTACTCCTTTTTTCTCTCCCCTTGGTTAAGACAAGCCCATCCTTCTGCCTTAATGCAGATATCACTGACTTCGGGGAGTCTTCCCCAAGATAGAGTAAGTGCACATCTATATTGTGAGACTTTTTAAGAAGTTTTAATCTGGAGAGGCATCTCTAATAACAAAGATTAAGATTAGGAAAATTAGTTTGTGATATTGTTTGGCAGAAAGCGGAATTTGAGGCAAATTTTATGGTAGCTTTATTTTGTTTCAGTAGTGCACAAAGTGGAACCCAATACTGAAATATCCAACTTACAATCTAGTATTTGAACACGCATTATACTGTCCTTTAACTATATCAGTAAAATATTCTGTCTCTACTGCTTTTGGTGATGGTGCACCTCAGCAGACACACTGACTGAAATATATTAACTTTCTCATCTTGACTGATTCATTTGACTTGAAAAGCCATTTCCCCCATGACCCCAACTCTAAATATAGAAATTGTATTTTTATGTTTTTAGAATACCAAGTTTTGTGAAGCAGTGAGCTATTCTTTGTTTTCGCTCTGATGTCTGTTGAACTGGTAATTGCATGGGCTGGAGACTGGAGGTCATAGTGGGAAGAGCAGAAGAGGAGGCCCTGAAGGAGAGAGTTGAGAGAAAACTGTTATAGATCAAAGATAAATACCTAGATTTTTATCTGTCAATTTAAAAAATAATAATACATAAATTTGAAAAAGTATGATAAAGGGGAAAAAAGAATTATAGATTATTAATACCAACACTGTAGTTAGTAAAGCACGCCAACTGTATCTGAGGATCAAGCTTAAGCCTTCATAATTCAATGATAATTTGAGATAATTATGATCAACTGAATATCAAAGGTACCAGAATGTGTGCCAAGACTCTAATATATTTATCTGTTAAGTGTACTTTTGGAAATCAATTCTAATATGATAGTCCAAAACACAAATGCTTTATGTACAAAGCTATTTCTCTGTGATGTTCAATAGGGAAATTGGGAAGTAATTAAGAGCTTCATGAATATTATTTTATGTACAAAATCAAATGCTTTAGAGAATGTTCTGTCATATGATGTTAAATTTTAAAGCAGTATAAATATTATACAAATGGTCACCAAATAAGGAAATACTGAACTCCATGAACAGAAATAGGAAAAAAAGGCACAGGACATGAGGAACAGCAAGTAAACCTGTTAGATCAAACCATAAGTATGTAGGAGAAAAGATGACAAGGGTAATTTGGTATTGATTTATGGAGTTATTTGTTGGCCTTAAATAGGACAGTTTAGTTAATAGGTAATGGGAAGTGTTAAAAGTTTTTCATTAGCTTAGCCATCTGATTAGATTAGAACTTTAAGGAGCTAAATCTGCTAGTGATATTTGGGATAAATGGTATGGGAAAAGGTCTTGTTGTGGTAGTCCATTCACTTACTTATATAGCCTGAAGTACTAATGTGGGCTGCTAGAAAGGAGAGAATGACTGCAAGAAGTGTTGTGGAAGTAGAATCTGTAGGGCTTATCAACTCATTTAAAATAATAGTAGCCCTAGGAGAATAAGGAATTGAAAATGGCTCTGAGGTTTCTAGTTTGGGTAACTGGGAACATAGTGATACCATTAAAAGGTAGTAGGATGTCTCGTGGCAGAGAGCTGGTCTTTAGGTGGGGAGGATGAGTTTAATGTAAGGCACACTGAATTGAAGGTGCTGGATGTGGGTATAAGTCTTCAACAATTGGTTAGAAATGAAAAGAGCTTTGGTCTAAGACCATGGCTAAAGAGAGGGAAAAAAGGTTCTTCATCTACTTCCGAGTAATTGGAGCTCTGGGAGTAGGTGACTTGTGTAAAGGGAAGAATGCCAGGAAAACCCAAGGGAGGAAGAAGAGGAGGAGCCAGCAAGGAATGCTCAGGTGGCTGGAAGGGGGACCACAGGGCTATGAGCCACAAACATGAAAGGGAGAAAGAGTTTGTCTTCTTAGTATCATTTTCTTATTTTAGTTGGATTTCCTATTACCAAGGATACATGAACTTCTGAGTATAAACAGAAAGTCATTCATAATTTTCGTATTTCAGTATTCATAAACTAAATTCCACAACCTACTAAGGTTGTGGAGGGTGGGATTGGAATTAGACCCTGTTTTTTATATTTCTACTGTATGGGGAGTTTTAGTTAAGAGTTTCCTTCGTCTCTTCTTTCTTGCCTCCCAGAAATTTGTACTTAAAGTAATAAGGAACAAAGGTCACACCTGACTTTCTCTATCCCATTTCAGAATCAAGAAACACATTACATAGTTTTCGAAAAAAATTCTTGTAGTGCATAAGGTGATAGAAATGAGATGTACCGGGCCGGCCCCCTCATTTCTTAGATAATATGTTTTTTTGAAAGTCAGTTAATCCAGAAGTTAGCAATTGCTTTTTATTTAGAATTGTGCTTTAATCATACTGTGAATTTTCTACTTTTAAGATTATATAAATATATATATTAACCATATAGGTATGATTTTCATTGGCTGTAGTTCAAAACTGTTGTGGAATAGAAATTAGTATTGTGACATCATGTAAGTGTTTAGTTTTAAATGGTAATGTTTTTTCAGTTCTCAATTAGATTACCAACCCAAAACTTTGTGGCTTAAGATAACAACTGTTTATTTGGCTCATGTGCATTGGTCATTCAGACTGGGTTTAGCTGGGTTATTCTTTTACTGGTTTGGCTGGCTGGGGCCTTCTTGGTCTAGGGCACCCTCATTTGGGACAACTGGTCTCATCCTCCAGCGACTAGTTCAGATTTATTCACATGGTGGCAGCAGGTAGATAAAAAGCAGAAGCTGAACATCTCTTGAGGCCTAGGCTTGGAAACTGCACAATGTAACTTTTGACAGACTTTTGATCTAAGCAATCACAAGGCAGCCCAGATTGAGGGGGTGGGAGAGAATAGACTCTGCCTCTTGATGGGAGGAGGAAGAAAGTATTATAACCAGATTTGCTATAACTAGTCCCTCTCTTTCCTGCGATTTTGCTTTCTGTTGTTTCAGTTACCCACAGTCTACCATGGTCTGAAAAACTAAATAGAAAATTCCAAAAATAAACCATTTATAAATTTTAAATTGTGCACCATTTTGAGTGGCATGATGAAATCTTGTGCCTTTCTATTCTGTCCCACTGGGACGTGAATCATTCGTCTGGCATATCCACACTGTATCTACTACCTACCCATTAGTCACTTAGTAGCCATCTCGGTTATCAGATCTCCTGTTGCAGTATCTCACGCAGTGCTTGTATTCAAGTCACCCTGATTTACTTCACAGTGCCCCCAAAGCACAAGAGTAGTGATGTGGGTTTATTGTTATAATTATTCTATTTTATTATTAGTTATTGTTAATCTCTTACTGTGTCTAATTTGTAAGTTAAACTTTTATCGTAGGTATGTATGTACAGAAAAAAAACATAGTATATGAGGGGGCTTCAAAAAGTTTCTGAAAAAATGGAATTAAAAGATAAAAATAAAAAATACGAACTTTATTTCTCAACATAAGCTCCATCAAGTTCAAGACAATTTTATAAGCAATGATACCAGCTATTTAGTCTATCCCTAAAGAATTGAGGGGTCTGGGCATTTAACATGTCAATGCGGTCTTTTTTACATTATTAACTGAAGGAAAATGGGTGCCCTTTAAAGATTTTTTAAGGTGGGGAAACAAAATGAAGTCTGAATCGTAAGGTGGATGCCTAGTGATTTCCCATTGAAACTCTTACAGAATTGCCCTTGTTTGATGAGAGGAAGGAGTGGTAGTATTGATGTGGTAGAGAAGGACTTGCTGGTAAAGCTTTCCTGGCTGTTTTTCTGCTAAAGATGTGGCTGACTTTCTGCAAACACTCTCATAATAAGCAGGTGTCATTTTTCGGCCCTCCAGAAAGTCAACAAGCTAAATGCCTTGAGCATCCCCCCAAACTGTTGCCATGACCTTTGTTCTTGACTGGTCTGCTCTTGCTTTGACTGAACCACTTCCATGGCTTTGATTGTGCTTTGTCTTCAGGATCATCCTGGTAAAGCCATGTTTCGTCTCCTGTTATAATTCTCCCAAGAAATGCTTCAGGATCTTGATCCCACTTGTCTATAATTTCCATTATAAGCTTTGCTTTGTCTGCAGCTGATCTGGGCACAACAGTTGGGGTACCCATTGAGCAGAAAGTTTGTTTAACTGTAATTATTCAGTCAGAATTGTGTAAGCTGAGCCAGTTGAGCTGGTATTGGCTGTTTCTGCTGTTAATTGTCACTCCTCTTCAGTTAAGGCATGAACGAGATGAATTTTTTCCTCCCAAATTGATGTGGATGGTCTGCTGCTGAAAGCTTCATCTTCAGCATTATCTCATTCCTTCTGAAAATGAGTTATAGATTTGCAAACTCCTGATTTCTTTGGGGAATAGTCTCCATAAACTTTTCATAAAACATCAGTGTTTGCGTCACTCTTCTACCCAAGCTTCATCGTAAATTTGATGTTTGTTCTTTAATTTTAGCAGAATTCATGTTGCTCTGTTTAGGTAAAGTAAATATAAATGGTCAGGGTACCTCGAGGGATTTGGACTCTTGCTGAGCATTTGATGTAAATATGCACGTGTGACCAGGTGTTTCTTGGTTATTGTCTAATGTAATTGCGTATGTGTGCCTAGATGTCTTGGGTTATTGGACCTAAATATAAAGCATGAACGGCCCTGAATCCAAAGTGCCCTCAGCACACCCCAGGAGGCCACTAGGGTGGCTGCTGCTAGCTACCTGAGCTTGCATCTGACTAAAGCCTATTAATTTTTTACCGATGGCTCCCAGGATCTTTTCCTATTACCTAGCTCGTGGACCTGCAGGTGAGGTGTTTGTGACCCAGTCTGTACAACGGGTTTGTCGGGTCTATGAACCCTTAGCTCTAGCAATACACTCTGATAGGGGCTGTTTTCAAACTTATGTCTTATCTTTTGTAGTGCTTCAAACTAGATCCTGTTCAGACATATTATAACAAGTTATTATGAGTTTATTGTGGTGCAAAAAAATTTGAAGTCCATGCACAGTTTCTTCATAACACTCATTTTCCATGAACTTTGTCAAGATCTCTTGTGTGTAGGGTTCAGTACTATCTGAGGTTTCAGGCATTTACTGGGGGTCTTAGAATGTATCCCCTGTGGGTAAGAGGGACTACTATACTCATATGCCAGTTTTTAACTGCTGAAACACATTGCTGGAGGGGGGCGGGTGTTGTGTGTGCTTTACTCACCCTGCCTTCTCCATATGCTACCCCTGAGAAACAAGGGGTATTTGAAGTAATCACCCTCTTCTGATTCATCTGTTTGATCAGGGATATGTTTATTTATTCAAATATCAAAGCAACTTGAAGATAGAATTGAACATAAGTAAAACTAAACTACAGGTCCGACCCCGTGGCTCACTCGGGAGAGTGCAGTGCTGGGAGTGCAGCGGCGCTCCCGCCGCGGGTTTGGATCCTATATAGGGATGGCCGGTGCACTCACTGGCTGAGTGCGGTGTGGGCGACACCAAGCCAAGGGTTACGATCCCCTTACCGGTCACAAAAAAGAAAAAAAAAACTAAACTACAGCTGATTTACTGATACCATATTTGTTGAATATCTTTGAATGTCTGCTTTGTGACTGGCACTGGACTAGGTGATAGGGATAAAGAAAAAGGTGATAGGGATAGAGAAAAAAGAAACGTGACATATTCTTTACTTTCAAGGAGTGTATATTCTTACAGGATGGGCAAAATTTATATCCAACAAGTAATTTATTATTAATATGCCAAGGACTAAGCTTTAATCAAAGGTAGTACACGTATGAATATGACTTAGTCCTTTTAGTGGAGCAGAAAAATGGATATTTTAAATAACTGTAATTCAAAGCAAAATAATAAGCACCATGAGAGAAATATAAATGAGTGCTATTGAGTTAGAAAAAGAACAGGAGAAGGCAAATGATCAAGTGCCAAGACATGTGATTCATATAATTAACACCTGAGAAAGAGAGATCTTTGAAACCAGAGGGTGATGGCTTCATAGAGAAAATTAGTTTTGAACACGACTTTGAAGAAGAGGTAGAATTTGAATAAGTGGAGAGGTGGGAATCCTACTTAATTTAGAATTGAGTTGTGTTTTCCTAAGAAGATAATTATTTAATTAAAGAGAGTCTTTTCAAGTGGCAAATATTGAAGAGCATAAGGTAATATGATTGTAGAAAGACTCTGTAGAAAACATTATGCTGGGAAGATGGCTGGCAACTTTTTTTTCCTTTCCGGTGATGCCAAGGCTTAATTTTCTTTCATCAGATATTTGTGTACTTTGATTGGAAAATTGGGTAGAAAATTTTTATTTTAGAAGGGAAGCACATATTTCATTTTCATTCAGTAGTGCTCTCTGTAGCCATATACTGATTGAAGAAAAAATAAAAAGAATGTGTATCCTTGCAGACAAGAAAATCTGAAATTAGCAAGAGTAAGGAAAACCCCCATGGAGTGATGTCAACTGGTACTTTCTATAAGTAAGTCTGGATCTACTTATGTGCAAAACCGGTAGAAATAATGGGGGATTTCCTTTCCTAAATTTGACAGATAAGGTTGCTTTTCTTTTTTTTTTATTTTAAATTTTATTTTGTCAATATACAATGTGGTTGATTATTGTGGCCCATTAAGATAAGGTTGCTTTTCAAACTTTCTGTTCTAGTTGGTCCTATTTATACAATTTATACTATTTTGAGAAGAAGGATCAATTAAAATGCATTTTATTTAATGCTGATTGAATAATATGATATTTAAACATATGAGGGGTCTTCAAAAAGTTTGTAGAAAGATTCATATTATCTTTTAATTCCATTTTAACACAAACTTTTTGAAGTACCCTCGTATACCAAATGCCAGAGTGCTCAACATAACTATCTAATTAGTAATAGAAGAATCAATTTTTATTTTAGTAAATCAAAGGTAGTCTTTCACTGTTAAAAGGCATTTAAAATTCCATTATTAATAAATCTCATTATCTAGCCTTTTCTATGAAAGTACTAGTACTTGAGTAATACTAAGTTAAATGTGACCATTGGATGAATTTCTACAGAATTCTTTGAGAGAAACTTTTCTGCTACCTCAGTGATAGAGTTTGGATGTGTTGTCCCCCCCAAACTCATGTGGAAATCTGATCCCCAGTGTGGCAATGTTGGGAGCTATTTGAGACCTGGGAGCAGATCCCTCATGAATAGATTAATGCCCTGGGGGGTGGGCGTAGTGAGTGAGGTCTCAGTGAGTTCCCAGGAGAGCTGTTGTTTAAAAAGGCCCTGGCACCCTTCCTCCCTCCCTGCCTCCTTCCCCTCCTCTTTCTCTCCCTCCCTCTCTGTCACCCTTTCTCCCTTTCCTCTCTCCCTCTCTCCTTCTCATCTCTCTCCCTCTTCTCTCCTTCTCCCCTTCCCCTCCCTCCCTCTCACCATGTGATCTGTTTGTACCTGCTGGCTGCCACTTTCCACCATGAGTAGAAGGAGCCTGAGGCCTGTGCCAGGTGCAGCTGTCCCAGAATTGTAAGCCGAATAAACCTGTGTTCTTTATAAATTACCCAGTTTCAGGTATACTGTTTTAGCAACACAAAAACAGACTAATACTTTCAGTTATTTTCAGTGACAGGAATTTTAGGAATTTCTAATAGCTTTTATCATTTTATATATTTTAATAGTTGGAATGTGTTCATTTCTGAGAGAATTATCACAGGACTGTTATAAATTGAAAATGAAATAACTCATAAAAGTATTTCGTAAACTGCAAAGTCCCATGTAAGTAAATGTAAGGTGGTATTATTGTTCTGACATTAGCATTTGTTCTTTCAGGTTCTCTATAGAGCAATAATAGTTCATAAGCCTAGACTCTAAGATGAAGCCTGGGTTCAGCCCCTTACTAGCTGTATAACCATGGATAAGTTTCTAAACCTGTCTGTGCCTCAGTTTCTCCATCTGTTAAAATGACATAATAGTAAATCTAGTTCGTAGGATGTTGTGAAGATTAAATGAATTAATATGTGAAAGCCACCTAGAACAGTGCCTTGGCACACAGTAAATATTATATGTGTTAGCTATTATTTTCATCATCATCATCATCATCATCATCACTGCATCACCTAGAACATATAGATAATTGCACTTAGATATATGCTGATCATATTTTTTTCCATGGAATTACTCTTCTACTCCCTTAGTTTTGCATTTTCTTCAGGTAGAGAGCTCATTGAGGATAAAAGGACTGAATCTCATCCATTTTTATGTCCTCAGCATTTGGCATAGTTTCTAGCTCATGATAGACATTCAGTAAGCAAATGGATTACATTATATATTTATACATATGACCAATTAAGAGAAAAGTACTTTAGAGAAGTGTAGAGAAGGAAGTAGCATTCAGTATCTGCATAATGTTATTCTCTTTCTGATTCACCTTACTCTTTTCAGCCAAAAAACGGCCTCATCTTGTTTCTTTCTTCCTCACCAGGCGGACCTCAAGGATAACTTCCCAGACTTACGTAGCCCTCTTCCCCAGATTGATTTCATTCAGAATATCTTCTGTGAGAAACCTTCATTAACCAGAAGTTCGTGGAAAGATCCATATTATCTTTCAATTCTGTTTTTCCATGAAATTTTTAGAAGTCCCCTCATATATTTTCCCTGCCTCTCTTTAAAGTTTTTATCTTTTTGATTAGATGATAGATATAGTGTTCAAAATTCATGAAGTATAAAAGATTATGTGGTGAAAAGTGGGCTTCTGCCTTCCTAGAGGCAGTTACTGTTACCAGTTCCTTATGCATCCCTGTAGAAAGATTGTGTGTGTGTGTGTGTGTGTGTGTGTGTGTTTTAATGGTAGCATATTAGACACTTTGCTTTTTTCACATAATATTTTTTGGATATTTTTCCATATCAGTACATACAGAGTTGCCTCATTCTTTTTAATGGCTGTATAGGTAGCTCGTAATTGTTAACCAGTCCCCTGGTGATAGGGGATAGTTATTCTTTGGCTGTTACTGCTATGCATATTCTTACACATATAAAAGTCCACCCAAGTAGGCCTATATCTGTAATATAAATACTGGTGGAATTACTGAGTCAAAGTATGTGTGAATATTTATATTTTTACTGTGGAAGACAAACTGCTCTTCAGAGGTTATATTAATTCGACAGTGTATGGGAGAGCCTATTTCCCACTCACTTGCCAACACACTGTGGTTTTAAACCTATTGGTCTTTGCCATTTACATATCTCAGATAAACTGCTCTGATTCTGCTTCATATCGTTTGCTATTCTTTAGAGTATTTCTATCCTGTCTCCCTTACGTTACATTAGCTCTTTTGCGATCTCAAATTCTTATATTTTTATTGATTTTATATTCTTTAACTTCCAGAAAAGTTCTAGGTTCTGATATTCTATCCCACTGACATGTTTTGTCAGACCATGTATCCTAAGTTTTAGTGTAAAATATAGTCATTTTATTATGCATCTTTGCATTGTTTCCCCCCTCAATTACTTAAACATCATAGTGCTCTGTAAATGTTTCTAGATTGGTTATCCTAGTGGGCAAAATCAATGTACATATGTAATTTTGAACACAAGAGAGCTATTGCTTCCTAAATATTTTTTACTGTTTCGTGCCTTTGTGTTAAATACAAGTATTATAATAAACATTATTAGTATCTGTTACTAGATATATGAATGTTTCTCAGCGTTCAAACCCAGTGTATTGCTAGTGCCATTATCAGAATCCTGCCAACATAGCCAGTTGCATTGTTGAGCTAGGGGTCACGCAGACCCTTGAAACCCATTGTACAGACTGGATCATAGACCCCTCAGATGCCATGCATGGTCACCAGACCCCTCACATGCCTAGCTGGGTCACCAGACCCCTCCCATGCAGGTCCACAAGCTAGGTAATTGGGAAATATCCCAGGAGCTGTTGGCAGATGACACAAGCTTAGTCCTCAGCAGCAGCAGCTAGCAGCAGTGGCCTGTTGGGGCATCCTGGGGGCCCTGGCAGCAACAGCCTCCAGCAGCAGTAGTGGCCTCCCTGTGGACCCCCCTCCCCCCCAGGGTTGTGGGAGGACTGTGGATCAGAGCCACTTGTCCTTTATATTTAAGTCCGATAACTCAGGACACCTGGGTGCGAGTCAGACAACCCAGGAACACCTGGGTGCGCATGCACAGTTACATTAGACAATAACCAAGGAACACCTGGGTGCATGTGCATATTTACATCAAATGCTTGGCAAGATTCTGAACCCCCAGGGACCCTGGCTATTATCCTATATTTTCCCTACACCTATGTACCCTATTTGCTGCTGATTTCTATCTTGTTAGAGATGCTACAAAAATTCAGTTAAAGGTATCAATATGATCTTATAACTTGTTTCCTAGTAGCCCTGGGTAGACACTTTCAGGGTTCACTCTGCAGAGCTGGGTGAGTTAGGTGGGAAGAATCTCACAAAAGATGCTGTTCTGAAATGAGGGAAGCTCAGGGACCTGGTTGAGCTAAAAGGGTGCCCCACTGGAGCTGAGGCAGTGAGAGCCAGGTATAGCTTGCAAGGGGGCCTAGTTCATGACCAGGCTATTGTATGCACTCCTCCAAACAGCAAGGTGAGAAGAGTAGAGTGGGCAGTGAAGTTGTTAGCCAGTGTGAAGTTTGAGTGGAGGGTTCAGGTAAGTGGTTCAATACCAAACCATTGGAAGTAGTTGCCAGATTATTAATTATTTTGACATCTCAGATAGTTTGTAAATTAGGGATGGTTGATCAAGTGAAGAGACATGGTGGACTACAAAGCACTGACAGAATCTAAATATCCTTTATTAAAATCATGTATTTGTAAACATAGGATAGGATAGGCCTGTGGTATACAGTCATATTGTTTATGATGCACTACACAAAAGCACCTGGCCAAGTAGGCAAGGGGTGACTAAACTCCAGCCTATGTTCTAATCACCAAGGCACATACTTACTGTGCCTGGAGGAAAGTATGCCCTTTTTCTAATTCATCTGCTATTCAAATACTCAGGGTAGGCAAGCAGAGGCCTTACTCCCTTTACCTCATGTTGTAAACAATGTGAAGAACATCATATAACCTGTTAAAAATTCTTAGGATCAAGGTGTAGTAATAATTTCTGATCCAAAAATTACATTCGACAGTAGATGATAACTGGTCACAGTTTAATTCCCTTTTATAAAATGAAAATGAGAAAAAAAGAACCTAAGTATTTGGCTTTGAAGGAGTGGATCTGTATAAAAAAGAAATCTTGAACATTTGTGCTTTTTTTCTTTGTAAGCTTTTATTCCCTGCTATACGATTTTCCCTTTGAGGACACTGAAAGCAAAATGAACCATGCCATTGAAGAATATCCTCTTGGTCTTCATAGGGTTATTTGCATCAGCAATGTACATGCAACTAGACATGTTATTACCTGCATTCTCACTTGACCAGAGGGTTAGCTGTTCTGAAGTGTGATTTCACTTCCCATATTTGTTATATGCCTAAATTTCCCTCAGTATTTTAGTAAATCTACATTTTTGTGTAGTGATTTAGCGTCATAAGTTGTAGAGTCCACATAAGGCACGTGTGCTACTTTTCTTTCTTTCTCTTTTTTTAAAAATTCTAGATTGCACAGAGGTCTGGAAGTCTGCAGGCCACATCTACCTGAATTGTGGATTTTGTTTGTCTCACACAGTGTTGGGATTTGTTGTTTTTAAATGCATTCTGATAAGAGTTGTGCCCCTCAGTCACTATTATGATCATTCCCTTTTGTCTACTGTCTGGTCCATTTTAACTGCCTTTCCATGTAGGCATCCAAGTTTGCAATTCTTGCTTTACATTTAGGATACTCTGTGAACATAGGAATTAGAATTAGAATAAAAGTATGCCCCTCAGAGCTTTATGGAGAAGCAATTTACATTGTACAAAGAACTCTTATTTAGTGTATTAAGAAATGTTTTTGAATATTATAATTTTGTACCAATATCATTCCTCTAAGTACTTACTCTTCCTATTTAATTACTGTTAGGCTGGGCTGTGCCTTACAGTAAGATAAACACAAGGTTGGTAGACAGAATTAGGGAACTGTGTCAAGGTTTAGAGCACCAAGGGTCAATAGTAGTTCAATCTCTTCAAGCCAGAATATACATAAACACTGAGGCCAACACAAGTCATTGGTCAGAGCAAGGTAGACAGACTAGGAATAGTGATAGTATCCAGGGCTCATGGGGGCAAGAGAATTCAGAATCTGGGCCTCTAGGACTAGGAAATATGTGAGCATTAAAGGGATAGGATGAGGGGCTGGCCCGTGGCTCACTCGGTAGAGTGCGGTGCTGATAACACCAAGGCCACGAGTTCGGATCCTATATAGGGATGGCCGGTTTGCTCACTGGCTGAGCGTGGTGCTGACAACACCAAGCCAAGGGTTGAGATCCCCTTACCGGTCATCTTTAAAAAAAAAAAAAAGGGATAGGATGAGAATCAGCAGGAAAGGAGGCTAGAACCAAGCAAGGAGGTCAAGTGGTAGGGGCTTAGGGTCTCAACAAGGAAATGAGTCACTAGGGAGCCAGTACAGGAGACTACATGAAAGAAAGGAGTTTTGCACAGAGCATCCCCCTTTGCCTCTGCTTGGATTTTTAAAAAACTTTAGTAGACTTTATTTTTTAGCGCCGTTTTAAATTTACAGAATAGAGCATATAGTACAGAGTTCTGTGTATTATCACCCTGCCAGTTTCCCTTGTTTTTGACATCGTGTATTTGTGTGGCACATTTACTAATTGATGAACGAATAGCGATACGTTATTGTTAAAGTCTGTTGTTTACATTAGGGTTCATTCTGTGTTGTATACTTCAATGGTGTGTGTGTGTGTGTGTGTGTGTGGTAAAATTTATACAACATAAATTTACTATTTTAACCATTTTAAAGAGCGCAATTCAGTGGCATTAAGTACATTCATATTGGTGTGCAACCATCACCACTATCCATCTCCAGAACTTTTTTTAACATCCCAAATGGAAACTCTGTACCCGTTAAAAAGTAACTCCTCATCCTCTCTCTCACTAGTGTTAGTTACCACTGTTCTACCTTCTGTTTCTATGTATTTGAGTATTCTAGGTACCTCATATAAGTGAAATAATACAATACTTGTCCTTTTGTGTCTGGCTTATTTCACTTACCACAGTGGCTTCAAGATTCATCTGTGTTGTAGCATGTATCACAGTTTTATTCCTTTTTAAGGCTGAATAATATTCCATCATGTGCATATCACATTTTGTTTATCCGTTCATCCACTGATGGATATTTGGGTTTCTACCTTTTGGCTATAATGCTGCTGTGAACACTGATATACATATATATGTTTGAGGCTCTATTTTCAGTTTTTTTGTGTATATTCCTAGAAGTGGAATTTCTGAATCAAATGGTGTATGGGTTTTTTATTATTATTATTATTTTTATTTTTTCTTCTTTGGAGTTTATGGGTTTTTGACAAATGCATATTGTCTTGTATTTACTATGCAGAATAGTCATCCTAAAAAGTCTCATAGGTCAACTACTGGTCTCTTTCCCACCTTTGCCTCTGCTTAGATTTTAATACGTTCTTTTTGTGGAAATTTAACTACTGTTTGTATTCCTCTAACCCAGAACTTTCATGTAAAGATGAGTTAATAAAATCAGTGATCAAGGGAGTCAGAAAGTAAGATATTCTGATAAATTATTTATAATCCCTGAGGCTCTGAGACTTTGAAAGCTTCCTGCACAATTAATGTATAGGTAGCAAAAAACAGAGCTCTAGAATGCATGGGTTTTGAAATAAGATGTTTGTGGACACGCGGTTATGTATTGCATCCATTTATTCCATGAAATATGCCAAGCCCTGTGCTAGATGCTTTCCATAGGAGTTAAAGACTCCATTCAAACAAGTTAGACTATTTTAGGAGTTTTCACCACCAAGGTACTCACTGACAGTTGTTTCCCAGGAGCCATGTGTTTTGAAAAATCCCATGTGTTACATAACTACTTTTGTGCTAGGCTTTTTCAGAATATTGAAAACAGCTTTTGAACCTCCATTATAATTTTCAGGGAGTCCTAGTAGTATAAGGATCTTGAGAGAGAATAGGTTGGTTTTTTTTAATTTGGAGCATAAGTCTTTGATCACTCTGGTCTCTCTGACTGTCCATGTGCCCAGTCCTGTCATTACAGCTGTACTGAGGTACTGTTTTCCAGACTAGCCTTGGTCAGATTACCATTTCTCCATCTTTTCCAGTTGCTTGCTGAACCAACCTTTTCCATTATATTTCCTTTGTGGCAGTAACCATCTAAAAGTAAGTAAACATTGCACTAGAATAGAAAATAAAGGGGAGAGAAGGCCTCTTCCTTTCAGAAGTCTGTGGTCATTAAAGCAGTGGTCTTTACACTTTTTGACTATACATCCCCATATGAACCTCCTGGTATTTTTTTTTTATTAATGTTTATACATGTTCTGCTTAACGTCAGTGTGTACATCATTAGTGAAACCTAATTATTTCTCCTTTTTTAGATAAAAGTTAATTATAAATAGAAGTTCTAAGATTTTGCATGCACTCTGGGGTACATGCATTCCACATTAGAAACCTCTGCTGGGAAACTAACTTTGATATTTTTTTACTGCACAAAATACTAAACACTGTGTATGACTATAGCATAGATTCTATACATAGTGTCAAAGATTCTAATAGTTATAAATAGACAGGTGGATTTAATTAGGGAAAAATTCTAGCATCTATTTCCCCCTTTCTTGATTCACAGTGCTTTTCAAGTATAGAAACTCCATGTGCATTTGGAATACAAAAAGCATATTCTGAAAAATTGAGATGTAAAAATAGTCAATTAGTGTGGAGTTTCAGTTTTGCAAGATGAAAAGTTCTGGAGGTGTTTCACAATTAATGTGAATATACTTAACACTAATGAAGTGTAAACTGAAAAATGGTTAAGATGGTAAGTTTTATGTTATATGTTTTTTAACATATAATGAAAAATCAATTAGTTAGATATTAGCTGTTCATCTCCTACAACCAATATTTTTTTTTTTTTTTTGAGACCAGCTGCACCGCGCTCAGCCATTGAGTGCACCGACCATCCCTATATAGGATCCGAACCTGCGGCGGGAGCGCTAGTGCGCTCCCAGCGCCGCACTCTCCCGAGTGCACCACGGGCTCAGCCCCAACCAATATTTTTTTTTTTTCGTGACCGGCATCGGATCGCAACCCTCAGTGTCGCGCCCGTACCGGACCAGGACCGGCAACGGGATCGCAACCCTCGGTGTTGCTCCTGCACCTCGCTCAGCCAGTGAGCGGCCGGTCTGTATGTGGGATCCGAACCCTCGGCAGGAGCGCCACCGCGCTTCCCAAGCGGTGCACTGTAGCAGTGCGCCACTGTGCCGGCCCGCCAACCAATATTTTTTAACACCCTCTGAGTGTCAGACATATTACCAGACCCTGACTATTCACTAGACATGTATAAGGGTTTCATTTGGTATCTGTAGACCAAATTTTGTATTGTTTTTGCTAGGTACTTTAATCATTTTAATCCCTGATTGTAACACTATCAGAAAAATGTGAGATGTTGTGATGCTTAATATAGAGCCAAATAGAATCCATGAACAACAGTCCACTAAAGCTACTTTAATGGTACAAACTTTTAAATGAACCAGTAATAATATACTTTCTACATATTTGCTATTTAGAGTCTGGGGAGGCAAATAGACAGAAGGAGATGGAAAGAATAGCCTAAATTGCATTTAGTGCTTCCACTGTTCCAAAGCGTAGATATAAATGAAAGATGAGCATTTCTACTTAATTTATCTGGCTGGATTTCTGTGCCTAATGGTTGCATATATACCATAAACACTGTGAAGAAGCAACCATGGAAACACTTGTTTTCCTGATAGGCTAAATTTACTCTGGGTTGAATATTAACACAGTGCCTGGCAGTACTTTAAAAGCAAAAATAGCTTAAGCGTGATTCACTCTGAGTCATTTACTGCTAGTGCTGCTATACTGCCTAGAGCTTGACATTGAACAAGTTGGCAGCCTGTATTGCTACATTTTTTCTAGGAACTCTGAACACATTTCATTCTTGTGAATTCGCTTGTGCAACAATATTAAATAGAGTAATATGTTTATTTTGTTTCAAAGTCAAATGAATTTGAGAATGGTGAAACTGAAGTATTTTTCTTGGGCTTTCTGGAAAAGCTAGATTCTCAGAATTCTCCTGTGGTTACATTACTTATTTTATTTTATAAAGAACTAATGAAATGTCATGGAAGTCTTGTTTTAGGTGCTTTAGGCTTTTCTGATTGAAAACATCACACTGACTGAAAAAAATTGTCAAAAAGAGCCTAATAGTACTATAAAGTAGGATTCGTTAATTTTCCGACATTACTGGACAAGATGGCTCATTACATTCAGAAAGCTCTTTGTTTTTCCTTCTTCTTTCTTAATATGATGAAGCATGCAACGTAGCCTGGCTTATACTGTAGTTAAGTTGGGTGTGTGACTTGTAAACTCTCTCTTCTTATTAAAGGTTATATAATAGGAAGTTCATTCGTTTTGAAAGGCAGACCAAACCCACCCACGGGATTTCTATTGGCCCTTTAAATGTATTGCATGCCTTTCCCTGAGTAAACCCATGTGGCTGAGAAATAGTGAGTGAGAGGCTTGTTGGCTGACTGTGGGAAAACCTATGAAGGATCGGTTGATCTCATCTGGGCAGGAGTCAGAAGTGGCTGAGAATCTAAAACTATATATATGAGGATAGTTTTCCCTTGATGTTGCAATCTTTATTTTAACATGTTTTTGTGTTTAGCTTTTGGAGTTGCCTAACAGTATAATTTCAATTGAGGTTTAGCTTGAGCTCTTTAATTTTAAACTGTAGGGAACATGATTTTTTCTTTTTTTAAAATTTAAAGGCACTATCATTTTGCCTTAGGATTTCAAATATTTGTATATAGAAAGAGTTTTTCTGTGAGAGCCTAAAACCAAAGTGAGCCTAACCTAATTCTTGATATTATTTGGAAATTCTTCTACCATAAAATTCTTATGTTAGAAGATGTAACTCTGACAGAGAATTTCAACATAGTTGCATAAATTGTGTTTCATATTACAACTTGTTCTCTGCTTGACTTCATTGAACTTAATAAAAGGACTCTTTCAGAAGGATCTGGTGAGTTAGCATCATTATTTAAAAAAAAAAAAAGAAGTAAAGAACTTACTCATAATGTATCCTGTGTTGCTAACTTTTCAAAGTTAGCTATCTCAACCACACCCAAAAGCCTTTTCAGAAGACTGATCCACTTATTCATTTTTTCTGGCTTAAAATGTTCTTCTCAATAAAGTTAAAGAGCTGAGATTGATATGAATTTTCCATGAGAGGTATGATGATTGCATTTGGAAGTAGAGTTGTTGCCAACTCTTGAAGGTAATATGCAGTTTCTTATTCTGTGGTTAAAGAGATCCCTTATAGCAGGGCTCTCTGACTTGGGCCCTGTGGGTGCTAAAAATATCCCTCAGGTATTTTTTGTATCCCAAAGGGATACCATCACCCTGCCTTAAATCTACAAGAGAGAATACCAGTCCTGCTGTAGCATTTTCCTGTATGGTGGTCATGTGGACCCTCTGCTGCTACATTTGGAGGCATACAAATAAATTTTTGCATGGTTTGAAAATTAACTAAGCAAAGTTTAGTTAACCAGCTCTTTTCAGGTTGTAAACTGAAGGGGCTAGTCTAGATGAGTCTCAGCCTAGCCCAGTAGCCATTGTGTTATTATTGCAGTTACACAGATGTGTCTTATCCATAGAAATTTATTAAATAAGATAGTGTGGAGGTCTTCACATAGGGCCTTCCTAACATAAGGTAGGCACTCAATAAAAGCTGAATTTATACAACAAATGATATAACTGCTCACCTTATTTGGTCTAGGAAACTTTATTTACTTCCTTTCATTCATCTGTACACTCATTTATTGAGTTCTTATTTATTACATGCCAGAAACTGACAAAAAATATTAGAGACAAAAAGTTAACAAGGCTCCAGGAAGTACATTCTTAACTTGGGAAGGCAGACATGCAAATAATTAAATGCATTAATCATGTGCATTTAAAAAAAAAAAAAAAACTAAGATACAAGGATGTCATTATCTTGCAGTAGTAACAATTTTTTTAAAATTTTAAATTGACAGTAGTTGTATGTATTTATGGGATGCAGTGGCTGTTTTGATATATGTGTACATTGCAGAATGATTAAATCAAGCTAATTAGCATATCCATCACCTCACTTCTTTTTTGTGGTGATAACATTTAAAGTCTACTATTTTAGCAATTTTGAAATATGCATGATTGTTGACTATGGTTTCCATGCTGTGCAATAGATCACTAAAACTTATTCCTCCTGTCTAACTGAAACTTTATACCCTTTGACCAGTGTTTCCCCTTTTTCCATTATCTCTTTCTCCCAGCCTCTATAACCACTGTTCTACTTTCTACTTCTATGAATTTGACTTTTTTACATTCCACATATGAGATCTTGAAATATTGATCTTTCTGTACCTGACTTATTTCACTTGGCATAATGTCCTCCAGGTTCATCCATGTCAAAAATGACATAATTTTGTCCTTTTTAAAGGCCGAATGGTATTCCATTATATATATACACACCACGTTTTCTTTATCCATTCATCTATTGACAGACACTCAGGTTAATTCCATATCTTGGCTATTGTGAATAATGTTGCAATGAGCATGAAAGTACAGATATCTCTTTTAACATACTGATTTCAATTCCTCTGAATATATACCCAAAAGTGGGATTGCTGGCTCCTATGATAATTCTATTTTTAGTTTTTTGTGGAACAGTCACACTGTTCCCATAATAACTAATTTATATTCCCACCAACAGTGTGAAAGAGTTCCCTTTTCCCCACATCCTCGCCAACACTTATCTTTTATCTTTTTGATGATAGCCATTCTAATAGATGTGAGGTGATATTTTATCGTGGTTTTAATTTGCATTTCCCTGAAGATTAGAGATGTTGAACTTTTTTTTTTTTCCTTTTTTTGTCTTTTTTCGTGTCCGGCAACGGATCGCAACCCTCAGTGTCGCGCCCGTACCGGACCGGGACCGGCAACGGGATCGCAAACCTCGGTGTTGCGCCCGCACTTCGCTCTGCCAGTGAGCGGGAACTGGTCTGTATGTGGGATCCGAACCCTTGGCAGGAGCGCCGCCGCACTCCTAAGCGGCGCACCGTAGCAGTGCGCCACCAGGCCGGCCCTTGAACATTTTTTCATATATTTGTTGGCCCTTCATATGTCTTTTCTTGAGACATGTCTATTCAGGTCTTTGCTCATTTTTTAATCAGGTTATTTGTTTCCTTGTATTGAGTTGTTTGAGTTCTTTGTTTGTTAGCCCCCTATCAAATGTATGGCTTATATATATTTTCTCCTAATCCATGGATTGCCACTTCACTCTGTTATTTGTTTCCTTTTCTGTGCAGGAGCTTTTTAGTTTGATGTGATCTATTTGTCTATTTTTGCTTTTGTTGCCTGTCCTTTTGGAGTCATATCTAGGAAATCATTGCGCAGACCTAAATCATGGAGTTTTTCCCTGACATTTTCTTCTAGAAGTTTTACAGTTTCAGGTCTTATGTTTAAATCTTTAATCCATTTTGAGTTGATTTTTATTTATTTTATGAGATAAGGGTCCAATTTCATTCTTCTGCATGTGGATATCAAGTTCTCCCAGCACCATCTATTGAAGAGAGTGACCTTTCCTCATTGTGTTCTTGGCACCTTTGTAAAAAAATCAATTGATCATAAATGCGTGGATTTATTTCTGTGCTTTCTGTTCTGTTCTATTGGTTGATGAGTGGTAACGCTTTTTTTTTCTAAACCAATAACAACTATTGACCACCTTTGAACACTTATTCTGTATCCAGCTCTAATCAAGGTGCAGTGAAATAGATGGGAAGTGGTATTCCTGTTTTACAGAGGAGAATATTGGTGTTCATAGAAGTTGAGCAATTTGCCCAACTTTATATTTATGGCTAAAATTTAGGATGTCTGGCTGCAGAGTCCATGCTCTTAACCATTACATAATCTGCCTTTTTGTTGATTGGCTTTGTTGAGGAGAAAGAAGTAATTCTTAGAAGTAGGAGAAAATGGAAAGTCAGTACACCAGTGGTAATGTGATCCCTTTTGTAGGACATTATATTTTTTTTAAAAAATTAGTGATTATTTTGGCATACTTTTGCTAAAATTTGTGTTGCTAAAACAAAGTGGCTTCATCCAGTGGGCTAAATCTAAGAGAGTGATTTACCACAAATTCAGCATATCTTTCTTAGACTATTTATGCTAATCCCTAAAATGAGCTGAGTCTGAGAACTTAATGTTCTTACACATTATCTAGGAGACTAAAATCAGCTCTTAAACCAGTGTTGGGTTCTGACATTCAGAGAGGTAGAGTGGGGCAGTGCCAGAAAACAAATTAGCTAAAAGTAAAGCTTTCCTCCAGTCGACGGCAGTGGGTCTCCTTTCATCTTGTGGCTCTTTTAATCTCTCTAAAAACCTCTTTCTGTCCTTTTGACTCCATTCACCTTAAACCCAACAATCCTTTTTTTTACAGTCAACACTACTAAAAAGATATTCAGAACCCTGCTGCTCTTGTTTCATTCTTGGCTTTGTCCAAGTTCCTGAGAGCTGCAAAAGAGGTGAAAGAAATGAAAATCATCAGCTCACCCTGTTCCCATATCCTGTAGTTTGCCAGCACACCCCTGAGAAAGTTCCAGGTCTAAGGGTACAATGAGCAAAAGAAGCTTCTCCAGGGAGGTTTCTAATAGCTTGTTTGTCTTACATTGTGCTTCACAGTGCACTTGTTTATATTCAGTAAGGTACTCCCTTTTTATTTCCTGGTATATTTTACAAGAAAATGTTTTCTCTTAACATGGGAGCAAATTATACTTATTTGCTTAACAAAGCTGTATGCAAGGATGTTTTAGTTTTCACTTAAGGCAGTGCAGCTTTTAGCAGTTGTGGGTAAATTATATTGTTTGATGAGATATGAAATAACATACTTTAACTGGAGAATGAACACATTTCTAGGTACAATGTTAGTGTTTTCTTATTTTTCAAGTAACAATTTCCGAAAGATGAATTTTTAATAGACATTTTACAGTGTAACCAAAGTGTGTCCTTGAGTCTCTGAAGTTGCCCATACGTAGTACCCACATAGGTAGCACTTAATTACATATACTTTTGATTTGATTCAGTCTTTATATCTACTTGCAAAAAAAATACATACGGTTTTCTTTAAAAAAAAAAAAACAATGAAGCATTTTGTCTTGAGCTTTTTCTTGGCACATTAAACTGACATTGGAAATCAAGATGATGCACTATGGAAATAATGCATTCCTACCCTGAGAGCCTTATGATTTTACCACATACTCTCATGGCCCAGTAATT
The DNA here is from genome assembly GCF_000696425.1 of Galeopterus variegatus. Classification (NCBI taxonomy): domain Eukaryota; kingdom Metazoa; phylum Chordata; class Mammalia; order Dermoptera; family Cynocephalidae; genus Galeopterus; species Galeopterus variegatus. Next base: position 1,598,548 of record NW_007726118.1, on the reverse strand, counting down.
GTGTTAATTTACTTTTAAACATGTCCAGTCCTGGCATTTTAAAATAACATTTTGGAAATTCATCAGAAAAGGAAGGTGACCATACAATTATCAGATGATAAATTCTAATTATGGGACATTTGCGTGGGTCATTTGTAATTGAAGACAGTGCATCCTTTGTAATTGAAGATAGTGCAAATGAGGACAGGGGATAGCCAGGGACAGAAAGTAGAGAGGTATACAGCTGCTCTCCCTGCAGTGTGCACTCTCATATCTGTAGCCACGATCAGTCTAGATCTAATTTCTGATGCTTGGGGGCCTTGGAGGTTTTGGAAGCCAGTTCAGGCATTGTGGTTCACTCTGGATTAGTGTTTTCCTAGGTTCTCACTTTCTGACTCCTAGTGGAAGGAATTGTTCGAGAGGGAATGGGAGCAACTCTTGAGAATGAAAACATGATTTTGGTAATGAAGAAGGTGAGGGAGGGAAGAGGAGGGGGAGGTAGAAAAGAGGGAGAAGCAGGGAAATAAACATGAATAGGGAGTAAATTTGGGAGGAAGACTGGGGAGGAAGACAGAGGAGAGGAAGAAACCACTTTCTCTCTTCCCTTTACTCCTCCCTGTTTGACAATTCTGGTTATTTCTGCTTTCTCCCTTAGTTTCCTCTTTACTCTGCCCCTTTGATGGCACTGCCCTTCAAAATTTCTTCTCTCCTCCCTCATCTTTTTGTGTCCTTCCTTAACCCCTGTTTCCACCCCACCCCCCCCCACCAATCAACTTCCTTTAGTGGCCTCATCCCCCTTTGTAGAGGAGCCCACCAGTGAGAGCCACATTCACAGCCATGTCTGGTGTAGTCTGAAATACCTGAGGTCACTCAGGGTCTCTGTTAGAACCAACCTTTACTACTCAACAAGCTTGACCAAACTTTGCAGGTTCCCTTCAAGTCAGAATGAGCCCCTGCCTTAACCTTGTTCATCTGCAAATTGGAGGACAGTATCCAGATCCATGAGACACAAGTGGGAGAAGGCCTGTCATGTCCCTGACATTGTGGTAGAGATTTTATAAATGGGATCTATGTCAGCCCTTCAGACAACAGTGATAGAATGTGGGCATTTCTGATTTGTGAATGACGTAACTGCTGCTCAGAGAACAAGTCACATGCTGACAAGGGGAGGAACTGGAATGCCAGCCTGGGCCTTCCCCCTCCAGAGCTGCTACTCTACAGCCCACCAAATAACGAGTCAAATGTTTACCTACTCTCCTTTCTTAGAATTAAGAACAAATTTTATTAATATCTTTGTCTAAGCTGCTACTGCATTAATTCTCAGTTGTTGTTTTTTTTGTCCTTTTTGAGACCGGCCGCACCGCGCTCAGCCAGTGAGCGCTATGAGCACACCGGTCATCCCTATATAGGATCCGAACCCGCGGCGGGAGCGCTGCTGCGCTCCCAGTGCCGCACTCTCCCAAGTGTGCCACGGGCTCGGCCCAATTCTCAGTTTTTAATTATGTCTACACAAATGTATTGTGATTAATATTAAAAATGAGGAAGCCTTCTACTTTGCTAATAAACTCTTTTTGGTGCTTGCAAATCTAAGTAAGCTTTAATTAAAATTTCTTCATATTCAATCTTTTTTGAATTACTTTTCTAACTATAAAAATGTGTATATTGTAGAAAATTCAATTAATATAGAGGGCAAAATAAAAATCACCTGTATTCCTATTATCCAGAGATAACCACATATTAACACCTTGTGTATTTCCTTAGTCTTATTTTCTATAAAATATATATTTGCAAAATTGGAATCAGTTTACTGTCCTCATTATTTCACTCAGTGTTGTGTGAGCTCATTAAATATTTGAAAACATGATTTTAAATTGATTCCCAATATTCCATTTTATGTATGCACCATTGATTTATTCCTCTTTGAATCATTGCCATCTATAAATATTATATTCACTGGTAATCTATTAGTGGATAACAATTGATGCTATCAAATTTTTAGGTCATTTTGATAGTTTAAAAATAATATTTTGTTCTATGTATGCACTGAGTCTTAAGTATCAAAATTGCACAGTTTTTAAGTCATTTCTTTGTCATTTTTATTTATGTATTATAAAGATTGAATAAAATTATGGTATATTTTTCAGGTAGAAATTGTTTTCTAAAAATCATTTCAAAAGTTGAAATAAGTTATTGGTGTTTTGGTAAAAATTTATTTCCTTTGAAAGTGTTTTGATACATTTATTTATTCAATCAGCAGACATTTATTAAATTTCTTTCAGTACAAGGTGTAACTGCTGAGAATAAGAAGCATGCTTTTTGTCTCCAAGATGCTTACATTTCAGTGCAGGCAACATTATTTGTAAATAAGTCATAATATAACACAAATAAATGAATACTAAAGCAAAACTGTAAGCAGTGTGCTGTTAAAATACAAAGGGAACATGGTGAATTTTGACCAGCAGAATAAAGAGAAGACTTCCTCGAAGAGTTGACATTTGAGCTGGGTCTTGAAGCATGGGTAGAATTTCACTGGAGAATCAGTAAAGGGCATTTGAGGCTGAGGGTAGAGTATAATCAGAGCCAAAGGGGGCTGAGAGCTATAACATCTTCGAAAAAAGTAAACGTTCCAGAGGGGCTGGTGTTTAATGTGTGGGATTGTGGGGGCAGGTGTAAAGGGAGCAAGGCAGAGAGTAGTTGTAGCAGGTGAACCTGGAGGAAGACGGTCAACTAGTAAGTAGGGCCTGACTTTGTGCTAAGCTCTTTCTCATGTGTGTCTTACCTCATTCAGTTCACATAACAGTCTTGTGAACTCTTCATTTTGCCACTCACAGACGGAAATAGAAGCTCAGAAAGCCACAGTGATTCCCCCAAAGTCACCAAGCTTATAAGAAGCAGGACCAAAACTCAAACCTAGGCCTGAAGTCCATGCTTTTTTTCCACTACACCACGTCGAGATAAGATTATAGAAAGCCCTGAAAACTATATTAAGGTGTTAGGACTATTTTGTATAAATTGCCAGTTTTTTGTTTATTGTTGACAAGTGCTATTATTTGACTAGTGAAGATCTTTTTTTTTTTTTTCTTTTTTGACCGGTAAGGGGATTGCGACCCTCAGCATGGTGTTGTCTGCACCACGCTCAGCCAGCGAGCGCACCGGCCATCCCTATATAGGATTCGAGCCCACGGCCTCGGCACTACCAGTGCCACACTCTCCCAAGTGAGCCACGGGGCTGGCCCTAGTGAAGATATTTCTAGTGACAGATTAAAGGATAAGATACTGCAGGAAGAAAGATAGGATAGAAGACTACCACAGAAATCTAAGCAAGACATGTCACTATTCCAGTGACAAAATGGAAATGGAAATGAAAAGAGAGATGCAAGAGACTTTGAGAGAGAATCTAAGCACTTAGTAGATTGATGGACTGAAGACAGTGAGGGAAGCCTGTATTATGTTAGATTAGTAGTCTCAACTTTTTTATTTCAATTACAAACCCTTAATAGTAAAATATTTTTGAGCATGTATCTAGTACAAAAGTTTTAATATTTTAACGTCTTTTCCAGTAGATTTTCTTGTGCTTGTCAATTTTAGATACCACTGAAATTAATTAAGAAGAATGTGGGCAGGGGTTGGCAGGAGGAAAGGGCAGAGGAGAATTATTAGAGTTTGGTTTTGGACACACTGAGTTTAAGATACCAAAAGAATTACATACATTTGGAGATGTTTTAGATAAAGTTGCAAGTGGTATTAAAGATTTTAGGAAATAAAATGACACCAAGCTTATGTTCTGCATGAAGTTCAGCTTTATCCTAAAAATAGAACCCAGTATTTTTTTTTCCACATTTCTCCTTTCTGTATAAGGATAATAATGGGATTAAAAAGTCAAGAGTCTGTTTTATACTGTAAGGGAACTTCAGAAAGCTTGTGTAAAAATAGAATTAAAAAATAATATGAATCTTTCCATGAACTTTTTGAAGTACCCTCATATTTTTAGCTGTATATCTTTAGTTGATTGTTTTAGTGTTTTATCATTTGGTTCTCAACTAAATATTTACAGATTTTTAAAAATGGCTATCCTTGGTGGTCTAAATTAAAGAGTTAGTATTCTTAAAACAGATCTTTTGTGCAGTTTACAACATGAAGATCTTTTTGAAGACCTTGTAGATTGTAGTTTATTGATCTATTCAGACTTCTTTAGAACATTGAATTATCAAGCCTAAATGTGTCTTCCACACAAAGAGATTCATTCAAACATTAGATTGTCTTTACAAATGGCCTTTGCTTTTTAGTAACTTTCTCAAAAGTATAATTCTGGGGCCGGCCGGGTGGCGCACTGGAGAGTGTGCCGCTTGGGAGCGCGGCGGCGCTCCCGCCAAGGGTTCGGATCCCATGTGGAGACCGGTTCCTGCTCACTGGCTGAGCGCGGTGCGGGCGCAACACCGAGGGTTGCGATCCCGTTGCCAGTCAGTAAAAAAAGACAAAAAGGAAAAAAAAAAAGTATAATTCTGGTTTCCTTTTGACCAACCCTCCATTACTGAGTTAATACCTATAAAGCCTTGCCCTGAATCGTTTCAGCATAATAAGGCCCTACAATTATATGATTAAAGGCACTAATGTTGATTGGTGTTTTTGGTTTGTTTCAGTTTACTTTGATTTTAATTAAGAATACTATGTTTTAAACCTTCAGCAAACAAAAACTTTTACCATTGATATTCAAAGCATGTTTCCTTTTGGGGAAGTGGGAATGAGAAACAGCTGTAGGTTCCTCTATATCTCATGAAATCCAGTTGACTTTCTTCCTTTTGTCTATTTTCTGTTCAATGTCATTATCAGTATCCTTACTAATTGCATGCTGATGTAGGAAAGTACCTTTTCTTTTTTGTTGCTTAATGTATAAAAGGCACAAAGAAGTTACCAGTTCAGGTCAAGTTCACAAAATGAGTCTTTGGTGTGATTGGATAAAATAGATTCATAAAACAAGAACCTAAAAATGGAGACATTCCTTTTGGAGGAAGTGAATGGCAAAGCACAATCATCAGTGGGTCTCCCTGATCTTGCCCCTGTGTTTCTTAGACAGCAGGGGGCAGCAGCATGAACTATTAGTACAAGTGGAGGGATCAGCTTTTGCTAGCTCTTCACTGAGCTCTGTACATAGTAGGTGCAGGTGCCCTGGATTAACAGCAAATTTCTGAGGCCCTGAAATAGAAGATGAAGGCATTGGACAAAAATCACAGTATAGATTGGCAGTTGATTAAACATTACAGTATCTGATTTTATATCTAACATATATTATCCTGGTTTCTTGCTTTTTAAGCCTTTGTTTTATAGAATTTTGAAAGAACAAATATTTAGAATTGTTAGCCATAGAATAAACCTTATAGTCTCAGGATAGAAGCATTAATTATGTGATATATTAGTAAAAGACGTTTATAGTCATTTTACAGGTAGTACAGGAAGTGCAATACCACATAATGAGGATTCAGTAAATGTGAGTGAATGATTGCTGACATCCCTTGTTTCCACAGTTTATCACTGAGTTCACAGTATATTGCTGGTTTAGATTTGGTCAGCTTAAAACAGCATAATGTATTGTAAGAGCAAAGTGATTAAAACATCTGTGATTAAAACTTTGTTCTAGTTTTGCCTCTTTAATATATTAAGTGTTCAGAGACCAGCCTCTTTAAAGCCTTTTCTCACTCCCTGGGACAGAGTTTGTGTTTCTTTTTGTGTTGCCACAGAACGCTGGTCATATTCATCATAGCACTTTTGCACACTGTAGGTTGCAACGCACTAGTGAATAACGAAATAGATGTAACAGGTTGGGACCAGTATTTTATTAAAAAAAGGAAATATACTGAATAGGATAGATTAGAAAATACCAGCATGTATCGTGTATAGGAAGACTATTTCATAAAATTTATGTTTCACTTAAACGTATTTGTATATACTGAGTTGTAATATAAAATGTATTTCTTACTGCAGGTCATAATAAAATAAATTTTGAAAAACACTTTATTGTAACATGGATGACATCATCATGTAATTATAAGTTTATAAGTCTGTCCCCTCTACTATGCTATGTGCCTCTTGAAAGAAGAAATCACATTATTGTTATCTCTTTATTTCTAACTCGTAGGACAGATCTGCCTGTCACATAGTAGGTATACAGCACATGTTGGTGGAATGAATGAATAAATAAAAGTCATTTAATTCCTCTGAACCTTATCTTTCTTTTTCACAAATTAGAATGTTATTCGCTCTCTCACAGTGTTATCATGAAGATCAGTTGAGATAAAAGATATGAAAGTGCTTTATATAAGCACTGTGCACATAATAAGGATTATTGTCTTGCATAATTTTTGTTGTTGAGCACATAAGCCTCAGGAACTCTTGAAATCTTAACTGAGTATTTTAAAGCTGACATATTTATTGCAATTCTATTATTAGTAATATGATGTCCCTTTTCAGGTGTAGAGTTAGGAGATAGTGTTGAAAAATTAGGTATTTGTTCTTTTTATTATGGAAGATTGCAAACAAATGCATAATAGGCACCGTAGAGTGTGTACTTTTGTGGACTCATACCCAGCTTCAGCAATTTGCAACTCATAGCCAATTTCGTTTTATCTACACCCTCTCCCACCTCCTCATATTATTATAAAGTAAATATATATTTCTTTTCTTTTTTTCTTTAACCTGTTCAAGTATGCAGTAATACTCTTAACATTCTTTTGAAAATTTAGTAAGTACTAAAAAAGGTTGGTAGTTAGACTAAAGGACTGTTGTGTGAGTGAGTTATTGTCTGACAGGAACTAGCAAGTAAACACGACATTTTATTTCTCAAGATTTTCATATGATGGTGACAAACTACATTGCAAAAGAATGGTCACATTCCAGAGTTGTAACTACCTGTGGAGGCTTAGTTATGCAATTGCCAACTCTGGATCTTCTACAGGGATGACATTTCAGAAAAGTAAGGAGTCTGAGGTGTGGTGGATGACTTTGAAGCTTTCCCAGTTTTTATGTTCTATAGTGTAAATAGTCCTCAAACTTTTTGACCTCCAGGGCAAATTAGTAGGCAATACAGGGTGTCCAACTGAGACTTTTGGAATACTGTAAAGCTATATTAAGCTTTAATAAACATAATATAATAATTTGTATATAATATAATTTAAAACAGTAAATCAGAACCACTTATGTGATTAACTTTTATTGATCTTTTTTGGTTTTTATAATTTTGTGATTCTGGCTTTTATATGATACAAATACAAATTTTGAATTCTAAGGTTCTGTAATTCTGTCAGATATTTTATTTATGTAGAATTCTTTCTTAAAGTCCTATGTGGAGATTTTTATTTTCAACTAGATATTACTGAGTTTTGCCCACTGTAATAATTGAATACACAGTGATTTTGCATGTCTCAATTATTTAAATTTTTATGCATTCTTGAAATTGTTTTCCAAAATAAAATGAATATGTAAATGCACTTTTATTTTATAATAATCCAAGCCATCTTTGTACTACTAATACAGGGAGATTGTCCTATACCCAAGAGGGGAGGGTCGTGGGTTGGGGTATAATAGAGAAACGGAGGAGGTGAAACTCAGATGATAAGACTGTCATGACTCTGACCATGTGGTGGGTCACAGACCTAGTTTGGTTTTGTCAGAGGTGTCACCATTCCACCTGCTGGAAACGTAGAAATCTTTGCTTTTTGCTCTTTTATTCCTTGTATTCAGTGAATAGATCCCTATTGTTATTTATTTAGAAAAATCTCTTGGTTTTATCTTTTCCATCCCCATGACCAGGGCATTAGTTTTGATCTTTGTCAACATACATCTGGGCTGTAACAGCAGTCGAGAAGAAATGAACCAATATATTTGGCCATGCCATTTTATGTACATTTAATCCTTACAACAATCCTGTGAGGTAGGACAGTTCTCCACACTTTTCAGATTGTGAAAATTAGGCAAGCTCTTTCAAGTATGTTATACTGAGAAGGGATCTTCTTGCTCTGAGTCGTTCTCCCCTTGTGCTACATTCTATACAAGATTACCAAGATGATCTCCCTACAATGAATCTATCTTTTAATATAATAACTTACTTAATGAAACCTATAATTACTGTAAAATTACCAGGAATTTTCACATTTTATCTCATTCTACATAAACTGCTCTGAGGTTCATGTTATATTACTACCTTGTGAAATGACCTGTAATGTCTTCTATTTCCCGTAAACTAGTTGTGAACTCTTAATGTTGATGGCATTCCACATTTTATGCTATGGCTATAATATGGCCATGTAATCATCTCTCTCAGTGTAGACTGGAGTTAGCTTTAGCCAGATGAACTTCTTTCATTTACCATTTTCATTTCTTCATTAACATCTGTTTGCAACACAGCTGTTGTTCCCCTAACCCACTCTCCCCCACCACCTCTGTCCTCTAATTTAAACTCTACCAGTTTTACAGGGCCCGTTTCAAGTCCTACCTTTTCCAAGAAGCCTTCCCCAAGAATTTCTGTCTTCCTGTCTATTTTGTCTTCTTGATATTGTCATATGTATATTTGCCCTTGAGTGTATTTTTTTTTCATAACTTTAAAAGTAATATATGCTTGTTGTAAAAATATTATGTAGGATATCTGAAAGTGAAAAGATAACTCCTCTGGTTTCCCAATTCCAGTCTGTAGAAGTAACCACTGTTATGGGTCTTTACAGTCATTTTTTGGTGCATAAACAAGAATATGCATAGCATGTATATAAATATAAACACACACCTACTTACGTACATTGGAGATATATTTAGAGAGAGATATATAGAGATATGTTTTATACACACATACCATTTTACAGCTTTGTTTTTTCACTTCACAATATATCAGAAATCTCTCATTGTCAGTGAATATAAGTGACTGCATTTAAAAACATTCCTCTTTATTGTTTCAGATTGTTTCTTATCAAACTGTTTTATGCATATACATCTTACTGTCCTTCAAAAAAGAGAATGGAAACTCCTCAAGGGCAGGAATAATTACATATTCACCCTCTTTTTCATTTCTTTATTCTTTACTCTTTATGTGTTTATTGCACAAATACGGTGTGGGAAATCAAAGATGTTTGCCTCTTATAACTCTTTTTTTTAAATTTAAATTTAAATTTTTTTATTTTTATTTTATTTTATTTTATTTTGTCGATATACAATGTGGTTGATTATTGTGGCCCATTACCGAAACCTCCCTCCCTCCTCCCTCTCCCCCCTCCCTCCCAACAATGTCCTTTCTGTATGCTTGTTGTATCAACTTTAAGGAATTGCAATTGTTATGTGTCCCCCGCCCCCGTTTGTGTGTGTGTGTGTGTGTGTGTGAATTTATTTATTTATTTTTAGCTCCCACCAATAAGTGAGAACATGTAATGTTTCTCTTTCTGTGCCTGACTTGTTTCACTTAATATAATTCTCTCTAGGTACATCCATGTCATTGGAAATGGCAGTACTTCATTCTTTTTTATGTCTGAGTAGTATTCCATTGTGTAGATATACCACATTTTCCTTATCCACTCATCCGATGATGGACATTTGGGCTGGTTCCAACTCTTGGCAATTGTAAAGAGTGCTGTGATGAACATTGGGGAACAGGTATACCTTCAACTTGATGATATCCATTCTTCTGGGTATATTCCCAGCAGTGGGATAGCTGGGTCATATGGTAGATCTATCTGCAATTGTTTGAGGAACCTCCATACCATTTTCAATAGAGGCTGCACAATTTTGCAGTCCCACCAACAATGTATAAGAGTTCCTTTTCCTCTGCAACCTCACCAGCATTTATCGTTCAGAGTCTTTTGGACTTTAGCCATCCTGACTGGGGTGAGATGGTATCTCAGTGTGGTTTTCATTTGTATTTCCCGAATGCTGAATAATGTTGAGCATTTTTTCATATGTCTATTGGCCATTTGTATATCTTCCTTAGAGAAATGCCTATTTAGCACTTTTGCCCATTTTTTAATTGGGTTGCTTGTTTTCTTCTTGTAAAGTTGTTTGAGTTCTTTGTATATTCTGGATATTAATCCTTTGTCAGATGTAT